>NC_139996.1:5914547-6164547 GCF_964263955.1 Coregonus lavaretus
AAAGAGAAAACAATGCATTAAAAATCCATACATGTATAATTCTAGAGCAGTTCATATCTATATGCTACATTGAGGTTTTTCTTTCATTATTTGTATCTGACATTAGTGTGTAGTCTAAGCTTCAGGTTCTAACTGTAGTGTGTCAAATACACACCAACTGACAAATACTTTTGGGAACTTGGGCATAAAAAGTTAATGTTGAGCCATTAAGGCAAAAAGGTCAATGTCGGAGATTAATTCAATAAAAGAAAAGCTGTGAAATGTGGTGTTGAAAAAGAAGAACAGTAGTCTAATGTTATAGAAGGGAGGTTAGAACAGTAGTCTAATGTTATAGAAGGGAGGTTAGAACAGTAGTCTAATGTTATATAAGGGAGGGCCAGAACAGTAGTCTAATGTTATAGAATGGAGGGCCAGAACAGTAGTCTAATGTTATAGAAGGGAGGGTCAGAACAGTAGTCTAATGTTATAGAAGGGAGGGTCAGAACAGTAATCTAATGTTAAAGAAGGGAGGGCCAGAACAGTAGTCTAATATTATAGAAGGGAGGGCCAGAACAGTAGTCTAATGTTATAGAAGGGAGACTTAGAACAGTAGTCTAATGTTATAGAAGGGAGGTTAGAACAGTAGTCTAATGTTATAAAAGGGAGGGCCAGAACAGTAGTCTAATATTATAGAAGGGAGGGTCAGAACAGTAGTCTAATTTTATAGAAGGAAGGGCCAGAACAGTAGTGTAATGTTATAGAAGGGAGGGTCAGAACCGTAGTCTAACGTTATAGAAGGGAGGGTCAGAACAGTAGTTTAATGTTATAGAAGGGAAGTTAGAACAGTAGTCTAATGTTATATAAGGGAGGGCCAGAACAGTAGTCTAATATTATAGAAGGGAGGGTCAGAACAGTAGTCTAATGTTATAGAAGGGAGGGACAGAACAGTAGTCTAATGTTATAGAAGGGAGGGCCAGAACAGTAGTCTAATGTTATAGAAGGGAGGGTTAGAACAGTAGTCTAATTTTATAGAATGGTGGGCCAGAACAGTAGTCTAATGTTATAGAAGGGAGGGTCAGAACAGTAGTCTAATATTATAGAAGGGAGGGTCAGAACAGTAGTCTAATGTTATAGAAGGGAGGGCCAGAACAGTAGTCTAATGTTATAGAAGGGAGGGTCAGAACAGTAGTCTAATGTTATAGAAGGGAGGGTCAGAACAGTAGTCTCATGTTATAGAAGGGAGGGTCAGAACAGTAGTCTAATTTTATAGAAGGGTGGGCCAGAAAAGTAGTCTAATGTTATAGAAGGGAGAGTTAGAACAGTAGTCTAATGTTATAGAAGGGAGGTTAGAACAGTAATCTAATGGTATATAAGGGAGGGCCAGAACAGTAGTCTAATATTATAGAAGGGAGGGTCAGAACAGTAGTCTAATTTTATAGAAGGGAGGGCCAGAACAGTAGTGTAATGTTATAGAAGGGAGGGTCAGAACAGTAGTCTAATGTTATAGAAGGGAGGGTCAGAACAGTAGTCTAATGTTATAGAAGGGAGGTTAGAACAGTAGTCTAATTTTTTAGAAGGGAGGGTCAGAACAGTAGTCTAATGTTTTAGAAGGGAGGGCCAGAACGGTAGTTAATGTTATAGAAGGGAGGGCCAGAACAGTAGTCTAATGTTATAGAAGGGAGGGCCAGAACAGTAGTCTAATATTATAGAAGGGAGGGTTAGAACAGTAGTCAAATATTATATAAGTGAGGGTCAGAACAGTAGTCTAATGTTATAGAAGGGAGGGTCAGAACAGTAGTCTAATGTTATAGAAGGGAAGGTTAGAACAGTAGTCTAATGTTATAGAAGGGAGGGTCAGAACAGTAGTCTAATGTTATAGAAGGGAGGGCCAGAACAGTAGTCTAATGTTATAGAAGGGAGGGCCAGAACAGTAGTCTACTGTTATAGAAGGGAGGGCCAGAACAGTAGTCTAATGTTATAAAAGGGAGGGCCAGAACAGTAGTCTAATGTTATAGAAGGGAGGGCCAGAACAGTAGTCTAATGTTATAGAAGGGAGGACCAGAACAGTAGTCTAACGTTATAGAAGGGAGGGACAGAACAATAGTCTATTGTTATAGAAGGGAGGGTTAGAACAGTAGTGTAATATTATAGAAGGGAGGGTTAGAACAGTAGTCTAATGTTATAGAAGGGAGGGTTAGAACAGTAGTCTAATGTTATAGAAGGGAGGGTCAGAACAGTAGTCTAATGTTATAGAAGGGAGGGCCAGAACAGTAGTCTAATGTTATAGAAGGGAGGGCCAGAACAGTAGTCTAATGTTATTGAAGGGAGGGCCAGAACAGTAGTTAATGTTATAGAAGGGAGGGCCAGAACAGTAGTCTAATGTTATAGAAGGGAGATCCAGAACAGTAGTCTAATGTTATAGAAGGGAGGGCCAGAACAGTAGTCTAATGTTATAGAAGGGAGGGTTAGAACAGTAGTCTAATATTATAGAAGGGAGGGTCAGAACTGTAGTCTAATGTTATAGAAGGGAGGTCCAGAACAGTAGTCTAATGTTATAGAAGGGAGAGCCAGAACAGTAGTCTAATGTAATAGAAGGGAGGGCCAGAACAGTAGTCTAATGTTATAGAAGGGAGGGCCAGAACAGTAGTCTACTGTTATAGAAGGGAGGGCCAGAACAGTAGTCTAATGTTATAGAAGGGAGGGTCAGAACATTAGTCTAATGTTATAAAAGGGAGGGGTTAGAACAGTAGTCTAATGTTATTGAAGGGAGGGTTAGAACAGTAGTCTAATGTTATAGAAGGGAGGGTCAGAACAGTAGTCTCATGTTATAGAAGGGAGGGTCAGAACAGTAGTCTAATTTTATAGAAGGGTGGGCCAGAACAGTAGTCTAATGTTATAGAAGGGAGAGTTAGAACAGTAGTCTAATGTTATAGAAGGGAGGTTAGAACAGTAATCTAATGGTATATAAGGGAGGGCCAGAACAGTAGTCTAATATTATAGAAGGGAGGGTCAGAACAGTAGTCTAATTTTATAGAAGGGAGGGCCAGAACAGTAGTGTAATGTTATAGAAGGGAGGGTCAGAACAGTAGTCTAATGTTATAGAAGGGAGGGTCAGAACAGTAGTATAATGTTATAGAAGGGAGGTTAGAACAGTAGTCTAATTTTTTAGAAGGGAGGGTCAGAACAGTAGTCTAATGTTTTAGAAGGGAGGGCCAGAACGGTAGTTAATGTTATAGAAGGGAGGGCCAGAACAGTAGTCTAATGTTATATAAGGGAGGGCCAGAACAGTAGTCTAATATTATAGAAGGGAGGGTTAGAACAGTAGTCAAATATTATATAAGTGAGGGTCAGAACAGTAGTCTAATGTTATAGAAGGGAGGGTCAGAACAGTAGTCTAATGTTATAGAAGGGAAGGTTAGAACAGTAGTCTAATGTTATAGAAGGGAGGGTCAGAACAGTAGTCTAATGTTATAGAAGGGAGGGCCAGAACAGTAGTCTAATGTTATAGAAGGGAGGGCCAGAACAGTAGTCTACTGTTATAGAAGGGAGGGCCAGAACAGTACTCTAATGTTATAAAAGGGAGGGCCAGAACAGTAGTCTAATGTTATAGAAGGGAGGGCCAGAACAGTAGTCTAATGTTATAGAAGGGAGGACCAGAACAGTAGTCTAACGTTATAGAAGGGAGGGACAGAACAATAGTCTATTGTTATAGAAGGGAGGGTTAGAACAGTAGTGTAATATTATAGAAGGGAGGGTTAGAACAGTAGTCTAATGTTATAGAAGGGAGGGTTAGAACAGTAGTCTAATGTTATAGAAGGGAGGGTCAGAACAGTAGTCTAATGTTATAGAAGGGAGGGCCAGAACAGTAGTCTAATGTTATAGAAGGGAGGGCCAGAACAGTAGTCTAATGTTATTGAAGGGAGGGCCAGAACAGTAGTTAATGTTATAGAAGGGAGGGCCAGAACAGTAGTCTAATGTTATAGAAGGGAGATCCAGAACAGTAGTCTAATGTTATAGAAGGGAGGGCCAGAACAGTAGTCTAATGTTATAGAAGGGAGGGTTAGAACAGTAGTCTAATATTATAGAAGGGAGGGTCAGAACTGTAGTCTAATGTTATAGAAGGGAGGTCCAGAACAGTAGTCTAATGTTATAGAAGGGAGAGCCAGAACAGTAGTCTAATGTAATAGAAGGGAGGGCCAGAACAGTAGTCTAATGTTATAGAAGGGAGGGCCAGAACAGTAGTCTAATGTTATAGAAGGGAGGGCCAGAACAGTAGTCTAATGTTATAGAAGGGAGGGTCAGAACATTAGTCTAATGTTATAGAAGGGAGGGGTTAGAACAGTAGTCTAATGTTATAGAAGGGAGGTTAGAACAGTAGTCTAATGGTATATAATGGAGGGCCAGAACAGTAGTCTAATATTATAGAAGGGAGGGTCAGAACAGTAGTCTATTTTTTAGAAGAGAGGGTTAGAACAGTAGTCTATTTTTTAGAAGAGAGGGTTAGAACAGTAGTCTAATGTTATAGAAGGGAGGGTCAGAACAGTAGTCTAATGTTATAGAAGGGAGGGCCAGAACAGTAGTCTAATGTTATAGAAGGGAGGGCCAGAACAGTAGTCTAATGATATAGAAGGGAGAGCCAGAACAGTAGTCTAATGTTATAGAAGGGAGGGTCAGAACATTAGTCTAATGTTATAGAAGGGAGGGGTTAGAACAGTAGTCTAATGTTATAGAAGGGAGGGTTAGAACAGTAGTCTAATATTATAGAAGGGAGGGTCAGAACAGTAGTCGAGTGTTATAGAAGTGAGGGTTAGAACAGTATTCTAATGTTACAGAAGGGAGGGTCAGAACAGTAGTCGAATGTTATAGAAGGGAGCGCCAGAACGGTAGTTAATGTTATAGAAGGGAGGGCCAGAACAGTAGTCTAATGTTATAGAAGGGAGGGCCAGAACAGTAGTCTAATATTATAGAAGGGAGGGTTAGAACAGTAGTCTAATATTATAGAAGGGAGGGTCAGAACAGTAGTCTAATGTTATAGAAGGGAGGGTCAGAACAGTAGTCTAATGTTATAGAAGGGAAGGTTAGAACAGTAGTCTAATGTTATAGAAGGGAGGGTCAGAACAGCAGTCTAATGTTATAGAAGGGAGGGTCAGAACAGTAGTCTAATTTTATAGAAGGGTGGGCCAGAACAGTAGTCTAATGTTATAGAAGGGAGAGTTAGAACAGTAGTCTAATGTTATAGAAAGGAGGTTAGAACAGTAGTCTAATGGTATATAAGGGAGGGCCAGAACAGTAGTCTAATATTATAGAAGGGAGGGTCAGAACAGTAGTCTAATTTTATAGAAGGGAGGGCCAGAACAGTGGTGTAATGTTATAGAAGGGAGGGTCAGAACAGTAGTCTAATGTTATAGAAGGGAGGGTCAGAACAGTGGTGTAATGTTATAGAAGGGAGGGTCAGAACAGTAGTCTAATGTTATAGAAGGGAGGGTCAGAACAGTAGTCTAATGTTATAGAAGGGAGGTTAGAACAGTAGTCTAATTTTATGGAAGGGAGGGTCAGAAAAGTAGTCTAATGTTATAGAAGGGAGTGCCAGAACAGTAGTCTAATGTTATTGAAGGGAGGGTCAGAACATTAATCTAATGTTATAGAAGGGAGGGCCTGAATAGTAGTCTAATGTTATAGAAGGGAGAGCCAGAACAGTAGTCTAATGTTATAGAAGGGAGGGTTAGAACAGTAGTCTATTTTTTAGAAGAGAGGGTTAGAACAGTAGTCTAATGTTATAGAAGGGAGGGTCAGAACAGTAGTCTAATGTTATAGAAGGGAGGGCCAGAACAGTAGTCTAATGATATAGAAGGGAGAGCCAGAACAGTAGTCTAATGTTATAGAAGGGAGGGTCAGAACATTAGTCTAATGTTATAGAAGGGAGGGGTTAGATCAGTAGTCTAATGTTATAGAAGGGAGGGTTAGAACAGTAGTCTATTGTTATAGAAGTGAGGGTTAGAACAGTATTCTAATGTTACAGAAGGGAGGGTCAGAACAATAGTCGAATGTTATAGAAGGGAGGGCCAGAACGGTAGTTAATGTTATAGAAGGGAGGGCCAGAACAGTAGTCTAATGTTATAGAAGGGAGGGCCAGAACAGTAGTCTAATATTATAGAAGGGAGGTTTAGAACAGTAGTCTAATATTATAGAAGGGAGGGTCAGAACAGTAGTCTAATGTTTTAGAAGGGAGGGTCAGAACAGTAGTCTAATGTTATAGAAGGGAAGGTTAGAACAGTAGTCTAATGTTATAGAAGGGAGGGTCAGAACAGCAGTCTAATGTTATAGAAGGGAGGGCCAGAACAGTAGTCTAATGTTATAGAAGTGAGGGCCAGAACAGTAGTCTAATGTTATAGAAGGGAGGGCCAGAACAGTAATCTAATGTTATAGAAGGGAGGGCCAGAACAGTAGTTAATGTTATAGAAGGGAGGGCCAGAACAGTAGTCTAACGTTATAGAAGGGAGGGCCAGAACAGTAGTCTAATGTTATAGAAGGGAGGTTAGAACAGTAGTCTAATGTTATAGAAGGGAGGACCAGAACAGTAGTCTAACGTTATAGAAGGGAGGGACAGAACAATAGTCTATTGTTATAGAAGGGAGGGTTAGAACAGTAGTGTAATATTATAGAAGGGAGGGTTAGAACAGTAGTCTAATGTTATAGAAGGGAGGGTTAGAACAGTAGTCTAATGTTATAGAAGGGAGGGTCAGAACAGTAGTCTAATGTTATAGAAGGGAGGGCCAGAACAGTAGTCTAATGTTATAGAAGGGAGGGCCAGAACAGTAGTCTAATGTTATTGAAGGGAGGGCCAGAACAGTAGTTAATGTTATAGAAGGGAGGGCCAGAACAGTAGTCTAATGTTATAGAAGGGAGATCCAGAACAGTAGTCTAATGTTATAGAAGGGAGGGCCAGAACAGTAGTCTAATGTTATAGAAGGGAGGGTTAGAACAGTAGTCTAATATTATAGAAGGGAGGGTCAGAACTGTAGTCTAATGTTATAGAAGGGAGGTCCAGAACAGTAGTCTAATGTTATAGAAGGGAGAGCCAGAACAGTAGTCTAATGTAATAGAAGGGAGGGCCAGAACAGTAGTCTAATGTTATAGAAGGGAGGGCCAGAACAGTAGTCTAATGTTATAGAAGGGAGGGCCAGAACAGTAGTCTAATGTTATAGAAGGGAGGGTCAGAACATTAGTCTAATGTTATAGAAGGGAGGGGTTAGAACAGTAGTCTAATGTTATTGAAGGGAGGGTTAGAACAGTAGTCTAATGTTATAGAAGGGAGGGTCAGAACAGTAGTCTCATGTTATAGAAGGGAGGGTGAGAACAGTAGTCTAATTTTATAGAAGGGTGGGCCAGAACAGTAGTCTAATGTTATAGAAGGGAGAGTTAGAACAGTAGTCTAATGTTATAGAAGGGAGGTTAGAACAGTAGTCTAATGGTATATAAGGGAGGGCCAGAACAGTAGTCTAATATTATAGAAGGGAGGGTCAGAACAGTAGTCAAATTTTATAGAAGGGAGGGCCAGAACAGTAGTGTAATGTTATAGAAGGGAGGGTCAGAACAGTAGTCTAATGTTATAGAAGGGAGGGTCAGAACAGTAGTCTAATGTTATAGAAGGGAGGTTAGAACAGTAGTCTAATTTTATGGAAGGGAGGGTCAGAACAGTAGTCTAATGTTATAGAAGGGAGTGCCAGAACAGTAGTATAATGTTATTGAAGGGAGGGTCAGAACATTAATCTAATGTTATAGAAGGGAGGGCCTGAACAGTAGTCTAATGTTATAGAAGGGAGAGCCAGAACAGTAGTCTAATGTTATAGAAGGGAGGGTTAGAACAGTAGTCTATTTTTTAGAAGAGAGGGTTAGAACAGTAGTCTAATGTTATAGAAGGGAGGGTCAGAACAGTAGTCTAATGTTATAAAAGGCAGGGCCAGAACAGTAGTCTAATGTTATAGAAGGGAGGGCCAGAACAGTAGTCTAATGATATAGAAGGGAGAGCCAGAACAGTAGTCTAATGTTATAGAAGGGAGGGTCAGAACATTAGTCTAATGTTATAGAAGGGAGGGGTTAGAACAGTAGTCTAATGTTATAGAAGGGAGGGTTAGAACAGTAGTCTAATATTATAGAAGGGAGGGTCAGAACAGTAGTCGAGTGTTATAGAAGTGAGGGTTAGAACAGTATTCTAATGTTACAGAAGGGAGGGTCAGAACAGTAGTCGAATGTTATAGAAGGGAGGGCCAGAACGGTAGTTAATGTTATAGAAGGGAGGGCCAGAACAGTAGTCTAATGTTATAGAAGGGAGGGCCAGAACATTAGTCTAATATTATAGAAGGGAGGGTTAGAACAGTAGTCTAATATTATAGAAGGGAGGGTCAGAACAGTAGTCTAATGTTATAGAAGGGAGGGTCAGAACAGTAGTCTAATGTTATAGAAGGGAAGGTTAGAACAGTAGTCTAATGTTATAGAAGGGAGGGTCAGAACAGCAGTCTAATGTTATAGAAGGGAGGGTCAGAACAGGAGTCTAATTTTATAGAAGGGTGGGCCAGAACAGTAGTCTAATGTTATAGAAGGGAGAGTTAGAACAGTAGTCTAATGTTATAGAAAGGAGGTTAGAACAGTAGTCTAATGGTATATAAGGGAGGGCCAGAACAGTAGTCTTATATTATAGAAGGGAGGGTCAGAACAGTAGTCTAATGTTATTGAAGGGAGGGTCAGAACATTAATCTAATGTTATAGAAGGGAGGGCCTGAATAGTAGTCTAATGTTATAGAAGGGAGAGCCAGAACAGTAGTCTAATGTTATAGAAGGGAGGGTTAGAACAGTAGTCTATTTTTTAGAAGAGAGGGTTAGAACAGTAGTCTAATGTTATAGAAGGGAGGGTCAGAACAGTAGTCTAATGTTATAGAAGGGAGGGCCAGAACAGTAGTCTAATGTTATAGAAGGGAGGGCCAGAACAGTAGTCTAATGATATAGAAGGGAGAGCCAGAACAGTAGTCTAATGTTATAGAAGGGAGGGTCAGAACATTAGTCTAATGTTATAGAAGGGAGGGGTTAGATCAGTAGTCTAATGTTATAGAAGGGAGGGTTAGAACAGTAGTCTATTGTTATAGAAGTGAGGGTTAGAACAGTATTCTAATGTTACAGAAGGGAGGGTCAGAACAATAGTCGAATGTTATAGAAGGGAGGGCCAGAACGGTAGTTAATGTTATAGAAGGGAGGGCCAGAACAGTAGTCTAATGTTATAGAAGGGAGGGCCAGAACAGTAGTCTAATATTATAGAAGGGAGGTTTAGAACAGTAGTCTAATATTATAGAAGGGAGGGTCAGAACAGTAGTCTAATGTTTTAGAAGGGAGGGTCAGAACAGTAGTCTAATGTTATAGAAGGGAAGGTTAGAACAGTAGTCTAATGTTATAGAAGGGAGGGTCAGAACAGCAGTCTAATGTTATAGAAGGGAGGGCCAGAACAGTAGTCTAATGTTATAGAAGTGAGGGCCAGAACAGTAGTCTAATGTTATAGAAGGGAGGGCCAGAACAGTAATCTAATGTTATAGAAGGGAGGGCCAGAACAGTAGTTAATGTTATAGAAGGGAGGGCCAGAACAGTAGTCTAACGTTATAGAAGGGAGGGCCAGAACAGTAGTCTAATGTTATAGAAGGGTAGTTAGAACAGTAGTCTAATGTTATATAAGGGAGGGCCAGAACAGTAGTCTAATATTATAGAAGGGAGGGTCAGAACAGTAGTCTAATTTTATAGAAGGAAGGGCCAGAACAGTAGTGTAATGTTATAGAAGGGAGGGTCAGAACCGTAGTCTAACTTTATAGAAGGGAGGGTCAGAACAGTAGTTTAATGTTATAGAAGGGAAGTTAGAACAGTAGTCTAATGTTATATAAGGGAGGGCCAGAACAGTAGTCTAATATTATAGAAGGGAGGGTCAGAACAGTAGTCGAGTGTTATAGAAGTGAGGGTTAGAACAGTATTCTAATGTTACAGAAGGGAGGGTCAGAACAGTAGTCGAATGTTATAGAAGGGAGGGCCAGAACGGTAGTTAATGTTATAGAAGGGAGGGCCAGAACAGTAGTCTAATGTTATAGAAGGGAGGGCCAGAACAGTAGTCTAATATTATAGAAGGGAGGGTTAGAACAGTAGTCTAATATTATAGAAGGGAGGGTCAGAACAGTAGTCTAATGTTATAGAAGGGAGGGTCAGAACAGTAGTCTAATGTTATAGAAGGGAAGGTTAGAACAGTAGTCTAATGTTATAGAAGGGAGGGCCAGAACAGTAGTCTAATGTTATAGAAGGGAGGGTCAGAACAGTAGTCTAATGTTATAGAAGGGAAGGTTAGAACAGTAGTCTAATGTTATAGAAGGGAGGGTCAGAACAGCAGTCTAATGTTATAGAAGGGAGGGTCAGAACAGTAGTCTAATTTTATAGAAGGGTGGGCCAGAACAGTAGTCTAATGTTATAGAAGGGAGAGTTAGAACAGTAGTCTAATGTTATAGAAAGGAGGTTAGAACAGTAGTCTAATGGTATATAAGGGAGGGCCAGAACAGTAGTCTAATATTATAGAAGGGAGGGTTAGAACAGTAGTCTATTTTTTAGAAGAGAGGGTTAGAACAGTAGTCTAATGTTATAGAAGGGAGGGTCAGAACAGTAGTCTAATGTTATAGAAGGGAGGGCCAGAACAGTAGTCTAATGTTATAGAAGGGAGGGCCAGAACAGTAGTCTAATGATATAGAAGGGAGAGCCAGAACAGTAGTCTAATGTTATAGAAGGGAGGGTCAGAACATTAGTCTAATATTATAGAAGGGAGGGGTTAGATCAGTAGTCTAATGTTATAGAAGGGAGGGTTAGAACAGTAGTCTATTGTTATAGAAGTGAGGGTTAGAACAGTATTCTAATGTTACAGAAGGGAGGGTCAGAACAATAGTCGAATGTTATAGAAGGGAGGGCCAGAACTTTAGTTAATGTTATAGAAGGGAGGGCCAGAACAGTAGTCTAATGTTATAGAAGGGAGGGCCAGAACAGTAGTCTAATATTATAGAAGGGAGGTTTAGAACAGTAGTCTAATATTATAGAAGGGAGGGTCAGAACAGTAGTCTAATGTTTTAGAAGGGAGGGTCAGAACAGTAGTCTAATGTTATAGAAGGGAAGGTTAGAACAGTAGTCTAATGTTATAGAAGGGAGGGTCAGAACAGCAGTCTAATGTTATAGAAGGGAGGGCCAGAACAGTAGTCTAATGTTATAGAAGTGAGGGCCAGAACAGTAGTCTAATGTTATAGAAGGGAGGGCCAGAACAGTAATCTAATGTTATAGAAGGGAGGGCCAGAACAGTAGTTAATGTTATAGAAGGGAGGGCCAGAACAGTAGTCTAACGTTATAGAAGGGAGGGCCAGAACAGTAGTCTAATGTTATAGAAGGGAGGTTAGAACAGTAGTCTAATGTTATATAAGGGAGGGCCAGAACAGTAGTCTAATATTATAGAAGGGAGGGTCAGAACAGTAGTCTAATTTTATAGAAGGAAGGGCCAGAACAGTAGTGTAATGTTATAGAAGGGAGGGTCAGAACCGTAGTCTAACTTTATAGAAGGGAGGGTCAGAACAGTAGTTTAATGTTATAGAAGGGAAGTTAGAACAGTAGTCTAATGTTATATAAGGGAGGGCCAGAACAGTAGTCTAATATTATAGAAGGGAGGGTCAGAACAGTAGTCGAGTGTTATAGAAGTGAGGGTTAGAACAGTATTCTAATGTTACAGAAGGGAGGGTCAGAACAGTAGTCGAATGTTATAGAAGGGAGGGCCAGAACGGTAGTTAATGTTATAGAAGGGAGGGCCAGAACAGTAGTCTAATGTTATAGAAGGGAGGGCCAGAACAGTAGTCTAATATTATAGAAGGGAGGGTTAGAACAGTAGTCTAATATTATAGAAGGGAGGGTCAGAACAGTAGTCTAATGTTATAGAAGGGAGGGTCAGAACAGTAGTCTAATGTTATAGAAGGGAAGGTTAGAACAGTAGTCTAATGTTATAGAAGGGAGGGCCAGAACAGTAGTCTAATGTTATAGAAGGGAGGGTCAGAACAGTAGTCTAATGTTATAGAAGGGAAGGTTAGAACAGTAGTCTAATGTTATAGAAGGGAGGGTCAGAACAGCAGTCTAATGTTATAGAAGGGAGGGTCAGAACAGTAGTCTAATTTTATAGAAGGGTGGGCCAGAACAGTAGTCTAATGTTATAGAAGGGAGAGTTAGAACAGTAGTCTAATGTTATAGAAAGGAGGTTAGAACAGTAGTCTAATGGTATATAAGGGAGGGCCAGAACAGTAGTCTAATATTATAGAAGGGAGGGTCAGAACAGTAGTCTAATTTTATAGAAGGGAGGGCCAGAACAGTGGTGTAATGTTATAGAAGGGAGGGTCAGAACAGTAGTCTAATGTTATAGAAGGGAGGGTCAGAACAGTAGTCTAATGTTATAGAAGGGAGGTTAGAACAGTAGTCTAATTTTATGGAAGGGAGGGTCAGAACAGTAGTCTAATGTTATAGAAAGGAGGTTAGAACAGTAGTCTAATGGTATATAAGGGAGGGCCAGAACAGTAGTCTAATATTATAGAAGGGAGGGTCAGAACAGTAGTCTAATTTTATAGAAGGGAGGGCCAGAACAGTGGTGTAATGTTATAGAAGGGAGGGTCAGAACAGTAGTCTAATGTTATAGAAGGGAGGTTCAGAACAGTAGTCTAATGTTATAGAAGGGAGGTTAGAACAGTAGTCTAATTTTATGGAAGGGAGGGTCAGAACAGTAGTCTAATGTTATAGAAGGGAGTGCCAGAACAGTAGTCTAATGTTATTGAAGGGAGGGTCAGAACATTAATCTAATGTTATAGAAGGGAGGGCCTGAACAGTAGTCTAATGTTATAGAAGGGAGAGCCAGAACAGTAGTCTAATGTTATAGAAGGGAGGGCCAGAACAGTAGTCTATTTTTTAGAAGAGAGGGTTAGAACAGTAGTCTAATGTTATAGAAGGGAGGGTCAGAACAGTAGTCTAATGTTATAGAAGGGAGGGCCAGAACAGTAGTCTAATGTTATAGAAGGGAGGGCCAGAACAGTAGTCTAATGATATAGAAGGGAGAGCCAGAACAGTAGTCTAATGTTATAGAAGGGAGGGTCAGAACATTAGTCTAATGTTATAGAAGGGAGGGGTTAGAACAGTAGTCTAATGTTATAGAAGGGAGGGTTAGAACAGTAGTCTAGTGTTATAGAAGTGAGGGTTAGAACAGTATTCTAATGTTACAGAAGGGAGGGTCAGAACAATAGTCAAATGTTATAGAAGGGAGGGCCAGAACGGTAGTTAATGTTATAGAAGGGAGGGCCAGAACAGTAGTCTAATGTTATAGAAGGGAGGGCCAGAACAGTAGTCTAATATTATAGAAGGGAGGGTTAGAACAGTAGTCTAATATTATAGAAGGGAGGGTCAGAACAGTAGTCTAATGTTTTAGAAGGGAGGGTTAGAACAGTAGTCTAATGTTATAGAAGGGAAGGTTAGAACAGCAGTCTATTGTTATAGAAGGGAAGGTCAGAACAGCAGTCTAATGTTATAGAAGGGAGGGCCAGAACAGTAGTCTAATGTTATAGAAGGGAGGGCCAGAACAGTAATCTAATGTTATAGAAGGGAGGGCCAGAACAGTAGTTAATGTTATAGAAGGGAGGGCCAGAACAGTAGTCTAACGTTATAGAAGGGAGGGCCAGAACAGTACTCTAATGTTATAGAAGGGAGGTTAGAACAGTAGTCTAATGTTATATAAGGGAGGGCCAGAACAGTAGTCTAATATTATAGAAGGGAGGGTCAGAACAGTAGTCTAATTTTATAGAAGGAAGGGCCAGAACAGTAGTGTAATGTTATAGAAGGGAGGGTCAGAACCGTAGTCTAACGTTATAGAAGGGAGGGTCAGAACAGTAGTTTAATGTTATAGAAGGGAAGTTAGAACAGTAGTCTAATGTTATATAAGGGAGGGCCAGAACAGTAGTCTAATATTATAGAAGGGAGGGTTAGAACAGTAGTCTAATATTATAGAAGGGAGGGTCAGAACAGTAGTCGAGTGTTATAGAAGTGAGGGTTAGAACAGTATTCTAATGTTACAGAAGGGAGGGTCAGAACAGTAGTCGAATGTTATAGAAGGGAGGGCCAGAACGGTAGTTAATGTTATAGAAGGGAGGGCCAGAACAGTAGTCTAATGTTATAGAAGGGAGGGCCAGAACAGTAGTCTAATATTATAGAAGGGAGGGTTAGAACAGTAGTCTAATATTATAGAAGGGAGGGTCAGAACAGTAGTCTAATGTTATAGAAGGGAGGGTCAGAACAGTAGTCTAATGTTATAGAAGGGAAGGTTAGAACAGTAGTCTAGTGTTACAGAAGGGAGGGTCAGAACAATAGTCAAATGTTATAGAAGGGAGGGCCAGAACGGTAGTTAATGTTATAGAAGGGAGGGCCAGAACAGTAGTCTAATGTTATAGAAGGGAGGGCCAGAACAGTAGTCTAATATTATAGAAGGGAGGGTTAGAACAGTAGTCTAATATTATAGAAGGGAGGGTCAGAACAGTAGTCTAATGTTTTAGAAGGGAGGGTTAGAACAGTAGTCTAATGTTATAGAAGGGAAGGTTAGAACAGCAGTCTATTGTTATAGAAGGGAAGGTCAGAACAGCAGTCTAATGTTATAGAAGGGAGGGCCAGAACAGTAGTCTAATGTTATAGAAGGGAGGGCCAGAACAGTAATCTAATGTTATAGAAGGGAGGGCCAGAACAGTAGTTAATGTTATAGAAGGGAGGGCCAGAACAGTAGTCTAACGTTATAGAAGGGAGGGCCAGAACAGTACTCTAATGTTATAGAAGGGAGGTTAGAACAGTAGTCTAATGTTATATAAGGGAGGGCCAGAACAGTAGTCTAATATTATAGAAGGGAGGGTCAGAACAGTAGTCTAATTTTATAGAAGGAAGGGCCAGAACAGTAGTGTAATGTTATAGAAGGGAGGGTCAGAACCGTAGTCTAACGTTATAGAAGGGAGGGTCAGAACAGTAGTTTAATGTTATAGAAGGGAAGTTAGAACAGTAGTCTAATGTTATATAAGGGAGGGCCAGAACAGTAGTCTAATATTATAGAAGGGAGGGTTAGAACAGTAGTCTAATATTATAGAAGGGAGGGTCAGAACAGTAGTCGAGTGTTATAGAAGTGAGGGTTAGAACAGTATTCTAATGTTACAGAAGGGAGGGTCAGAACAGTAGTCGAATGTTATAGAAGGGAGGGCCAGAACGGTAGTTAATGTTATAGAAGGGAGGGCCAGAACAGTAGTCTAATGTTATAGAAGGGAGGGCCAGAACAGTAGTCTAATATTATAGAAGGGAGGGTTAGAACAGTAGTCTAATATTATAGAAGGGAGGGTCAGAACAGTAGTCTAATGTTATAGAAGGGAGGGTCAGAACAGTAGTCTAATGTTATAGAAGGGAAGGTTAGAACAGTAGTCTAGTGTTATAGAAGGGAGGGTCAGAACAGCAGTCTAATGTTATAGAAGGGAGGGTCAGAACAGTAGTCTAATGTTATAGAAGGGAGGGTCAGAACAGTAGTCTAATGTTATAGAAGGGAGGGTCAGAACAGCAGTCTAATGTTATAGAAGGGAGGGTCAGAACAGTAGTCTAATTTTATAGAAGGGTGGGTCAGAACAGCAGTCTAATGTTATAGAAGGGAGGGTCAGAACAGTAGTCTAATTTTATAGAAGGGTGGGCCAGAACAGTAGTCTAATGTTATAGAAGGGAGAGTTAGAACAGTAGTCTAATGTTATAGAAAGGAGGTTAGAACAGTAGTCTAATGGTATATAAGGGAGGGCCAGAACAGTAGTCTAATATTATAGAAGGGAGGGTCAGAACAGCAGTCTAATGTTATAGAAGGGAGGGTCAGAACAGTAGTCTAATTTTATAGAAGGGTGGGCCAGAACAGTAGTCTAATGTTATAGAAGGGAGAGTTAGAACAGTAGTCTAATGTTATAGAAAGGAGGTTAGAACAGTAGTCTAATGGTATATAAGGGAGGGCCAGAACAGTAGTCTAATATTATAGAAGGGAGGGTCAGAACAGTAGTCTAATTTTATAGAAGGGAGGGCCAGAACAGTGGTGTAATGTTATAGAAGGGAGGGTCAGAACAGTAGTCTAATGTTATAGAAGGGAGGGTCAGAACAGTAGTCTAATGTTATAGAAGGGAGGTTAGAACAGTAGTCTAATTTTATGGAAGGGAGGGTCAGAACAGTAGTCTAATGTTATAGAAAGGAGGTTAGAACAGTAGTCTAATGGTATATAAGGGAGGGCCAGAACAGTAGTCTAATATTATAGAAGGGAGGGTCAGAACAGTAGTCTAATTTTATAGAAGGGAGGGCCAGAACAGTGGTGTAATGTTATAGAAGGGAGGGTCAGAACAGTAGTCTAATGTTATAGAAGGGAGGGTCAGAACAGTAGTCTAATGTTATAGAAGGGAGGTTAGAACAGTAGTCTAATTTTATGGAAGGGAGGGTCAGAACAGTAGTCTAATGTTATAGAAGGGAGTGCCAGAACAGTAGTCTAATGTTATAGAAGGGAGGGTCAGAACAGTAGTCTAATGTTATAGAAGGGAGGTTAGAACAGTAGTCTAATTTTATGGAAGGGAGGGTCAGAACAGTAGTCTAATGTTATAGAAGGGAGTGCCAGAACAGTAGTCTAATGTTATTGAAGGGAGGGTCAGAACATTAATCTAATGTTATAGAAGGGAGGGCCTGAACAGTAGTCTAATGTTATAGAAGGGAGAGCCAGAACAGTAGTCTAATGTTATAGAAGGGAGGGTTAGAACAGTAGTCTATTTTTTAGAAGAGAGGGTTAGAACAGTAGTCTAATGTTATAGAAGGGAGGGTCAGAACAGTAGTCTAATGTTATAGAAGGGAGGGCCAGAACAGTAGTCTAATGATATAGAAGGGAGAGCCAGAACAGTAGTCTAATGTTATAGAAGGGAGGGCCAGAACAGTAGTCTAATGATATAGAAGGGAGAGCCAGAACAGTAGTCTAATGTTATAGAAGGGAGGGTCAGAACATTAGTCTAATGTTATAGAAGGGAGGGGTTAGAACAGTAGTCTAATGTTATAGAAGGGAGGGTTAGAACAGTAGTCTAGTGTTATAGAAGTGAGGGTTAGAACAGTATTCTAATGTTACAGAAGGGAGGGTCAGAACAATAGTCAAATGTTATAGAAGGGAGGGCCAGAACGGTAGTTAATGTTATAGAAGGGAGGGCCAGAACAGTAGTCTAATGTTATAGAAGGGAGGGCCAGAACAGTAGTCTAATATTATAGAAGGGAGGGTTAGAACAGTAGTCTAATATTATAGAAGGGAGGGTCAGAACAGTAGTCTAATGTTTTAGAAGGGAGGGTTAGAACAGTAGTCTAATGTTATAGAAGGGAAGGTTAGAACAGCAGTCTAATGTTATAGAAGGGAAGGTCAGAACAGCAGTCTAATGTTATAGAAGGGAGGGCCAGAACAGTAGTCTAATGTTATAGAAGGGAGGGCCAGAACAGTAATCTAATGTTATAGAAGGGAGGGCCAGAACAGTAGTTAATGTTATAGAAGGGAGGGCCAGAACAGTAGTCTAACGTTATAGAAGGGAGGGCCAGAACAGTAGTCTAATGTTATAGAAGGGAGGTTAGAACAGTAGTCTAATGTTATATAAGGGAGGGCCAGAACAGTAGTCTAATATTATAGAAGGGAGGGTCAGAACAGTAGTCTAATTTTATAGAAGGAAGGGCCAGAACAGTAGTGTAATGTTATAGAAGGGAGGGTCAGAACCGTAGTCTAACGTTATAGAAGGGAGGGTCAGAACAGTAGTTTAATGTTATAGAAGGGAAGTTAGAACAGTAGTCTAATGTTATATAAGGGAGGGCCAGAACAGTAGTCTAATATTATAGAAGGGAGGGTTAGAACAGTAGTCTAATATTATAGAAGGGAGGGTCAGAACAGTAGTCGAGTGTTATAGAAGTGAGGGTTAGAACAGTATTCTAATGTTACAGAAGGGAGGGTCAGAACAGTAGTCGAATGTTATAGAAGGGAGGGCCAGAACGGTAGTTAATGTTATAGAAGGGAGGGCCAGAACAGTAGTCTAATGTTATAGAAGGGAGGGCCAGAACAGTAGTCTAATATTATAGAAGGGAGGGTTAGAACAGTAGTCTAATATTATAGAAGGGAGGGTCAGAACAGTAGTCTAATGTTATAGAAGGGAGGGTCAGAACAGTAGTCTCATGTTATAGAAGGGAGGGTCAGAACAGTAGTCTAATTTTATAGAAGGGTGGGCCAGAACAGTAGTCTAATGTTATAGAAGGGAGAGTTAGAACAGTAGTCGAATGTTATACATTTACATTTTACATTTTAGTCATTTAGCAGACGCTCTTAACCAGAGCGACTTACAGGAGCAATTAGGGTTAAGTGCCTTGCTCAAGGGCACATTAACGTCATTTAGCAGACGCTCTTAGCCAGAGAGGGGGGGGGGGGGGGGGGGGTTAGAAGGAATACTTTAGCCTATCCCAGGTATTCCTTAAAGAGGTGGGGTTTCAAATGTCTCCGGAAGGTGGTGAGTGACTCCGCTGTCCTGGCGTCGTGAGGGAGCTTGTTCCACCATTGGGGTGCCAGAGCAGCGAACAGTTTTGACTGGGCTGAGCGGGAGCTGTGCTTCCGCAGAGGAAGGGGAGCCAGCAGGCCAGAGGTGGATGAACGCAATGTCCTCGTTTGGGTGTAGGGACTGATCAGAGCCTGAAGGTACAGGGGTGCCGTTCCCCTCACTGCTCCAAAGGCAAGCACCATGGTCTTGTAGCGGATGCGAGCTTCAATTGGAAGCCAGTGGAGTGTGCGGAGGAGGGGGGTGACGTGAGAGAACTTGGGAAGGTTGAACACCAGACGGGCTGCGGCATTCTGGATGAGTTGTAGGGGTTTAATGGCACAGGCAGGGAGCCCAGCCAACAGCGAGTTGCAGTAGTCCAGACGGGAGATGACAAGTGCCTGGACCAGGACCTGCGCCGCTTCCTGTGTAAGGCAGGGTCGCACTCTCCGAATGTTGTAGAGCATGAACCTGCAGGAGCGGGTCACCGCCTTGATGTTGGCGGAGAACGACAGGGTGTTGTCCAGGGTCACGCCTAGGCTCTTCGCACTCTGGGAGGAGGACACAGCGGAGTTGTCTACCGTGATGGCGAGATCATGGAACGGGCAGTCCTTCCCCGGGAGGAAGAGCAGCTCCGTCTTGCCAGGGTTCAGCTTGAGGTGGTGATCCGTCATCCATACTGATATGTCTGCCAGACATGCAGAGATGCGATTCGCCACCTGGTTATCAGAAGGGGGAAAGGAGAAGATTAGTTGTGTATCGTCAGCGTAGCAATGATAGGAAAGGCCATGTGAGGATATGACAGAGCCAAGTGACTTGGTGTATAGGGAGAAAAGGAGAGGGCCCAAAACCGATCCCTGGGGGACACCAGTGGTGAGAGCACGTGGTGCGGAGACAGCTTCCCGCCACGCCACTTGGTAGGAGCGACCGGTCAGGTAGGACGCAATCCAGGAGTGAGCCGCGCCGGAGATGCCCATTTCGGAGAGGGTGGAGAGGAGGATCTGATGGTTCACAGTATCAAAGGCAGCAGACAGGTCTAGAAGGACAAGAGCAGAGGAGAGAGAGTTAGCTTTAGCAGTGCGGAGAGTCTCTGTGACACAGAGAAGAGCAGTCTCAGTTGAATGACCAGTCCTGAAACCTGATTGGTTTGGATCAAGAAGGTCATTCTGAGAGAGATAGCAAGAGAGTTGGCTAAAGACGGCACGCTCAATAGTTTTGGAAAGAAAAGAAAGAAGGGATACTGGTCTGTAGTTGTTGACATCAGTGGGGTCGAGTGTTGGTTTTTTGAGAAGGGGAGTAACTCTCGCTCTCTTGAAGACGGAAGGGACATGGCCAGCGGTCAAGGATGAGTTGATCAGCGAGGTGAGGTAGGGGAGAAGGTCACCGGAGATGGTCTGGAGAAGGGAGGAGGGGATGGGGTCAAGCGGGCAGGTTGTTGGGCGGCCTGCAGTCACAAGTCGCAGGATCTTATCTGGAGAGAGAGGGGAGAAAGAAGTCAAAGCATAGGGTAGGGCAGTGTGAGCAGGACCAGCAGTGTCATTAGACTTAAAAAACAAGGATTGGATGTCGTCAAGGGAGGTTAGAACAGTAATCTAATGGTATATAAGGGAGGGCCAGAACAGTAGTCTAATATTATAGAAGGGAGGGTCAGAACAGTAGTCTAATTTTATAGAAGGGAGGGCCAGAACAGTAGTTAATGTTATATAAGGGAGGGCCAGAACAGTAGTCTAATGTTATAGAAGGGAGGGCCAGAACAGTAGTCTAATATTATAGAAGGGAGGGTTAGAACAGTAGTCAAATATTATATAAGTGAGGGTCAGAACAGTAGTCTAATGTTATAGAAGGGAGGGTCAGAACAGTAGTCTAATGTTATAGAAGGGAAGGTTAGAACAGTAGTCTAATGTTATAAAAGGGAGGGTCAGAACAGTAGTCTAATGTTATAGAAGGGAGGGCCAGAACAGTAGTCTAATGTTATAGAAGGGAGGGCCAGAACAGTAGTCTACTGTTATAGAAGGGAGGGCCAGAACAGTAGTCTAATGTTATAAAAGGGAGGGCCAGAACAGTAGTCTAATGTTATAGAAGGGAGGGCCAGAACAGTAGTCTAATGTTATAGAAGGGAGGGCCAGAACAGTAGTCTAATGTTATAGAAGGGAGGGTCAGAACATTAGTCTAATGTTATAGAAGGGAGGGGTTAGAACAGTAGTCTAATGTTATAGAAGGGAGGGTTAGAACAGTAGTCTAATATTATAGAAGGGAGGGTCAGAACAGTAGTCGAGTGTTATAGAAGTGAGGGTTAGAACAGTATTCTAATGTTACAGAAGGGAGGGTCAGAACAGTAGTCGAATGTTATAGAAGGGAGGGCCAGAACGGTAGTTAATGTTATAGAAGGGAGGGCCAGAACAGTAGTCTAATGTTATAGAAGGGAGGGCCAGAACATTAGTCTAATATTATAGAAGGGAGGGTTAGAACAGTAGTCTAATATTATAGAAGGGAGGGTCAGAACAGTAGTCTAATGTTATAGAAGGGAGGGTCAGAACAGTAGTCTAATGTTATAGAAGGGAAGGTTAGAACAGTAGTCTAATGTTATAGAAGGGAGGGTCAGAACAGCAGTCTAATGTTATAGAAGGGAGGGTCAGAACAGGAGTCTAATTTTATAGAAGGGTGGGCCAGAACAGTAGTCTAATGTTATAGAAGGGAGAGTTAGAACAGTAGTCTAATGTTATAGAAAGGAGGTTAGAACAGTAGTCTAATGGTATATAAGGGAGGGCCAGAACAGTAGTCTTATATTATAGAAGGGAGGGTCAGAACAGTAGTCTAATTTTATAGAAGGGAGGGCCAGAACAGTGGTGTAATGTTATAGAAGGGAGGGTCAGAACAGTAGTCTAATGTTATAGAAGGGAGGGTCAGAACAGTAGTCTAATGTTATAGAAGGGAGGTTAGAACAGTAGTCTAATTTTATGGAAGGGAGGGTCAGAACAGTAGTCTAATGTTATAGAAGGGAGTGCCAGAACAGTAGTCTAATGTTATTGAAGGGAGGGTCAGAACATTAATCTAATGTTATAGAAGGGAGGGCCTGAATAGTAGTCTAATGTTATAGAAGGGAGAGCCAGAACAGTAGTCTAATGTTATAGAAGGGAGGGTTAGAACAGTAGTCTATTTTTTAGAAGAGAGGGTTAGAACAGTAGTCTAATGTTATAGAAGGGAGGGTCAGAACAGTAGTCTAATGTTATAGAAGGGAGGGCCAGAACAGTAGTCTAATGTTATAGAAGGGAGGGCCAGAACAGTAGTCTAATGATATAGAAGGGAGAGCCAGAACAGTAGTCTAATGTTATAGAAGGGAGGGTCAGAACATTAGTCTAATGTTATAGAAGGGAGGGGTTAGATCAGTAGTCTAATGTTATAGAAGGGAGGGTTAGAACAGTAGTCTATTGTTATAGAAGTGAGGGTTAGAACAGTATTCTAATGTTACAGAAGGGAGGGTCAGAACAATAGTCGAATGTTATAGAAGGGAGGGCCAGAACGGTAGTTAATGTTATAGAAGGGAGGGCCAGAACAGTAGTCTAATGTTATAGAAGGGAGGGCCAGAACAGTAGTCTAATATTATAGAAGGGAGGTTTAGAACAGTAGTCTAATATTATAGAAGGGAGGGTCAGAACAGTAGTCTAATGTTTTAGAAGGGAGGGTCAGAACAGTAGTCTAATGTTATAGAAGGGAAGGTTAGAACAGTAGTCTAATGTTATAGAAGGGAGGGTCAGAACAGCAGTCTAATGTTATAGAAGGGAGGGCCAGAACAGTAGTCTAATGTTATAGAAGTGAGGGCCAGAACAGTAGTCTAATGTTATAGAAGGGAGGGCCAGAACAGTAATCTAATGTTATAGAAGGGAGGGCCAGAACAGTAGTTAATGTTATAGAAGGGAGGGCCAGAACAGTAGTCTAACGTTATAGAAGGGAGGGCCAGAACAGTAGTCTAATGTTATAGAAGGGAGGTTAGAACAGTAGTCTAATGTTATATAAGGGAGGGCCAGAACAGTAGTCTAATATTATAGAAGGGAGGGTCAGAACAGTAGTCTAATTTTATAGAAGGAAGGGCCAGAACAGTAGTGTAATGTTATAGAAGGGAGGGTCAGAACCGTAGTCTAACTTTATAGAAGGGAGGGTCAGAACAGTAGTTTAATGTTATAGAAGGGAAGTTAGAACAGTAGTCTAATGTTATATAAGGGAGGGCCAGAACAGTAGTCTAATATTATAGAAGGGAGGGTCAGAACAGTAGTCGAGTGTTATAGAAGTGAGGGTTAGAACAGTATTCTAATGTTACAGAAGGGAGGGTCAGAACAGTAGTCGAATGTTATAGAAGGGAGGGCCAGAACGGTAGTTAATGTTATAGAAGGGAGGGCCAGAACAGTAGTCTAATATTATAGAAGGGAGGGTCAGAACAGTAGTCTAATGTTATAGAAGGGAGGGTCAGAACAGTAGTCTAATGTTATAGAAGGGAAGGTTAGAACAGTAGTCTAATGTTATAGAAGGGAGGGCCAGAACAGTAGTCTAATGTTATAGAAGGGAGGGTCAGAACAGTAGTCTAATGTTATAGAAGGGAAGGTTAGAACAGTAGTCTAATGTTATAGAAGGGAGGGTCAGAACAGCAGTCTAATGTTATAGAAGGGAGGGTCAGAACAGTAGTCTAATTTTATAGAAGGGTGGGCTAGAACAGTAGTCTAATGTTATAGAAGGGAGAGTTAGAACAGTAGTCTAATGTTATAGAAAGGAGGTTAGAACAGTAGTCTAATGGTATATAAGGGAGGGCCAGAACAGTAGTCTAATATTATAGAAGGGAGGGTCAGAACAGTAGTCTAATTTTATAGAAGGGAGGGCCAGAACAGTGGTGTAATGTTATAGAAGGGAGGGTCAGAACAGTAGTCTAATGTTATAGAAGGGAGGGTCAGAACAGTAGTCTAATGTTATAGAAGGGAGGTTAGAACAGTAGTCTAATTTTATGGAAGGGAGGGTCAGAACAGTAGTCTAATGTTATAGAAAGGAGGTTAGAACAGTAGTCTAATGGTATATAAGGGAGGGCCAGAACAGTAGTCTAATATTATAGAAGGGAGGGTCAGAACAGTAGTCTAATTTTATAGAAGGGAGGGCCAGAACAGTGGTGTAATGTTATAGAAGGGAGGGTCAGAACAGTAGTCTAATGTTATAGAAGGGAGGTTCAGAACAGTAGTCTAATGTTATAGAAGGGAGGTTAGAACAGTAGTCTAATTTTATGGAAGGGAGGGTCAGAACAGTAGTCTAATGTTATAGAAGGGAGTGCCAGAACAGTAGTCTAATGTTATTGAAGGGAGGGTCAGAACATTAATCTAATGTTATAGAAGGGAGGGCCTGAACAGTAGTCTAATGTTATAGAAGGGAGAGCCAGAACAGTAGTCTAATGTTATAGAAGGGAGGGTTAGAACAGTAGTCTATTTTTTAGAAGAGAGGGTTAGAACAGTAGTCTAATGTTATAGAAGGGAGGGTCAGAACAGTAGTCTAATGTTATAGAAGGGAGGGCCAGAACAGTAGTCTAATGTTATAGAAGGGAGGGCCAGAACAGTAGTCTAATGATATAGAAGGGAGAGCCAGAACAGTAGTCTAATGTTATAGAAGGGAGGGTCAGAACATTAGTCTAATGTTATAGAAGGGAGGGGTTAGAACAGTAGTCTAATGTTATAGAAGGGAGGTTTAGAACATTAGTCTAGTGTTATAGAAGTGAGGGTTAGAACAGTATTCTAATGTTACAGAAGGGAGGGTCAGAACAATAGTCAAATGTTATAGAAGGGAGGGCCAGAACGGTAGTTAATGTTATAGAAGGGAGGGCCAGAACAGTAGTCTAATGTTATAGAAGGGAGGGCCAGAACAGTAGTCTAATATTATAGAAGGGAGGGTTAGAACAGTAGTCTAATATTATAGAAGGGAGGGTCAGAACAGTAGTCTAATGTTTTAGAAGGGAGGGTTAGAACAGTAGTCTAATGTTATAGAAGGGAAGGTTAGAACAGCAGTCTAATGTTATAGAAGGGAAGGTCAGAACAGCAGTCTAATGTTATAGAAGGGAGGGCCAGAACAGTAGTCTAATGTTATAGAAGGGAGGGCCAGAACAGTAATCTAATGTTATAGAAGGGAGGGCCAGAACAGTAGTTAATGTTATAGAAGGGAGGGCCAGAACAGTAGTCTAACATTATAGAAGGGAGGGCCAGAACAGTACTCTAATGTTATAGAAGGGAGGTTAGAACAGTAGTCTAATGTTATATAAGGGAGGGCCAGAACAGTAGTCTAATATTATAGAAGGGAGGGTCAGAACAGTAGTCTAATTTTATAGAAGGAAGGGCCAGAACAGTAGTGTAATGTTATAGAAGGGAGGGTCAGAACCGTAGTCTAACGTTATAGAAGGGAGGGTCAGAACAGTAGTTTAATGTTATAGAAGGGAAGTTAGAACAGTAGTCTAATGTTATATAAGGGAGGGCCAGAACAGTAGTCTAATATTATAGAAGGGAGGGTTAGAACAGTAGTCTAATATTATAGAAGGGAGGGTCAGAACAGTAGTCGAGTGTTATAGAAGTGAGGGTTAGAACAGTATTCTAATGTTACAGAAGGGAGGGTCAGAACAGTAGTCGAATGTTATAGAAGGGAGGGCCAGAACGGTAGTTAATGTTATAGAAGGGAGGGCCAGAACAGTAGTCTAATGTTTTAGAAGGGATGGCCAGAACAGTAGTCTAATATTATAGAAGGGAGGGTTAGAACAGTAGTCTAATATTATAGAAGGGAGGGTCAGAACAGTAGTCTAATGTTATAGAAGGGAGGGTCAGAACAGTAGTCTAATGTTATAGAAGGGAAGGTTAGAACAGTAGTCTAGTGTTATAGAAGGGAGGGTCAGAACAGCAGTCTAATGTTATAGAAGGGAGGGTCAGAACAGTAGTCTAATGTTATAGAAGGGAGGGTCAGAACAGTAGTCTAATGTTATAGAAGGGAGGGTCAGAACAGCAGTCTAATGTTATAGAAGGGAGGGTCAGAACAGTAGTCTAATTTTATAGAAGGGTGGGTCAGAACAGCAGTCTAATGTTATAGAAGGGAGGGTCAGAACAGTAGTCTAATTTTATAGAAGGGTGGGCCAGAACAGTAGTCTAATGTTATAGAAGGGAGAGTTAGAACAGTAGTCTAATGTTATAGAAAGGAGGTTAGAACAGTAGTCTAATGGTATATAAGGGAGGGCCAGAACAGTAGTCTAATATTATAGAAGGGAGGGTCAGAACAGCAGTCTAATGTTATAGAAGGGAGGGTCAGAACAGTAGTCTAATTTTATAGAAGGGTGGGCCAGAACAGTAGTCTAATGTTATAGAAGGGAGAGTTAGAACAGTAGTCTAATGTTATAGAAGGGAGGGCCAGAACAGTGGTGTAATGTTATAGAAGGGAGGGTCAGAACAGTAGTCTAATGTTATAGAAGGGAGGGTCAGAACAGTAGTCTAATGTTATAGAAGGGAGGTTAGAACAGTAGTCTAATTTTATGGAAGGGAGGGTCAGAACAGTAGTCTAATGTTATAGAAAGGAGGTTAGAACAGTAGTCTAATGGTATATAAGGGAGGGCCAGAACAGTAGTCTAATATTATAGAAGGGAGGGTCAGAACAGTAGTCTAATTTTATAGAAGGGAGGGCCAGAACAGTGGTGTAATGTTATAGAAGGGAGGGTCAGAACAGTAGTCTAATGTTATAGAAGGGAGGGTCAGAACAGTAGTCTAATGTTATAGAAGGGAGGTTAGAACAGTAGTCTAATTTTATGGAAGGGAGGGTCAGAACAGTAGTCTAATGTTATAGAAGGGAGTGCCAGAACAGTAGTCTAATGTTATTGAAGGGAGGGTCAGAACATTAATCTAATGTTATAGAAGGGAGGGCCTGAACAGTAGTCTAATGTTATAGAAGGGAGAGCCAGAACAGTAGTCTAATGTTATAGAAGGGAGGGTTAGAACAGTAGTCTATTTTTTAGAAGAGAGGGTTAGAACAGTAGTCTAATGTTATAGAAGGGAGGGTCAGAACAGTAGTCTAATGTTATAGAAGGGAGGGCCAGAACAGTAGTCTAATGTTATAGAAGGGAGGGCCAGAACAGTAGTCTAATGATATAGAAGGGAGAGCCAGAACAGTAGTCTAATGTTATAGAAGGGAGGGTCAGAACATTAGTCTAATGTTATAGAAGGGAGGGGTTAGAACAGTAGTCTAATGTTATAGAAGGGAGGGTTAGAACAGTAGTCTAGTGTTATAGAAGTGAGGGTTAGAACAGTATTCTAATGTTACAGAAGGGAGGGTCAGAACAATAGTCAAATGTTATAGAAGGGAGGGCCAGAACGGTAGTTAATGTTATAGAAGGGAGGGCCAGAACAGTAGTCTAATGTTATAGAAGGGAGGGCCAGAACAGTAGTCTAATATTATAGAAGGGAGGGTTAGAACAGTAGTCTAATATTATAGAAGGGAGGGTCAGAACAGTAGTCTAATGTTTTAGAAGGGAGGGTTAGAACAGTAGTCTAATGTTATAGAAGGGAAGGTTAGAACAGCAGTCTAATGTTATAGAAGGGAAGGTCAGAACAGCAGTCTAATGTTATAGAAGGGAGGGCCAGAACAGTAGTCTAATGTTATAGAAGGGAGGGCCAGAACAGTAATCTAATGTTATAGAAGGGAGGGCCAGAACAGTAGTTAATGTTATAGAAGGGAGGGCCAGAACAGTGGTCTAACGTTATAGAAGGGAGGGCCAGAACAGTAGTCTAATGTTATAGAAGGGAGGTTAGAACAGTAGTCTAATGTTATATAAGGGAGGGCCAGAACAGTAGTCTAATATTATAGAAGGGAGGGTCAGAACAGTAGTCTAATTTTATAGAAGGAAGGGCCAGAACAGTAGTGTAATGTTATAGAAGGGAGGGTCAGAACCGTAGTCTAACGTTATAGAAGGGAGGGTCAGAACAGTAGTTTAATGTTATAGAAGGGAAGTTAGAACAGTAGTCTAATGTTATATAAGGGAGGGCCAGAACAGTAGTCTAATATTATAGAAGGGAGGGTCAGAACAGTAGTCTAATTTTATAGAAGGGTGGGCCAGAACAGTAGTCTAATGTTATAGAAGGGAGAGTTAGAACAGTAGTCTAATGTTATAGAAAGGAGGTTAGAACAGTAGTCTAATGGTATATAAGGGAGGGCCAGAACAGTAGTCTAATATTATAGAAGGGAGGGTCAGAACAGCAGTCTAATGTTATAGAAGGGAGGGTCAGAACAGTAGTCTAATTTTATAGAAGGGTGGGCCAGAACAGTAGTCTAATGTTATAGAAGGGAGAGTTAGAACAGTAGTCTAATGTTATAGAAAGGAGGTTAGAACAGTAGTCTAATGGTATATAAGGGAGGGCCAGAACAGTAGTCTAATATTATAGAAGGGAGGGTCAGAACAGTAGTCTAATTTTATAGAAGGGAGGGCCAGAACAGTGGTGTAATGTTATAGAAGGGAGGGTCAGAACAGTAGTCTAATGTTATAGAAGGGAGGGTCAGAACAGTAGTCTAATGTTATAGAAGGGAGGTTAGAACAGTAGTCTAATTTTATGGAAGGGAGGGTCAGAACAGTAGTCTAATGTTATAGAAAGGAGGTTAGAACAGTAGTCTAATGGTATATAAGGGAGGGCCAGAACAGTAGTCTAATATTATAGAAGGGAGGGTCAGAACAGTAGTCTAATTTTATAGAAGGGAGGGCCAGAACAGTGGTGTAATGTTATAGAAGGGAGGGTCAGAACAGTAGTCTAATGTTATAGAAGGGAGGGTCAGAACAGTAGTCTAATGTTATAGAAGGGAGGTTAGAACAGTAGTCTAATTTTATGGAAGGGAGGGTCAGAACAGTAGTCTAATGTTATAGAAGGGAGTGCCAGAACAGTAGTCTAATGTTATTGAAGGGAGGGTCAGAACATTAATCTAATGTTATAGAAGGGAGGGCCTGAACAGTAGTCTAATGTTATAGAAGGGAGAGCCAGAACAGTAGTCTAATGTTATAGAAGGGAGGGTTAGAACAGTAGTCTATTTTTTAGAAGAGAGGGTTAGAACAGTAGTCTAATGTTATAGAAGGGAGGGTCAGAACAGTAGTCTAATGTTATAGAAGGGAGGGCCAGAACAGTAGTCTAATGTTATAGAAGGGAGGGCCAGAACAGTAGTCTAATGATATAGAAGGGAGAGCCAGAACAGTAGTCTAATGTTATAGAAGGGAGGGTCAGAACATTAGTCTAATGTTATAGAAGGGAGGGGTTAGAACAGTAGTCTAATGTTATAGAAGGGAGGGTTAGAACAGTAGTCTAGTGTTATAGAAGTGAGGGTTAGAACAGTATTCTAATGTTACAGAAGGGAGGGTCAGAACAATAGTCAAATGTTATAGAAGGGAGGGCCAGAACGGTAGTTAATGTTATAGAAGGGAGGGCCAGAACAGTAGTCTAATGTTATAGAAGGGAGGGCCAGAACAGTAGTCTAATATTATAGAAGGGAGGGTTAGAACAGTAGTCTAATATTATAGAAGGGAGGGTCAGAACAGTAGTCTAATGTTTTAGAAGGGAGGGTTAGAACAGTAGTCTAATGTTATAGAAGGGAAGGTTAGAACAGCAGTCTAATGTTATAGAAGGGAAGGTCAGAACAGCAGTCTAATGTTATAGAAGGGAGGGCCAGAACAGTAGTCTAATGTTATAGAAGGGAGGGCCAGAACAGTAATCTAATGTTATAGAAGGGAGGGCCAGAACAGTAGTTAATGTTATAGAAGGGAGGGCCAGAACAGTGGTCTAACGTTATAGAAGGGAGGGCCAGAACAGTAGTCTAATGTTATAGAAGGGAGGTTAGAACAGTAGTCTAATGTTATATAAGGGAGGGCCAGAACAGTAGTCTAATATTATAGAAGGGAGGGTCAGAACAGTAGTCTAATTTTATAGAAGGAAGGGCCAGAACAGTAGTGTAATGTTATAGAAGGGAGGGTCAGAACCGTAGTCTAACGTTATAGAAGGGAGGGTCAGAACAGTAGTTTAATGTTATAGAAGGGAAGTTAGAACAGTAGTCTAATGTTATATAAGGGAGGGCCAGAACAGTAGTCTAATATTATAGAAGGGAGGGTTAGAACAGTAGTCTAATATTATAGAAGGGAGGGTCAGAACAGTAGTCGAGTGTTATAGAAGTGAGGGTTAGAACAGTATTCTAATGTTACAGAAGGGAGGGTCAGAACAGTAGTCGAATGTTATAGAAGGGAGGGTCAGAACAGTAGTCTAATGTTATAGAAGGGAGGGTCAGAACAGTAGTCTAATGTTATAGAAGGGAAGGTTAGAACAGTAGTCTAGTGTTATAGAAGGGAGGGTCAGAACAGCAGTCTAATGTTATAGAAGGGAGGGTCAGAACAGTAGTCTAATGTTATAGAAGGGAGGGTCAGAACAGTAGTCTAATGTTATAGAAGGGAGGGTCAGAACAGCAGTCTAATGTTATAGAAGGGAGGGTCAGAACAGTAGTCTAATTTTATAGAAGGGTGGGCCAGAACAGTAGTCTAATGTTATAGAAGGGAGAGTTAGAACAGTAGTCTAATGTTATAGAAAGGAGGTTAGAACAGTAGTCTAATGGTATATAAGGGAGGGCCAGAACAGTAGTCTAATATTATAGAAGGGAGGGTCAGAACAGTAGTCTAATTTTATAGAAGGGAGGGCCAGAACAGTGGTGTAATGTTATAGAAGGGAGGGTCAGAACAGTAGTCTAATGTTATAGAAGGGAGGGTCAGAACAGTAGTCTAATGTTATAGAAGGGAGGTCAGAACAGTAGTCTAATTTTATGGAAGGGAGGGTCAGAACAGTTGTCTAATGTTATAGAAGGGAGTGCCAGAACAGTAGTCTAATGTTATTGAAGGGAGGGTCAGAACATTAATCTAATGTTATAGAAGGGAGGGCCTGAACAGTAGTCTAATGTTATAGAAGGGAGAGCCAGAACAGTAGTCTAATGTTATAGAAGGGAGGGTTAGAACAGTAGTCTATTTTTTAGAAGAGAGGGTTAGAACAGTAGTCTAATGTTATAGAAGGGAGGGTCAGAACAGTAGTCTAATGTTATAGAAGGGAGGGCCAGAACAGTAGTCTAATGTTATAGAAGGGAGGGCCAGAACAGTAGTCTAATGATATAGAAGGGAGAGCCAGAACAGTAGTATAATGTTATAGAAGGGAGGGTCAGAACATTAGTCTAATGTTATAGAAGGGAGGGGTTAGAACAGTAGTCTAATGTTATAGAAGGGAGGGTTAGAACAGTAGTCTAGTGTTATAGAAGTGAGGGTTAGAACAGTATTCTAATGTTACAGAAGGGAGGGTCAGAACAATAGTCGAATGTTATAGAAGGGAGGGCCAGAACGGTAGTTAATGTTATAGAAGGGAGGGCCAGAACAGTAGTCTAATGTTATAGAAGGGAGGGCCAGAACAGTAGTCTAATATTATAGAAGGGAGGGTTAGAACAGTAGTCTAATATTATAGAAGGGAGGGTCAGAACAGTAGTCTAATGTTTTAGAAGGGAGGGTCAGAACAGTAGTCTAATGTTATAGAAGGGAAGGTTAGAACAGTAGTCTAATGTTATAGAAGGGAGGGTCAGAACAGCAGTCTAATGTTATAGAAGGGAGGGCCAGAACAGTAGTCTAATGTTATAGAAGTGAGGGCCAGAACAGTAGTCTAATGTTATAGAAGGGAGGGCCAGAACAGTAATCTAATGTTATAGAAGGGAGGGCCAGAACAGTAGTTAATGTTATAGAAGGGAGGGCCAGAACAGTAGTCTAACGTTATAGAAGGGAGGGCCAGAACAGTAGTCTAATGTTATAGAAGGGAGGTTAGAACAGTAGTCTAATGTTATATAAGGGAGGGCCAGAACAGTAGTCTAATATTATAGAAGGGAGGGTCAGAACAGTAGTCTAATTTTATAGAAGGAAGGGCCAGAACAGTAGTGTAATGTTATAGAAGGGAGGGTCAGAACCGTAGTCTAACATTATAGAAGGGAGGGTCAGAACAGTAGTTTAATGTTATAGAAGGGAAGTTAGAACAGTAGTCTAATGTTATATAAGGGAGGGCCAGAACAGTAGTCTAATATTATAGAAGGGAGGGTCAGAACAGTAGTCTAATGTTATAGAAGGGAGGGACAGAACAGTAGTCTAATGTTATAGAAGGGAGGGCCAGAACAGTAGTCTAATGTTATAGAAGGGAGGGTTAGAACAGTAGTCTAATTTTATAGAAGGGTGGGCCAGAACAGTAGTCTAATGTTATAGAAGGGAAGGTTAGAACAGTAGTCTAATGTTATAGAAGGGAGGGCCAGAACAGTAGTCTAATGTTATAGAAGGGAGGGTCAGAACAGTAGTCTAATGTTATAGAAGGGAGGGTCAGAACAGTAGTCTCATGTTATAGAAGGGAGGGTCAGAACAGTAGTCTAATTTTATAGAAGGGTGGGCCAGAACAGTAGTCTAATGTTATAGAAGGGAGAGTTAGAACAGTAGTCGAATGTTATAGAAGGGAGGTTAGAACAGTAATCTAATGGTATATAAGGGAGGGCCAGAACAGTAGTCTAATATTATAGAAGGGAGGGTCAGAACAGTAGTCTAATTTTATAGAAGGGAGGGCCAGAACAGTAGTTAATGTTATAGAAGGGAGGGCCAGAACAGTAGTCTAATGTTATAGAAGGGAGGGCCAGAACAGTAGTCTAATATTATAGAAGGGAGGGTTAGAACAGTAGTCAAATATTATATAAGTGAGGGTCAGAACAGTAGTCTAATGTTATAGAAGGGAGGGTCAGAACAGTAGTCTAATGTTATAGAAGGGAAGGTTAGAACAGTAGTCTAATGTTATAAAAGGGAGGGTCAGAACAGTAGTCTAATGTTATAGAAGGGAGGGCCAGAACAGTAGTCTAATGTTATAGAAGGGAGGGCCAGAACAGTAGTCTACTGTTATAGAAGGGAGGGCCAGAACAGTAGTCTAATGTTATAAAAGGGAGGGCCAGAACAGTAGTCTAATGTTATAGAAGGGAGGGCCAGAACAGTAGTCTAATGTTATAGAAGGGAGGGCCAGAACAGTAGTCTAACGTTATAGAAGGGAGGGCCAGAACAATAGTCTATTGTTATAGAAGGGAGGGTTAGAACAGTAGTGTAATATTATAGAAGGGAGGGTTAGAACAGTAGTCTAATGTTATAGAAGGGAGGGTTAGAACAGTAGTCTAATGTTATAGAAGGGAGGGTCAGAACAGTAGTCTAATGTTATAGAAGGGAGGGCCAGAACAGTAGTCTAATGTTATAGAAGGGAGGGCCAGAACAGTAGTCTAATGTTATTGAAGGGAGGGCCAGAACAGTAGTTAAAGTTATAGAAGGGAGGGCCAGAACAGTAGTTTAATGTTATAGAAGGGAGGTCCAGAACAGTAGTCTAATGTTATAGAAGGGAGGGCCAGAACAGTAGTCTAATGTTATAGAAGGGAGGGTTAGAACAGTAGTCTAATATTATAGAAGGGAGGGTCAGAACTGTAGTCTAATGTTATAGAAGGGAGGTCCAGAACAGTAGTCTAATGTTATAGAATGGAGGGCCAGAACAGTAGTCTAATGTTATAGAAGGGAGGGCCAGAACAGTAGTCTAATGTTATAGAAGGGAGGGTCAGAACATTAGTCTAATGTTATTGAAGGGAGGGTTAGAACAGTAGTCTAATGTTATAGAAGGGAGGGTCAGAACAGTAGTCTCATGTTATAGAAGGGAGGGTCAGAACAGTAGTCTAATTTTATAGAAGGGTGGGCCAGAACAGTAGTCTAATGTTATAGAAGGGAGAGTTAGAACAGTAGTCTAATGTTATAGAAGGGAGGTTAGAACAGTAGTCTAATGGTATATAAGGGAGGGCCAGAACAGTAGTCTAATATTATAGAAGGGAGGGTCAGAACAGTAGTCAAATTTTATAGAAGGGAGGGCCAGAACAGTAGTGTAATGTTATAGAAGGGAGGGTCAGAACAGTAGTCTAATGTTATAGAAGGGAGGGTCAGAACAGTAGTCTAATGTTATAGAAGGGAGGTTAGAACAGTAGTCTAATTTTATGGAAGGGAGGGTCAGAACAGTAGTCTAATGTTATAGAAGGGAGTGCCAGAACAGTAGTCTAATGTTATTGAAGGGAGGGTCAGAACATTAATCCAATGTTATAGAAGGGAGGGCCTGAACAGTAGTCTAATGTTATAGAAGGGAGAGCCAGAACAGTAGTCTAATGTTATAGAAGGGAGGGTTAGAACAGTAGTCTATTTTTTAGAAGAGAGGGTTAGAACAGTAGTCTAATGTTATAGAAGGGAGGGTCAGAACAGTAGTCTAATGTTATAGAAGGGAGGGCCAGAACATTAGTCTAATGTTATAGAAGGGAGGGCCAGAACAGTAGTCTAATGATATAGAAGGGAGAGCCAGAACAGTAGTCTAATGTTATAGAAGGGAGGGTCAGAACATTAGTCTAATGTTATAGAAGGGAGGGGTTAGAACAGTAGTCTAATGTTATAGAAGGGAGGGTTAGAACAGTAGTCTAATATTATAGAAGGGAGGGTCAGAACAGTAGTCGAGTGTTATAGAAGTGAGGGTTAGAACAGTATTCTAATGTTACAGAAGGGAGGGTCAGAACAGTAGTCAAATGTTGTAGAAGGGAGGGCCAGAACGGTAGTTAATGTTATAGAAGGGAGGGCCAGAACAGTAGTCTAATGTTATAGAAGGGAGGGCCAGAACAGTAGTCTAATATTATAGAAGGGAGGGTTAGAACAGTAGTCTAATATTATAGAAGGGAGGGTCAGAACAGTAGTCTAATGTTATAGAAGGGAGGGTCAGAACAGTAGTCTAATGTTATAGAAGGGAAGGTTAGAACAGTAGTCTAATGTTATAGAAGGGAGGGTCAGAACAGCAGTCTAATGTTATAGAAGGGAGGGTCAGAACAGTAGTCTAATTTTATAGAAGGGTGGGCCAGAACAGTAGTCTAATGTTATAGAAGGGAGAGTTAGAACAGTAGTCTAATGTTATAGAAAGGAGGTTAGAACAGTAGTCTAATGGTATATAAGGGAGGGCCAGAACAGTAGTCTAATATTATAGAAGGGAGGGTCAGAACAGTAGTCTAATTTTATAGAAGGGAGGGCCAGAACAGTGGTGTAATGTTATAGAAGGGAGGGTCAGAACAGTAGTCTAATGTTATAGAAGGGATTGTCAGAACAGTAGTCTAATGTTATAGAAGTGAGGTTAGAACAGTAGTCTAATTTTATGGAAGGGAGGGTCAGAACAGTAGTATAATGTTATAGAAGGGAGTGCCAGAACAGTAGTCTAATGTTATTGAAGGGAGGGTCAGAACATTAATCTAATGTTATAGAAGGGAGGGCCTGAACAGTAGTCTAATGTTATAGAAGGGAGAGCCAGAACAGTAGTCTAATGTTATAGAAGGGAGGGTTAGAACAGTAGTCTATTTTTTAGAAGAGAGGGTTAGAACAGTAGTCTAATGTTATAGAAGGGAGGGTCAGAACAGTAGTCTAATGTTATAGAAGGGAGGGCCAGAACAGTAGTCTAATGTTATAGAAGGGAGGGCCAGAACAGTAGTCTAATGATATAGAAGGGAGAGCCAGAACAGTAGTCTAATGGTATAGAAAGGAGGGTCAGAACATTAGTCTAATTTTATAGAAGGGAGGGGTTAGAACAGTAGTCTAATGTTATAGAAGGGAGGGTCAGAACAGTAGTCTAATGTTATAGAAGGGAGGGCCAGAACATTAGTCTAATGTTATAGAAGGGAGGGCCAGAACAGTAGTCTAATGATATAGAAGGGAGAGCCAGAACAGTAGTCTAATGTTATAGAAGGGAGGGTCAGAACATTAGTCTAATGTTATAGAAGGGAGGGGTTAGAACAGTAGTCTAATGTTATAGAAGGGAGGGTTAGAACAGTAGTCTAATATTATAGAAGGGAGGGTCAGAACAGTAGTCGAGTGTTATAGAAGTGAGGGTTAGAACAGTATTCTAATGTTACAGAAGGGAGGGTCAGAACAGTAGTCAAATGTTATAGAAGGGAGGGCCAGAACGGTAGTTAATGTTATAGAAGGGAGGGCCAGAACGGTAGTTAATGTTATAGAAGGGAGGGCCAGAACAGTAGTCTAATGTTATAGAAGGGAGGGCCAGAACAGTAGTCTACTGTTATAGAAGGGAGGGCCAGAACAGTAGTCTAATGTTATAAAAGGGAGGGCCAGAACAGTAGTCTAATGTTATAGAAGGGAGGGCCAGAACAGTAGTCTAATGTTATAGAAGGGAGGGCCAGAACAGTAGTCTAACGTTATAGAAGGGAGGGCCAGAACAATAGTCTATTGTTATAGAAGGGAGGGTTAGAACAGTAGTGTAATATTATAGAAGGGAGGGTTAGAACAGTAGTCTAATGTTATAGAAGGGAGGGTTAGAACAGTAGTCTAATGTTATAGAAGGGAGGGTCAGAACAGTAGTCTAATGTTATAGAAGGGAGGGCCAGAACAGTAGTCTAATGTTATAGAAGGGAGGGCCAGAACAGTAGTCTAATGTTATTGAAGGGAGGGCCAGAACAGTAGTTAAAGTTATAGAAGGGAGGGCCAGAACAGTAGTTTAATGTTATAGAAGGGAGGTCCAGAACAGTAGTCTAATGTTATAGAAGGGAGGGCCAGAACAGTAGTCTAATGTTATAGAAGGGAGGGTTAGAACAGTAGTCTAATATTATAGAAGGGAGGGTCAGAACTGTAGTCTAATGTTATAGAAGGGAGGTCCAGAACAGTAGTCTAATGTTATAGAATGGAGGGCCAGAACAGTAGTCTAATGTTATAGAAGGGAGGGCCAGAACAGTAGTCTAATGTTATAGAAGGGAGGGTCAGAACATTAGTCTAATGTTATTGAAGGGAGGGTTAGAACAGTAGTCTAATGTTATAGAAGGGAGGGTCAGAACAGTAGTCTCATGTTATAGAAGGGAGGGTCAGAACAGTAGTCTAATTTTATAGAAGGGTGGGCCAGAACAGTAGTCTAATGTTATAGAAGGGAGAGTTAGAACAGTAGTCTAATGTTATAGAAGGGAGGTTAGAACAGTAGTCTAATGGTATATAAGGGAGGGCCAGAACAGTAGTCTAATATTATAGAAGGGAGGGTCAGAACAGTAGTCAAATTTTATAGAAGGGAGGGCCAGAACAGTAGTGTAATGTTATAGAAGGGAGGGTCAGAACAGTAGTCTAATGTTATAGAAGGGAGGGTCAGAACAGTAGTCTAATGTTATAGAAGGGAGGTTAGAACAGTAGTCTAATTTTATGGAAGGGAGGGTCAGAACAGTAGTCTAATGTTATAGAAGGGAGTGCCAGAACAGTAGTCTAATGTTATTGAAGGGAGGGTCAGAACATTAATCCAATGTTATAGAAGGGAGGGCCTGAACAGTAGTCTAATGTTATAGAAGGGAGAGCCAGAACAGTAGTCTAATGTTATAGAAGGGAGGGTTAGAACAGTAGTCTATTTTTTAGAAGAGAGGGTTAGAACAGTAGTCTAATGTTATAGAAGGGAGGGTCAGAACAGTAGTCTAATGTTATAGAAGGGAGGGCCAGAACATTAGTCTAATGTTATAGAAGGGAGGGCCAGAACAGTAGTCTAATGATATAGAAGGGAGAGCCAGAACAGTAGTCTAATGTTATAGAAGGGAGGGTCAGAACATTAGTCTAATGTTATAGAAGGGAGGGGTTAGAACAGTAGTCTAATGTTATAGAAGGGAGGGTTAGAACAGTAGTCTAATATTATAGAAGGGAGGGTCAGAACAGTAGTCGAGTGTTATAGAAGTGAGGGTTAGAACAGTATTCTAATGTTACAGAAGGGAGGGTCAGAACAGTAGTCAAATGTTGTAGAAGGGAGGGCCAGAACGGTAGTTAATGTTATAGAAGGGAGGGCCAGAACAGTAGTCTAATGTTATAGAAGGGAGGGCCAGAACAGTAGTCTAATATTATAGAAGGGAGGGTTAGAACAGTAGTCTAATATTATAGAAGGGAGGGTCAGAACAGTAGTCTAATGTTATAGAAGGGAGGGTCAGAACAGTAGTCTAATGTTATAGAAGGGAAGGTTAGAACAGTAGTCTAATGTTATAGAAGGGAGGGTCAGAACAGCAGTCTAATGTTATAGAAGGGAGGGTCAGAACAGTAGTCTAATTTTATAGAAGGGTGGGCCAGAACAGTAGTCTAATGTTATAGAAGGGAGAGTTAGAACAGTAGTCTAATGTTATAGAAAGGAGGTTAGAACAGTAGTCTAATGGTATATAAGGGAGGGCCAGAACAGTAGTCTAATATTATAGAAGGGAGGGTCAGAACAGTAGTCTAATTTTATAGAAGGGAGGGCCAGAACAGTGGTGTAATGTTATAGAAGGGAGGGTCAGAACAGTAGTCTAATGTTATAGAAGGGATTGTCAGAACAGTAGTCTAATGTTATAGAAGTGAGGTTAGAACAGTAGTCTAATTTTATGGAAGGGAGGGTCAGAACAGTAGTATAATGTTATAGAAGGGAGTGCCAGAACAGTAGTCTAATGTTATTGAAGGGAGGGTCAGAACATTAATCTAATGTTATAGAAGGGAGGGCCTGAACAGTAGTCTAATGTTATAGAAGGGAGAGCCAGAACAGTAGTCTAATGTTATAGAAGGGAGGGTTAGAACAGTAGTCTATTTTTTAGAAGAGAGGGTTAGAACAGTAGTCTAATGTTATAGAAGGGAGGGTCAGAACAGTAGTCTAATGTTATAGAAGGGAGGGCCAGAACAGTAGTCTAATGTTATAGAAGGGAGGGCCAGAACAGTAGTCTAATGATATAGAAGGGAGAGCCAGAACAGTAGTCTAATGGTATAGAAAGGAGGGTCAGAACATTAGTCTAATTTTATAGAAGGGAGGGGTTAGAACAGTAGTCTAATGTTATAGAAGGGAGGGTCAGAACAGTAGTCTAATGTTATAGAAGGGAGGGCCAGAACATTAGTCTAATGTTATAGAAGGGAGGGCCAGAACAGTAGTCTAATGATATAGAAGGGAGAGCCAGAACAGTAGTCTAATGTTATAGAAGGGAGGGTCAGAACATTAGTCTAATGTTATAGAAGGGAGGGGTTAGAACAGTAGTCTAATGTTATAGAAGGGAGGGTTAGAACAGTAGTCTAATATTATAGAAGGGAGGGTCAGAACAGTAGTCGAGTGTTATAGAAGTGAGGGTTAGAACAGTATTCTAATGTTACAGAAGGGAGGGTCAGAACAGTAGTCAAATGTTATAGAAGGGAGGGCCAGAACGGTAGTTAATGTTATAGAAGGGAGGGCCAGAACAGTAGTCTAATGTTATAGAAGGGAGGGCCAGAACAGTAGTCTAATATTATAGAAGGGAGGGTTAGAACAGTAGTCTAATATTATAGAAGGGAGGGTCAGAACAGTAGTCTAATGTTATAGAAGGGAGGGTCAGAACAGTAGTCTAATGTTATAGAAGGGAAGGTTAGAACAGTAGTCTAATGTTATAGAAGGGAGGGTCAGAACAGCAGTCTAATGTTATAGAAGGGAGGGTCAGAACAGTAGTCTAATTTTATAGAAGGGTGGGCCAGAACAGTAGTCTAATGTTATAGAAGGGAGAGTTAGAACAGTAGTCTAATGTTATAGAAAGGAGGTTAGAACAGTAGTCTAATGGTATATAAGGGAGGGCCAGAACAGTAGTCTAATATTATAGAAGGGAGGGTCAGAACAGTAGTCTAATTTTATAGAAGGGAGGGCCAGAACAGTGGTGTAATGTTATAGAAGGGAGGGTCAGAACAGTAGTCTAATGTTATAGAAGGGATTGTCAGAACAGTAGTCTAATGTTATAGAAGTGAGGTTAGAACAGTAGTCTAATTTTATGGAAGGGAGGGTCAGAACAGTAGTATAATGTTATAGAAGGGAGTGCCAGAACAGTAGTCTAATGTTATTGAAGGGAGGGTCAGAACATTAATCTAATGTTATAGAAGGGAGGGCCTGAACAGTAGTCTAATGTTATAGAAGGGAGAGCCAGAACAGTAGTCTAATGTTATAGAAGGGAGGGTTAGAACAGTAGTCTATTTTTTAGAAGAGAGGGTTAGAACAGTAGTCTAATGTTATAGAAGGGAGGGTCAGAACAGTAGTCTAATGTTATAGAAGGGAGGGCCAGAACAGTAGTCTAATGTTATAGAAGGGAGGGCCAGAACAGTAGTCTAATGATATAGAAGGGAGAGCCAGAACAGTAGTCTAATGGTATAGAAGGGAGGGTCAGAACATTAGTCTAATTTTATAGAAGGGAGGGGTTAGAACAGTAGTCTAATGTTATAGAAGGGAGGGTCAGAACAGTAGTCTAGTGTTATAGAAGTGAGGGTTGGAACAGTATTCTAATGTTACAGAAGGGAGGGTCAGAACAATAGTCGAATGTTATAGAAGGGAGGGCCAGAACGGTAGTTAATGTTATAGAAGGGAGGGCCAGAACAGTAGTCTAATGTTATAGAAGGGAGGGCCAGAACAGTAGTCTAATATTATAGAAGGGAGGGTTAGAACAGTAGTCTAATATTATAGAAGGGAGGGTCAGAACAGTAGTCTAATGTTTTAGAAGGGAGGGTCAGAACAGTAGTCTAATGTTATAGAAGGGAAGGTTAGAACAGTAGTCTAATGTTATAGAAGGGAGGGTCAGAACAGCAGTCTAATGTTATAGAAGGGAGGGCCAGAACAGTAGTCTAATGTTATAGAAGTGAGGGCCAGAACAGTAGTCTAATGTTATAGAAGGGAGGGCCAGAACAGTAATCTAATGTTATAGAAGGGAGGGCCAGAACAGTAGTTAATGTTATAGAAGGGAGGGCCAGAACAGTAGTCTAACGTTATAGAAGGGAGGGCCAGAACAGTAGTCTAATGTTATAGAAGGGAGGGTTAGAACAGTAGTCTAATGTTATAGAAGGGAGGGTTAGAACAGTAGTCTAATGTTATAGAAGGGAGGGTCAGAACAGTAGTCTAATGTTATAGAAGGGAGGGCCAGAACGGTAGTCTAATGTTATAGAAGTGAGGGCGAGAACAGTAGTCTAATGTTATAGAAGCGAGGGCCAGAACAGTAGTCTAATGTTATTGAAGGGAGGGCCAAAACAGTAGTTAATGTTATAGAAGCGAGGGCCAGAACAGTAGTCTAATGTTATAGAAGGGAGGTCCAGAACAGTAGTCTAATGTTATAGAAGGGAGGGCCAGAACAGTAGTCTAATGTTATAGAAGGGAGGGTTAGAACAGTAGTCTAATGTTATAGAAGGGAGGGTCAGAAAAGTAGTCTAATGTTATAGAAGGGAGGGTCAGAACAGTAGTCTAATGTTATAGAAGGGAGGACCAGAACAGTAGTCTAATGTTATAGAAGGGAGGGCCAGAACAGTAGTCTAATGTTATAGAAGGGAGGGCCAGAAGAGTAGTCTAAAGTTATAGAAGGGAGGGCCAGAACAGTAATGAATGTTATAGAAGGGAGGGCCAGAACAGTAGTCTAATGTTATAGAAGGGAGGGTTAGAACAGTAGTCTAATATTATAGAAGGGAGGGTCAGAACTGTAGTCTAATGTTATAGAAGGGAGGGTTAGAACAGTAGTCTAATGTTATAGAAGGGAGGGTCAGAACAGTAGTCTAATGTTATTGAAGGGAGGGCCAGAACAGTAGTCTAATGTTATAAAAGGGAGGGCCAGAACAGTAGTCTAATGTTATAGAAGGGAGGGCCAGAACAGTAGTCTAACGTTATAGAAGGGAGGTCCAGAACAGTAGTCTAATGTTATAGAATGGAGGGCCAGAACAGTAGTCTAATGTAATAGAAGGGAGGGTCAGAACAGTAGTCTAATGTTATAGAAGGGAGGGCCAGAACAGTAGTCTAATGTTATATAAGGGAGGGTTAGAACAGTAGTCTAATATTATAGAAGGGAGGGTCAGAACAGTAGTCTAGTGTTATAGAAGTGAGGGTTAGAACAGTATTCTAATGTTACAGAAGGGAGGGTCAGAACAGTAGTCGAATGTTATAGAAGTGAGGGCCAGAACGGTAGTTAATGTTATAGAAGGGAGGGACAGAACAGTAGTCTAATGTTATAGAAGGGAGGGCCAGAACAGTAGTCTAATATTATAGAAGGGAGGGTTAGAACAGTAGTCTAATATTATAGAAGGGAGGGCCAGAACAGTAGTCTAATGTTATAGAAGGGAGGGCCAGAACAGTAGTCTAATGTTATAGAAGGGAGGGTCAGAACAGTAGTCTAATGTTATAGAAGGGAAGGTTAGAACAGTAGTCTAATGTTATAGAAGGGAGGGTCAGAACAGCAGTCTAATGTTATAGAAGGGAGGGCCAGAACAGTAGTCTAATGTTATAGAAGTGAGGGCCAGAACAGTAGTCTAATGTTATAGAAAGGAGGGCCAGAACAGTAATCTAATGTTATAGAAGGGAGGGTTAGAACAGTAGTGTAATATTATAGAAGGGAGGGTTAGAACAGTAGTCTAATGTTATAGAAGGGAGGGTTAGAACAGTAGTCTAATGTTATAGAAGGGAGGGTCAGAACAGTAGTCTAATGTTATAGAAGTGAGGGTCAGAACAGTAGTCTAATGTTATAGAAGTGAGGGCGAGAACAGTAGTCTAATGTTATAGAAGGGAGGGCCAGAACAGTAGTCTAATGTTATTGAAGGGAGGGCCAAAACAGTAGTTAATTTTATAGAAGCGAGGGCCAGAACAGTAGTCTAATGTTATAGAAGGGAGGTCCAGAACAGTAGTCTAATGTTATAGAAGGGAGGGCCAGAACAGTAGTCTAATGTTATAGAAGGGAGGGTTAGAACAGTAGTCTAATGTTATAGAAGGGAGGGTCAGAAAAGTAGTCTAATGTTATAGAAGGGAGGGTCAGAACAGTAGTCTAATGTTATAGAAGGGAGGACCAGAACAGTAGTCTAATGTTATAGAAGGGAGTGCCAGAACAGTAGTCTAATGTTATAGAAGGGAGGGCCAGAAGAGTAGTCTAAAGTTATAGAAGGGAGGGCCAGAACAGTAATGAATGTTATAGAAGGGAGGGCCAGAACAGTAGTCTAATGTTATAGAAGGGAGGGTTAGAACAGTAGTCTAATATTATAGAAGGGAGGGTCAGAACTGTAGTCTAATGTTATAGAAGGGAGGGTTAGAACAGTAGTCTAATGTTATAGAAGGGAGGGTCAGAACAGTAGTCTAATGTTATTGAAGGGAGGGCCAGAACAGTAGCCTAATGTTATAAAAGGGAGGGCCAGAACAGTAGTCTAATGTTATAGAAGGGAGGGCCAGAACAGTAGTCTAATGTTATAGAAGGGAGGTCCAGAACAGTAGTCTAATGTTATAGAATGGAGGGCCAGAACAGTAGTCTAATGTAATAGAAGGGAGGGCCAGAACAGTAGTCTAATGTTATAGAAGGGAGGGCCATAACAGTAGTCTAATGTTATAGAAGGGAGGGCCAGAACAGTAGTCTAATGTTATAGAAGGGAGGGTCAGAACATTAGTCTAATGTTATAGAAGGGAGGGGTTAGAACAGTAGTCTAATGTTATAGAAGGGAGGGTTAGAACAGTAGTCTAATGTTATAGAAGGGAGGGTTAGAACAGTAGTCTAATGTTATAGAAGGGAGGGTTAGAACAGTAGTCTAATATTATAGAAGGGACGGTCAGAACAGTAGTCTACTGTTATAGAAGGGAGGGTTAGAACAGTAGTCTAATGTTATAGAAGGGAGGGTTAGAACAGTAGTCTAATGTTATAGAAGGGAGGGTTAAAACAGTAGTCTAATATTATAGAAGGGAGGGTCAGAACAGTAGTCTAGTGTTATAGAAGTGAGGGTTAGAACAGTAGTCTAATGTTATAGAAGGGAGGGTCAGAACAGTAGTCGAATGTTATAGAAGGGAGGTTCAGAACAGTAGTCTAATGTTATAGAAGGGAGGGCCAGAACAGTAGTCGAATGTTATAGAAGGGAGGTTCAGAACAGTAGTCTAATGTTATAGAAGGGAGGGCCAGAACAGTAGTCGAATGTTATAGAAGGGAGGGCCAGAACAGTAGTTAATGTTATAGAAGGGAGGGCCAGAACAGTAGTCTAATGTTATAGAAGGGAGGTCCAAAACAGTAGTCTAATGTTATAGAAGGGAGGGGTTAGAACAGTAGTCTAATGTTATAGAAGGGAGGTCCAGAACAGTAGTCTAATGTTATAGAAGGGAGGGTTAGAACAGTAGTCTAATGTTATAGAAGGGAGGGTTAGAACAGTAGTCTAATGTTATAGACGGGAGGGTTAGAACAGTAGTCTAATGTTATAGAAGGGAGGGTTAGAACAGTAGTCTAATATTATAGAAGGGAGGGTCAGAACTGTAGTCTAATGTTATAGAAGGGAGGGTTAGAACAGTAGTCTAATGTTATAGAAGGGAGGGTCAGAACATTAGTCTAATGTTATAGAAGGGAGGGGTTAGAACAGTAGTCTAATGTTATAGAAGGGAGGTCCAGAATAGTAGTCTAATGTTATAGAAGGGAGGGTTAGAACAGTAGTCTAATGTTATAGAAGGGAGGGTTAGAACAGTAGTCTAATGTTATTGAAGGGAGGGCCAGAACAGTAGTCTAATGTTATAGAAGGGAGGGTTAGAACAGTAGTCTAATGTTATAGAAGGGAGGGTTAGAACAGTAGTCTAATGTTATAGAAGGGAGGGTTAGATAAGTAGTCTAATATTATAGAAGGGAGGGCCAGAACAGTAGTCTAATGTTATAGAAGGGAGGGCCAGAACAGTAGTCTAATGTTATAGAAGGGAGGGTCAGAACAGTAGTCTAATGTTATAGAAGGGAAGGTTAGAACAGTAGTCTAATGTTATAGAAGGGAGGGTCAGAACAGCAGTCTAATGTTATAGAAGGGAGGGCCAGAACAGTAGTCTAATGTTATAGAAGTGAGGGCCAGAACAGTAGTCTAATGTTATAGAAGGGAGGGCCAGAACAGTAATCTAATGTTATAGAAGGGAGGGTCAGAACAGTAGTCTAATGTTATAGAAGGGAAGGTTAGAACAGTAGTCTAATGTTATAGAAGGGAGGGTCAGAACAGCAGTCTAATGTTATAGAAGGGAGGGCCAGAACAGTAGTCTAATGTTATAGAAGTGAGGGCCAGAACAGTAGTCTAATGTTAGAGAAGGGAGGGCCAGAACAGTAATCTAATGTTATAGAAGGGAGGGCCAGAACAGTAGTCTAACGTTATAGAAGGGAGGGCCAGAACAGTAGTCTAATGTTATAGAAGGGAGGGTTAGAACAGTAGTGTAATATTATAGAAGGGAGGGTTAGAACAGTAGTCTAATGTTATAGAAGGGAGGGTTAGAACAGTAGTCTAATGTTATAGAAGGGAGGGTCAGAACAGTAGTCTAATGTTATAGAAGTGAGGGCCAGAACAGTAGTCTAATGTTATAGAAGTGAGGGCGAGAACAGTAGTCTAATGTTATAGAAGGGAGGGCCAGAACAGTAGTCTAATGTTATTGAAGGGAGGGCCAAAACAGTAGTTAATGTTATAGAAGCGAGGGCCAGAACAGTAGTCTAATGTTATAGAAGGGAGGTCCAGAACAGTAGTCTAATGTTATAGAAGGGAGGGCCAGAACAGTAGTCTAATGTTATAGAAGGGAGGGTTAGAACAGTAGTCTAATGTTATAGAAGGGAGGGTCAGAAAAGTAGTCTAATGTTATAGAAGGGAGGGTCAGAAGAGTAGTCTAATGTTATAGAAGGGAGGACCAGAACAGTAGTCTAATGTTATAGAAGGGAGTGCCAGAACAGTAGTCTAATGTTATAGAAGGGAGGCCAGAAGAGTAGTCTAAAGTTATAGAAGGGAGGGCCAGAACAGTAATGAATGTTATAGAAGGGAGGGCCAGAACAGTAGTCTAATGTTATAGAAGGGAGGGTTAGAACAGTAGTCTAATATTATAGAAGGGAGGGTCAGAACTGTAGTCTAATGTTATAGAAGGGAGGGTTAGAACAGTAGTCTAATGTTATAGAAGGGAGGGTCAGAACAGTAGTCTAATGTTATTGAAGGGAGGGCCAGAACAGTAGTCTAATGTTATAAAAGGGAGGGCCAGAACAGTAGTCTAATGTTATAGAAGGGAGGGCCAGAACAGTAGTCTAATGTTATAGAAGGGAGGTCCAGAACAGTAGTCTAATGTTATAGAATGGAGGGCCAGAACAGTAGTCTAATGTTATAGAAGGGAGGGCCAGAACAGTAGTCTAATGTTATAGAAGGGAGGGTTAGAACAGTAGTCTAATGTTATATAAGGGAGGGTTAGAACAGTAGTCTAATGTTATAGAAGGGAGGGTTAGATAAGTAGTCTAATATTATAGAAGGGAGGGCCAGAACAGTAGTCTAATGTTATAGAAGGGAGGGCCAGAACAGTAGTCTAATGTTATAGAAGGGAGGGTCAGAACAGTAGTCTAATGTTATAGAAGGGAAGGTTAGAACAGTAGTCTAATGTTATAGAAGGGAGGGTCAGAACAGCAGTCTAATGTTATAGAAGGGAGGGCCAGAACAGTAGTCTAATGTTATAGAAGTGAGGGCCAGAACAGTAGTCTAATGTTATAGAAGGGAGGGCCAGAACTGTAATCTAATGTTATAGAAGGGAGGGTCAGAACAGTAGTCTAATGTTATAGAAGGGAAGGTTAGAACAGTAGTCTAATGTTATAGAAGGGAGGGTCAGAACAGCAGTCTAATGTTATAGAAGGGAGGGCCAGAACAGTAGTCTAATGTTATAGAAGTGAGGGCCAGAACAGTAGTCTAATGTTAGAGAAGGGAGGGCCAGAACAGTAATCTAATGTTATAGAAGGGAGGGCCAGAACAGTAGTCTAACGTTATAGAAGGGAGGGCCAGAACAGTAGTCTAATGTTATAGAAGGGAGGGTTAGAACAGTAGTGTAATATTATAGAAGGGAGGGTTAGAACAGTAGTCTAATGTTATAGAAGGGAGGGTTAGAACAGTAGTCTAATGTTATAGAAGGGAGGGTCAGAACAGTAGTCTAATGTTATAGAAGTGAGGGCCAGAACAGTAGTCTAATGTTATAGAAGTGAGGGCGAGAACAGTAGTCTAATGTTATAGAAGGGAGGGCCAGAACAGTAGTCTAATGTTATTGAAGGGAGGGCCAAAACAGTAGTTAATGTTATAGAAGCGAGGGCCAGAACAGTAGTCTAATGTTATAGAAGGGAGGTCCAGAACAGTAGTCTAATGTTATAGAAGGGAGGGCCAGAACAGTAGTCTAATGTTATAGAAGGGAGGGTTAGAACAGTAGTCTAATGTTATAGAAGGGAGGGTCAGAAAAGTAGTCTAATGTTATAGAAGGGAGGGTCAGAAGAGTAGTCTAATGTTATAGAAGGGAGGACCAGAACAGTAGTCTAATGTTATAGAAGGGAGTGCCAGAACAGTAGTCTAATGTTATAGAAGGGAGGGCCAGAAGAGTAGTCTAAAGTTATAGAAGGGAGGGCCAGAACAGTAATGAATGTTATAGAAGGGAGGGCCAGAACAGTAGTCTAATGTTATAGAAGGGAGGGTTAGAACAGTAGTCTAATATTATAGAAGGGAGGGTCAGAACTGTAGTCTAATGTTATAGAAGGGAGGGTTAGAACAGTAGTCTAATGTTATAGAAGGGAGGGTCAGAACAGTAGTCTAATGTTATTGAAGGGAGGGCCAGAACAGTAGTCTAATGTTATAAAAGGGAGGGCCAGAACAGTAGTCTAATGTTATAGAAGGGAGGGCCAGAACAGTAGTCTAATGTTATAGAAGGGAGGTCCAGAACAGTAGTCTAATGTTATAGAATGGAGGGCCAGAACAGTAGTCTAATGTTATAGAAGGGAGGGCCAGAACAGTAGTCTAATGTTATAGAAGGGAGGGCCAGAACAGTAGTCTAATGTTATAGAAGGGAGGGTCAGAACATTAGTCTAATGTTATAGAAGGGAGGGGTTAGAACAGTAGTCTAATGTTATAGAAGGGAGGGTTAGAACAGTAGTCTAATGTTATAGAAGGGAGGGCCAGAACAGTAGTCTAATGTTATAGAAGGGAGGGTTAGAACAGTAGTCTAATGTTATAGAAGGGAGTGTTAGAACAGTAGTCTAATATTATAGAAGGGAGGGTCAGAACTGTAGTCTAATGTTATAGAAGGGAGGGTCAGAACATTAGTCTAATGTTATAGAAGGGAGGGGTTAGAACAGTAGTCTAATGTTATAGAAGGGAGGTCCAGAATAGTAGTCTAATGTTATAGAAGGGAGGGTTAGAACAGTAGTCTAATGTTATAGAAGGGAGGGTTAGAACAGTAGTCTAATGTTATTGAAGGGAGGGCCAGAACAGTAGTCTAATGTTATAGAAGGGAGGGTTAGAACAGTAGTCTAATGTTATAGAAGGGAGGGTTAGAACAGTAGTCTAATGTTATAGAAGGGAGGGTTAGATAAGTAGTCTAATATTATAGAAGGGAGGGCCAGAACAGTAGTCTAATGTTATAGAAGGGAGGGCCAGAACAGTAGTCTAATGTTATAGAAGGGAGGGTCAGAACAGTAGTCTAATGTTATAGAAGGGAAGGTTAGAACAGTAGTCTAATGTTATAGAAGGGAGGGTCAGAACAGCAGTCTAATGTTATAGAAGGGAGGGCCAGAACAGTAGTCTAATGTTATAGAAGTGAGGGCCAGAACAGTAGTCTAATGTTATAGAAGGGAGGGCCAGAACAGTAATCTAATGTTATAGAAGGGAGGGTCAGAACAGTAGTCTAATGTTATAGAAGGGAAGGTTAGAACAGTAGTCTAATGTTATAGAAGGGAGGGTCAGAACAGCAGTCTAATGTTATAGAAGGGAGGGCCAGAACAGTAGTCTAATGTTATAGAAGTGAGGGCCAGAACAGTAGTCTAATGTTAGAGAAGGGAGGGCCAGAACAGTAATCTAATGTTATAGAAGGGAGGGCCAGAACAGTAGTCTAACGTTATAGAAGGGAGGGCCAGAACAGTAGTCTAATGTTATAGAAGGGAGGGTTAGAACAGTAGTGTAATATTATAGAAGGGAGGGTTAGAACAGTAGTCTAATGTTATAGAAGGGAGGGTTAGAACAGTAGTCTAATGTTATAGAAGGGAGGGTCAGAACAGTAGTCTAATGTTATAGAAGTGAGGGCCAGAACAGTAGTCTAATGTTATAGAAGTGAGGGCGAGAACAGTAGTCTAATGTTATAGAAGGGAGGGCCAGAACAGTAGTCTAATGTTATTGAAGGGAGGGCCAAAACAGTAGTTAATGTTATAGAAGCGAGGGCCAGAACAGTAGTCTAATGTTATAGAAGGGAGGTCCAGAACAGTAGTCTAATGTTATAGAAGGGAGGGCCAGAACAGTAGTCTAATGTTATAGAAGGGAGGGTTAGAACAGTAGTCTAATGTTATAGAAGGGAGGGTCAGAAAAGTAGTCTAATGTTAAAGAAGGGAGGGTCAGAAGAGTAGTCTAATGTTATAGAAGGGAGGACCAGAACAGTAGTCTAATGTTATAGAAGGGAGTGCCAGAACAGTAGTCTAATGTTATAGAAGGGAGGGCCAGAAGAGTAGTCTAAAGTTATAGAAGGGAGGGCCAGAACAGTAATGAATGTTATAGAAGGGAGGGCCAGAACAGTAGTCTAATGTTATAGAAGGGAGGGTTAGAACAGTAGTCTAATATTATAGAAGGGAGGGTCAGAACTGTAGTCTAATGTTATAGAAGGGAGGGTTAGAACAGTAGTCTAATGTTATAGAAGGGAGGGTCAGAACAGTAGTCTAATGTTATTGAAGGGAGGGCCAGAACAGTAGTCTAATGTTATAAAAGGGAGGGTCAGAACAGTAGTCTAATGTTATAGAAGGGAGGGCCAGAACAGTAGTCTAATGTTATAGAAGGGAGGTCCAGAACAGTAGTCTAATGTTATAGAATGGAGGGCCAGAACAGTAGTCTAATGTTATAGAAGGGAGGGCCAGAACAGTAGTCTAATGTTATAGAAGGGAGGGCCAGAACAGTAGTCTAATGTTATAGAAGGGAGGGTCAGAACATTAGTCTAATGTTATAGAAGGGAGGGGTTAGAACAGTAGTCTAATGTTATAGAAGGGAGGGTTAGAACAGTAGTCTAATGTTATAGAAGGGAGGGTTAGAACAGTAGTCTAATGTTATAGAAGGGAGGGCCAGAACAGTAGTCTAATGTTATAGAAGGGAGGGTTAGAACAGTAGTCTAATGTTATAGAAGGGAGGGTTAGAACAGTAGTCTAATATTATAGAAGGGAGGGTCAGAACTGTAGTCTAATGTTATAGAAGGGAGGGTTAGAACAGTAGTCTAATGTTATAGAAGGGAGGGTCAGAACATTAGTCTAATGTTATAGAAGGGAGGGGTTAGAACAGTAGTCTAATGTTATAGAAGGGAGGTCCAGAATAGTAGTCTAATGTTATAGAAGGGAGGGTTAGAACAGTAGTCTAATGTTATAGAAGGGAGGGTTAGAACAGTAGTCTAATGTTATTGAAGGGAGGGCCAGAACAGTAGTCTAATGTTATAGAAGGGAGGGTTAGAACAGTAGTCTAATGTTATAGAAGGGAGGGTTAGAACAGTAGTCTAATGTTATAGAAGGGAGGGCCCGAACAGTAGTCTAATGTTATAGAAGGGAGGCGCAGAACAGTAGTCTAATGTTATAGAAGGGAGGGCCAGAACAGTAGTTAATGTTATAGAAGGGAGGGCCAGAACAGTAGTCTAATGTTACAGAAGGGAGGTCCAGAACAGTAGTCTAATGTTATAGAATGGAGGGCCAGAACAGTAGTCTAATGTTATAGAATGGAGGGCCAGAACAGTAGTCTAATGTTATAGAAGGGAGGGCCAGAACAGTAGTCTAATCTTATAGAAGGGAGGGCCAGAACAGTAGTCTAATGTTATAGAAGGGAGGGCCAGAACATTAGTCTAATGTTATAGAAGGGAGGGCCAGAACAGTAGTCTAATGTTATAGAAGGGAGGTCCAGAACAGTAGTCTAATGTTATAGAAGGGAGGGTTAGAACAGTAGTCTAATGTTATAGAAGGGAGGGGTTAGAACAGTAGTCTAATGTTATAGAAGGGAGGTCCAGAACAGTAGTCTAATGTTATAGAAGGGAGGGTTAGAACTGTAGTCTAATGTTATAGAAGGGAGGGTTAGAACAGTAGTCTAATGTTATAGAAGGGAGGGTCAGAACAGTAGTCTAATGTTATTGAAGGGAGGGCCAGAACAGTGGTCTAATGTTATAGAAGGGAGGGCCAGAACAGTAGTCTAATGATATAGAAGGGAGGCTCAGAACAGTAGTCTAATGTTATAGAAGGGAGGGCCAGAACAGTAGTTAATGTTATAGAAGGGAGGGCCAGAACAGTAGTCTAATGTTACAGAAGGGAGGTCCAGAACAGTAGTCTAATGTTATAGAAGGGAGGTCCAAAACAGTAGTCTAATGTTATAGAAGGGAGGGGTTAGAACAGTAGTCTAATGTTATAGAAGGGAGGTCCAGAACAGTAGTCTAATGTTATAGAAGGGAGGGTTAGAACAGTAGTCTAATGTTATAGAAGGGAGGGTTAGAACAGTAGTCTAATGTTATAGAAGGGAGGGCCAGAACAGTAGTCTAATGTTATAGAAGGGAGGGTTAGAACAGTAGTCTAATGTTATAGAAGGGAGGGTTAGAACAGTAGTCTAATATTATAGAAGGGAGGGTCAGAACTGTAGTCTAATGTTATAGAAGGGAGGGTTAGAACAGTAGTCTAATGTTATAGAAGGGAGGGTCAGAACATTAGTCTAATGTTATAGAAGGGAGGGGTTAGAACAGTAGTCTAATGTTATAGAAGGGAGGTCCAGAATAGTAGTCTAATGTTATAGAAGGGAGGGTTAGAACAGTAGTCTAATGTTATAGAAGGGAGGGTTAGAACAGTAGTCTAATGTTATTGAAGGGAGGGCCAGAACAGTAGTCTAATGTTATAGAAGGGAGGGTTAGAACAGTAGTCTAATGTTATAGAAGGGAGGGTTAGAACAGTAGTCTAATGTTATAGAAGGGAGGGTTAGATAAGTAGTCTAATATTATAGAAGGGAGGGCCAGAACAGTAGTCTAATGTTATAGAAGGGAGGGCCAGAACAGTAGTCTAATGTTATAGAAGGGAGGGTCAGAACAGTAGTCTAATGTTATAGAAGGGAAGGTTAGAACAGTAGTCTAATGTTATAGAAGGGAGGGTCAGAACAGCAGTCTAATGTTATAGAAGGGAGGGCCAGAACAGTAGTCTAATGTTATAGAAGTGAGGGCCAGAACAGTAGTCTAATGTTATAGAAGGGAGGGCCAGAACAGTAATCTAATGTTATAGAAGGGAGGGTCAGAACAGTAGTCTAATGTTATAGAAGGGAAGGTTAGAACAGTAGTCTAATGTTATAGAAGGGAGGGTCAGAACAGCAGTCTAATGTTATAGAAGGGAGGGCCAGAACAGTAGTCTAATGTTATAGAAGTGAGGCGCAGAACAGTAGTCTAATGTTATAGAAGGGAGGGCCAGAACAGTAGTTAATGTTATAGAAGGGAGGGCCAGAACAGTAGTCTAATGTTACAGAAGGGAGGTCCAGAACAGTAGTCTAATGTTATAGAATGGAGGGCCAGAACAGTAGTCTAATGTTATAGAATGGAGGGCCAGAACAGTAGTCTAATGTTATAGAAGGGAGGGCCAGAACAGTAGTCTAATCTTATAGAAGGGAGGGCCAGAACAGTAGTCTAATGTTATAGAAGGGAGGGCCAGAACATTAGTCTAATGTTATAGAAGGGAGGGCCAGAACAGTAGTCTAATGTTATAGAAGGGAGGTCCAGAACAGTAGTCTAATGTTATAGAAGGGAGGGTTAGAACAGTAGTCTAATGTTATAGAAGGGAGGGGTTAGAACAGTAGTCTAATGTTATAGAAGGGAGGTCCAGAACAGTAGTCTAATGTTATAGAAGGGAGGGTTAGAACTGTAGTCTAATGTTATAGAAGGGAGGGTTAGAACAGTAGTCTAATGTTATAGAAGGGAGGGTCAGAACAGTAGTCTAATGTTATTGAAGGGAGGGCCAGAACAGTGGTCTAATGTTATAGAAGGGAGGGCCAGAACAGTAGTCTAATGATATAGAAGGGAGGCTCAGAACAGTAGTCTAATGTTATAGAAGGGAGGGCCAGAACAGTAGTTAATGTTATAGAAGGGAGGGCCAGAACAGTAGTCTAATGTTACAGAAGGGAGGTCCAGAACAGTAGTCTAATGTTATAGAAGGGAGGTCCAAAACAGTAGTCTAATGTTATAGAAGGGAGGGGTTAGAACAGTAGTCTAATGTTATAGAAGGGAGGTCCAGAACAGTAGTCTAATGTTATAGAAGGGAGGGTTAGAACAGTAGTCTAATGTTATAGAAGGGAGGGTTAGAACAGTAGTCTAATGTTATAGAAGGGAGGGCCAGAACAGTAGTCTAATGTTATAGAAGGGAGGGTTAGAACAGTAGTCTAATGTTATAGAAGGGAGGGTTAGAACAGTAGTCTAATATTATAGAAGGGAGGGTCAGAACTGTAGTCTAATGTTATAGAAGGGAGGGTTAGAACAGTAGTCTAATGTTATAGAAGGGAGGGTCAGAACATTAGTCTAATGTTATAGAAGGGAGGGGTTAGAACAGTAGTCTAATGTTATAGAAGGGAGGTCCAGAATAGTAGTCTAATGTTATAGAAGGGAGGGTTAGAACAGTAGTCTAATGTTATAGAAGGGAGGGTTAGAACAGTAGTCTAATGTTATTGAAGGGAGGGCCAGAACAGTAGTCTAATGTTATAGAAGGGAGGGTTAGAACAGTAGTCTAATGTTATAGAAGGGAGGGTTAGAACAGTAGTCTAATGTTATAGAAGGGAGGGTTAGATAAGTAGTCTAATATTATAGAAGGGAGGGCCAGAACAGTAGTCTAATGTTATAGAAGGGAGGGCCAGAACAGTAGTCTAATGTTATAGAAGGGAGGGTCAGAACAGTAGTCTAATGTTATAGAAGGGAAGGTTAGAACAGTAGTCTAATGTTATAGAAGGGAGGGTCAGAACAGCAGTCTAATGTTATAGAAGGGAGGGCCAGAACAGTAGTCTAATGTTATAGAAGTGAGGGCCAGAACAGTAGTCTAATGTTATAGAAGGGAGGGCCAGAACAGTAATCTAATGTTATAGAAGGGAGGGTCAGAACAGTAGTCTAATGTTATAGAAGGGAAGGTTAGAACAGTAGTCTAATGTTATAGAAGGGAGGGTCAGAACAGCAGTCTAATGTTATAGAAGGGAGGGCCAGAACAGTAGTCTAATGTTATAGAAGTGAGGGCCAGAACAGTAGTCTAATGTTAGAGAAGGGAGGGCCAGAACAGTAATCTAATGTTATAGAAGGGAGGGCCAGAACAGTAGTCTAACGTTATAGAAGGGAGGGCCAGAACAGTAGTCTAATGTTATAGAAGGGAGGGTTAGAACAGTAGTGTAATATTATAGAAGGGAGGGTTAGAACAGTAGTCTAATGTTATAGAAGGGAGGGTTAGAACAGTAGTCTAATGTTATAGAAGGGAGGGTCAGAACAGTAGTCTAATGTTATAGAAGTGAGGGCCAGAACAGTAGTCTAATGTTATAGAAGTGAGGGCGAGAACAGTAGTCTAATGTTATAGAAGGGAGGGCCAGAACAGTAGTCTAATGTTATTGAAGGGAGGGCCAAAACAGTAGTTAATGTTATAGAAGCGAGGGCCAGAACAGTAGTCTAATGTTATAGAAGGGAGGTCCAGAACAGTAGTCTAATGTTAGAGAAGGGAGGGCCAGAACAGTAATCTAATGTTATAGAAGGGAGGGCCAGAACAGTAGTCTAACGTTATAGAAGGGAGGGCCAGAACAGTAGTCTAATGTTATAGAAGGGAGGGTTAGAACAGTAGTGTAATATTATAGAAGGGAGGGTTAGAACAGTAGTCTAATGTTATAGAAGGGAGGGTTAGAACAGTAGTCTAATGTTATAGAAGGGAGGGTCAGAACAGTAGTCTAATGTTATAGAAGTGAGGGCCAGAACAGTAGTCTAATGTTATAGAAGTGAGGGCGAGAACAGTAGTCTAATGTTATAGAAGGGAGGGCCAGAACAGTAGTCTAATGTTATTGAAGGGAGGGCCAAAACAGTAGTTAATGTTATAGAAGCGAGGGCCAGAACAGTAGTCTAATGTTATAGAAGGGAGGTCCAGAACAGTAGTCTAATGTTATAGAAGGGAGGGCCAGAACAGTAGTCTAATGTTATAGAAGGGAGGGTTAGAACAGTAGTCTAATGTTATAGAAGGGAGGGTCAGAAAAGTAGTCTAATGTTAAAGAAGGGAGGGTCAGAAGAGTAGTCTAATGTTATAGAAGGGAGGACCAGAACAGTAGTCTAATGTTATAGAAGGGAGTGCCAGAACAGTAGTCTAATGTTATAGAAGGGAGGGCCAGAAGAGTAGTCTAAAGTTATAGAAGGGAGGGCCAGAACAGTAATGAATGTTATAGAAGGGAGGGCCAGAACAGTAGTCTAATGTTATAGAAGGGAGGGTTAGAACAGTAGTCTAATATTATAGAAGGGAGGGTCAGAACTGTAGTCTAATGTTATAGAAGGGAGGGTTAGAACAGTAGTCTAATGTTATAGAAGGGAGGGTCAGAACAGTAGTCTAATGTTATTGAAGGGAGGGCCAGAACAGTAGTCTAATGTTATAAAAGGGAGGGTCAGAACAGTAGTCTAATGTTATAGAAGGGAGGGCCAGAACAGTAGTCTAATGTTATAGAAGGGAGGTCCAGAACAGTAGTCTAATGTTATAGAATGGAGGGCCAGAACAGTAGTCTAATGTTATAGAAGGGAGGGCCAGAACAGTAGTCTAATGTTATAGAAGGGAGGGCCAGAACAGTAGTCTAATGTTATAGAAGGGAGGGTCAGAACATTAGTCTAATGTTATAGAAGGGAGGGGTTAGAACAGTAGTCTAATGTTATAGAAGGGAGGGTTAGAACAGTAGTCTAATGTTATAGAAGGGAGGGTTAGAACAGTAGTCTAATGTTATAGAAGGGAGGGCCAGAACAGTAGTCTAATGTTATAGAAGGGAGGGTTAGAACAGTAGTCTAATGTTATAGAAGGGAGGGTTAGAACAGTAGTCTAATATTATAGAAGGGAGGGTCAGAACTGTAGTCTAATGTTATAGAAGGGAGGGTTAGAACAGTAGTCTAATGTTATAGAAGGGAGGGTCAGAACATTAGTCTAATGTTATAGAAGGGAGGGGTTAGAACAGTAGTCTAATGTTATAGAAGGGAGGTCCAGAATAGTAGTCTAATGTTATAGAAGGGAGGGTTAGAACAGTAGTCTAATGTTATAGAAGGGAGGGTTAGAACAGTAGTCTAATGTTATTGAAGGGAGGGCCAGAACAGTAGTCTAATGTTATAGAAGGGAGGGTTAGAACAGTAGTCTAATGTTATAGAAGGGAGGGTTAGAACAGTAGTCTAATGTTATAGAAGGGAGGGCCCGAACAGTAGTCTAATGTTATAGAAGGGAGGCGCAGAACAGTAGTCTAATGTTATAGAAGGGAGGGCCAGAACAGTAGTTAATGTTATAGAAGGGAGGGCCAGAACAGTAGTCTAATGTTACAGAAGGGAGGTCCAGAACAGTAGTCTAATGTTATAGAATGGAGGGCCAGAACAGTAGTCTAATGTTATAGAATGGAGGGCCAGAACAGTAGTCTAATGTTATAGAAGGGAGGGCCAGAACAGTAGTCTAATCTTATAGAAGGGAGGGCCAGAACAGTAGTCTAATGTTATAGAAGGGAGGGCCAGAACATTAGTCTAATGTTATAGAAGGGAGGGCCAGAACAGTAGTCTAATGTTATAGAAGGGAGGTCCAGAACAGTAGTCTAATGTTATAGAAGGGAGGGTTAGAACAGTAGTCTAATGTTATAGAAGGGAGGGGTTAGAACAGTAGTCTAATGTTATAGAAGGGAGGTCCAGAACAGTAGTCTAATGTTATAGAAGGGAGGGTTAGAACTGTAGTCTAATGTTATAGAAGGGAGGGTTAGAACAGTAGTCTAATGTTATAGAAGGGAGGGTCAGAACAGTAGTCTAATGTTATTGAAGGGAGGGCCAGAACAGTGGTCTAATGTTATAGAAGGGAGGGCCAGAACAGTAGTCTAATGATATAGAAGGGAGGCTCAGAACAGTAGTCTAATGTTATAGAAGGGAGGGCCAGAACAGTAGTTAATGTTATAGAAGGGAGGGCCAGAACAGTAGTCTAATGTTACAGAAGGGAGGTCCAGAACAGTAGTCTAATGTTATAGAAGGGAGGTCCAAAACAGTAGTCTAATGTTATAGAAGGGAGGGGTTAGAACAGTAGTCTAATGTTATAGAAGGGAGGTCCAGAACAGTAGTCTAATGTTATAGAAGGGAGGGTTAGAACAGTAGTCTAATGTTATAGAAGGGAGGGTTAGAACAGTAGTCTAATGTTATAGAAGGGAGGGCCAGAACAGTAGTCTAATGTTATAGAAGGGAGGGTTAGAACAGTAGTCTAATGTTATAGAAGGGAGGGTTAGAACAGTAGTCTAATATTATAGAAGGGAGGGTCAGAACTGTAGTCTAATGTTATAGAAGGGAGGGTTAGAACAGTAGTCTAATGTTATAGAAGGGAGGGTCAGAACATTAGTCTAATGTTATAGAAGGGAGGGGTTAGAACAGTAGTCTAATGTTATAGAAGGGAGGTCCAGAATAGTAGTCTAATGTTATAGAAGGGAGGGTTAGAACAGTAGTCTAATGTTATAGAAGGGAGGGTTAGAACAGTAGTCTAATGTTATTGAAGGGAGGGCCAGAACAGTAGTCTAATGTTATAGAAGGGAGGGTTAGAACAGTAGTCTAATGTTATAGAAGGGAGGGTTAGAACAGTAGTCTAATGTTATAGAAGGGAGGGTTAGATAAGTAGTCTAATATTATAGAAGGGAGGGCCAGAACAGTAGTCTAATGTTATAGAAGGGAGGGCCAGAACAGTAGTCTAATGTTATAGAAGGGAGGGTCAGAACAGTAGTCTAATGTTATAGAAGGGAAGGTTAGAACAGTAGTCTAATGTTATAGAAGGGAGGGTCAGAACAGCAGTCTAATGTTATAGAAGGGAGGGCCAGAACAGTAGTCTAATGTTATAGAAGTGAGGGCCAGAACAGTAGTCTAATGTTATAGAAGGGAGGGCCAGAACAGTAATCTAATGTTATAGAAGGGAGGGTCAGAACAGTAGTCTAATGTTATAGAAGGGAAGGTTAGAACAGTAGTCTAATGTTATAGAAGGGAGGGTCAGAACAGCAGTCTAATGTTATAGAAGGGAGGGCCAGAACAGTAGTCTAATGTTATAGAAGTGAGGCGCAGAACAGTAGTCTAATGTTATAGAAGGGAGGGCCAGAACAGTAGTTAATGTTATAGAAGGGAGGGCCAGAACAGTAGTCTAATGTTACAGAAGGGAGGTCCAGAACAGTAGTCTAATGTTATAGAATGGAGGGCCAGAACAGTAGTCTAATGTTATAGAATGGAGGGCCAGAACAGTAGTCTAATGTTATAGAAGGGAGGGCCAGAACAGTAGTCTAATCTTATAGAAGGGAGGGCCAGAACAGTAGTCTAATGTTATAGAAGGGAGGGCCAGAACATTAGTCTAATGTTATAGAAGGGAGGGCCAGAACAGTAGTCTAATGTTATAGAAGGGAGGTCCAGAACAGTAGTCTAATGTTATAGAAGGGAGGGTTAGAACAGTAGTCTAATGTTATAGAAGGGAGGGGTTAGAACAGTAGTCTAATGTTATAGAAGGGAGGTCCAGAACAGTAGTCTAATGTTATAGAAGGGAGGGTTAGAACTGTAGTCTAATGTTATAGAAGGGAGGGTTAGAACAGTAGTCTAATGTTATAGAAGGGAGGGTCAGAACAGTAGTCTAATGTTATTGAAGGGAGGGCCAGAACAGTGGTCTAATGTTATAGAAGGGAGGGCCAGAACAGTAGTCTAATGATATAGAAGGGAGGCTCAGAACAGTAGTCTAATGTTATAGAAGGGAGGGCCAGAACAGTAGTTAATGTTATAGAAGGGAGGGCCAGAACAGTAGTCTAATGTTACAGAAGGGAGGTCCAGAACAGTAGTCTAATGTTATAGAAGGGAGGTCCAAAACAGTAGTCTAATGTTATAGAAGGGAGGGGTTAGAACAGTAGTCTAATGTTATAGAAGGGAGGTCCAGAACAGTAGTCTAATGTTATAGAAGGGAGGGTTAGAACAGTAGTCTAATGTTATAGAAGGGAGGGTTAGAACAGTAGTCTAATGTTATAGAAGGGAGGGCCAGAACAGTAGTCTAATGTTATAGAAGGGAGGGTTAGAACAGTAGTCTAATGTTATAGAAGGGAGGGTTAGAACAGTAGTCTAATATTATAGAAGGGAGGGTCAGAACTGTAGTCTAATGTTATAGAAGGGAGGGTTAGAACAGTAGTCTAATGTTATAGAAGGGAGGGTCAGAACATTAGTCTAATGTTATAGAAGGGAGGGGTTAGAACAGTAGTCTAATGTTATAGAAGGGAGGTCCAGAATAGTAGTCTAATGTTATAGAAGGGAGGGTTAGAACAGTAGTCTAATGTTATAGAAGGGAGGGTTAGAACAGTAGTCTAATGTTATTGAAGGGAGGGCCAGAACAGTAGTCTAATGTTATAGAAGGGAGGGTTAGAACAGTAGTCTAATGTTATAGAAGGGAGGGTTAGAACAGTAGTCTAATGTTATAGAAGGGAGGGTTAGATAAGTAGTCTAATATTATAGAAGGGAGGGCCAGAACAGTAGTCTAATGTTATAGAAGGGAGGGCCAGAACAGTAGTCTAATGTTATAGAAGGGAGGGTCAGAACAGTAGTCTAATGTTATAGAAGGGAAGGTTAGAACAGTAGTCTAATGTTATAGAAGGGAGGGTCAGAACAGCAGTCTAATGTTATAGAAGGGAGGGCCAGAACAGTAGTCTAATGTTATAGAAGTGAGGGCCAGAACAGTAGTCTAATGTTATAGAAGGGAGGGCCAGAACAGTAATCTAATGTTATAGAAGGGAGGGTCAGAACAGTAGTCTAATGTTATAGAAGGGAAGGTTAGAACAGTAGTCTAATGTTATAGAAGGGAGGGTCAGAACAGCAGTCTAATGTTATAGAAGGGAGGGCCAGAACAGTAGTCTAATGTTATAGAAGTGAGGGCCAGAACAGTAGTCTAATGTTAGAGAAGGGAGGGCCAGAACAGTAATCTAATGTTATAGAAGGGAGGGCCAGAACAGTAGTCTAACGTTATAGAAGGGAGGGCCAGAACAGTAGTCTAATGTTATAGAAGGGAGGGTTAGAACAGTAGTGTAATATTATAGAAGGGAGGGTTAGAACAGTAGTCTAATGTTATAGAAGGGAGGGTTAGAACAGTAGTCTAATGTTATAGAAGGGAGGGTCAGAACAGTAGTCTAATGTTATAGAAGTGAGGGCCAGAACAGTAGTCTAATGTTATAGAAGTGAGGGCGAGAACAGTAGTCTAATGTTATAGAAGGGAGGGCCAGAACAGTAGTCTAATGTTATTGAAGGGAGGGCCAAAACAGTAGTTAATGTTATAGAAGCGAGGGCCAGAACAGTAGTCTAATGTTATAGAAGGGAGGTCCAGAACAGTAGTCTAATGTTATAGAAGGGAGGGCCAGAACAGTAGTCTAATGTTATAGAAGGGAGGGTTAGAACAGTAGTCTAATGTTATAGAAGGGAGGGTCAGAAAAGTAGTCTAATGTTATAGAAGGGAGGGTCAGAAGAGTAGTCTAATGTTATAGAAGGGAGGACCAGAACAGTAGTCTAATGTTATAGAAGGGAGTGCCAGAACAGTAGTCTAATGTTATAGAAGGGAGGCCAGAAGAGTAGTCTAAAGTTATAGAAGGGAGGGCCAGAACAGTAATGAATGTTATAGAAGGGAGGGCCAGAACAGTAGTCTAATGTTATAGAAGGGAGGGTTAGAACAGTAGTCTAATATTATAGAAGGGAGGGTCAGAACTGTAGTCTAATGTTATAGAAGGGAGGGTTAGAACAGTAGTCTAATGTTATAGAAGGGAGGGTCAGAACAGTAGTCTAATGTTATTGAAGGGAGGGCCAGAACAGTAGTCTAATGTTATAAAAGGGAGGGCCAGAACAGTAGTCTAATGTTATAGAAGGGAGGGCCAGAACAGTAGTCTAATGTTATAGAAGGGAGGTCCAGAACAGTAGTCTAATGTTATAGAATGGAGGGCCAGAACAGTAGTCTAATGTTATAGAAGGGAGGGCCAGAACAGTAGTCTAATGTTATAGAAGGGAGGGTTAGAACAGTAGTCTAATGTTATAGAAGGGAGGGTTAGAACAGTAGTCTAATGTTATAGAAGGGAGGGTTAGATAAGTAGTCTAATATTATAGAAGGGAGGGCCAGAACAGTAGTCTAATGTTATAGAAGGGAGGGCCAGAACAGTAGTCTAATGTTATAGAAGGGAGGGTCAGAACAGTAGTCTAATGTTATAGAAGGGAAGGTTAGAACAGTAGTCTAATGTTATAGAAGGGAGGGTCAGAACAGCAGTCTAATGTTATAGAAGGGAGGGCCAGAACAGTAGTCTAATGTTATAGAAGTGAGGGCCAGAACAGTAGTCTAATGTTAGAGAAGGGAGGGCCAGAACAGTAATCTAATGTTATAGAAGGGAGGGCCAGAACAGTAGTCTAACGTTATAGAAGGGAGGGCCAGAACAGTAGTCTAATGTTATAGAAGGGAGGGTTAGAACAGTAGTGTAATATTATAGAAGGGAGGGTTAGAACAGTAGTCTAATGTTATAGAAGGGAGGGTTAGAACAGTAGTCTAATGTTATAGAAGGGAGGGTCAGAACAGTAGTCTAATGTTATAGAAGTGAGGGCCAGAACAGTAGTCTAATGTTATAGAAGTGAGGGCGAGAACAGTAGTCTAATGTTATAGAAGGGAGGGCCAGAACAGTAGTCTAATGTTATTGAAGGGAGGGCCAAAACAGTAGTTAATGTTATAGAAGCGAGGGCCAGAACAGTAGTCTAATGTTATAGAAGGGAGGTCCAGAACAGTAGTCTAATGTTATAGAAGGGAGGGCCAGAACAGTAGTCTAATGTTATAGAAGGGAGGGTTAGAACAGTAGTCTAATGTTATAGAAGGGAGGGTCAGAAAAGTAGTCTAATGTTATAGAAGGGAGGGTCAGAAGAGTAGTCTAATGTTATAGAAGGGAGGACCAGAACAGTAGTCTAATGTTATAGAAGGGAGTGCCAGAACAGTAGTCTAATGTTATAGAAGGGAGGCCAGAAGAGTAGTCTAAAGTTATAGAAGGGAGGGCCAGAACAGTAATGAATGTTATAGAAGGGAGGGCCAGAACAGTAGTCTAATGTTATAGAAGGGAGGGTTAGAACAGTAGTCTAATATTATAGAAGGGAGGGTCAGAACTGTAGTCTAATGTTATAGAAGGGAGGGTTAGAACAGTAGTCTAATGTTATAGAAGGGAGGGTCAGAACAGTAGTCTAATGTTATTGAAGGGAGGGCCAGAACAGTAGTCTAATGTTATAAAAGGGAGGGCCAGAACAGTAGTCTAATGTTATAGAAGGGAGGGCCAGAACAGTAGTCTAATGTTATAGAAGGGAGGTCCAGAACAGTAGTATAATGTTATAGAATGGAGGGCCAGAACAGTAGTCTAATGTTATAGAAGGGAGGGCCAGAACAGTAGTCTAATGTTATAGAAGGGAGGGTTAGAACAGTAGTCTAATGTTATAGAAGGGAGGGTTAGAACAGTAGTCTAATGTTATAGAAGGGAGGGTTAGATAAGTAGTCTAATATTATAGAAGGGAGGGCCAGAACAGTAGTCTAATGTTATAGAAGGGAGGGCCAGAACAGTAGTCTAATGTTATAGAAGGGAGGGTCAGAACAGTAGTCTAATGTTATAGAAGGGAAGGTTAGAACAGTAGTCTAATGTTATAGAAGGGAGGGTCAGAACAGCAGTCTAATGTTATAGAAGGGAGGGCCAGAACAGTAGTCTAATGTTATAGAAGTGAGGGCCAGAACAGTAGTCTAATGTTATAGAAGGGAGGGCCAGAACAGTAATCTAATGTTATAGAAGGGAGGGTCAGAACAGTAGTCTAATGTTATAGAAGGGAAGGTTAGAACAGTAGTCTAATGTTATAGAAGGGAGGGTCAGAACAGCAGTCTAATGTTATAGAAGGGAGGGCCAGAACAGTAGTCTAATGTTATAGAAGTGAGGGCCAGAACAGTAGTCTAATGTTAGAGAAGGGAGGGCCAGAACAGTAATCTAATGTTATAGAAGGGAGGGCCAGAACAGTAGTCTAACGTTATAGAAGGGAGGGCCAGAACAGTAGTCTAATGTTATAGAAGGGAGGGTTAGAACAGTAGTGTAATATTATAGAAGGGAGGGTTAGAACAGTAGTCTAATGTTATAGAAGGGAGGGTTAGAACAGTAGTCTAATGTTATAGAAGGGAGGGTCAGAACAGTAGTCTAATGTTATAGAAGTGAGGGCCAGAACAGTAGTCTAATGTTATAGAAGTGAGGGCGAGAACAGTAGTCTAATGTTATAGAAGGGAGGGCCAGAACAGTAGTCTAATGTTATTGAAGGGAGGGCCAAAACAGTAGTTAATGTTATAGAAGCGAGGGCCAGAACAGTAGTCTAATGTTATAGAAGGGAGGTCCAGAACAGTAGTCTAATGTTATAGAAGGGAGGGCCAGAACAGTAGTCTAATGTTATAGAAGGGAGGGTTAGAACAGTAGTCTAATGTTATAGAAGGGAGGGTCAGAAAAGTAGTCTAATGTTATAGAAGGGAGGGTCAGAAGAGTAGTCTAATGTTATAGAAGGGAGGACCAGAACAGTAGTCTAATGTTATAGAAGGGAGTGCCAGAACAGTAGTCTAATGTTATAGAAGGGAGGGCCAGAAGAGTAGTCTAAAGTTATAGAAGGGAGGGCCAGAACAGTAATGAATGTTATAGAAGGGAGGGCCAGAACAGTAGTCTAATGTTATAGAAGGGAGGGTTAGAACAGTAGTCTAATATTATAGAAGGGAGGGTCAGAACTGTAGTCTAATGTTATAGAAGGGAGGGTTAGAACAGTAGTCTAATGTTATAGAAGGGAGGGTCAGAACAGTAGTCTAATGTTATTGAAGGGAGGGCCAGAACAGTAGTCTAATGTTATAAAAGGGAGGGCCAGAACAGTAGTCTAATGTTATAGAAGGGAGGGCCAGAACAGTAGTCTAATGTTATAGAAGGGAGGTCCAGAACAGTAGTCTAATGTTATAGAATGGAGGGCCAGAACAGTAGTCTAATGTTATAGAAGGGAGGGCCAGAACAGTAGTCTAATGTTATAGAAGGGAGGGCCAGAACAGTAGTCTAATGTTATAGAAGGGAGGGTCAGAACATTAGTCTAATGTTATAGAAGGGAGGGGTTAGAACAGTAGTCTAATGTTATAGAAGGGAGGGTTAGAACAGTAGTCTAATGTTATAGAAGGGAGGGCCAGAACAGTAGTCTAATGTTATAGAAGGGAGGGTTAGAACAGTAGTCTAATGTTATAGAAGGGAGTGTTAGAACAGTAGTCTAATATTATAGAAGGGAGGGTCAGAACTGTAGTCTAATGTTATAGAAGGGAGGGTCAGAACATTAGTCTAATGTTATAGAAGGGAGGGGTTAGAACAGTAGTCTAATGTTATAGAAGGGAGGTCCAGAATAGTAGTCTAATGTTATAGAAGGGAGGGTTAGAACAGTAGTCTAATGTTATAGAAGGGAGGGTTAGAACAGTAGTCTAATGTTATTGAAGGGAGGGCCAGAACAGTAGTCTAATGTTATAGAAGGGAGGGTTAGAACAGTAGTCTAATGTTATAGAAGGGAGGGTTAGAACAGTAGTCTAATGTTATAGAAGGGAGGGTTAGATAAGTAGTCTAATATTATAGAAGGGAGGGCCAGAACAGTAGTCTAATGTTATAGAAGGGAGGGCCAGAACAGTAGTCTAATGTTATAGAAGGGAGGGTCAGAACAGTAGTCTAATGTTATAGAAGGGAAGGTTAGAACAGTAGTCTAATGTTATAGAAGGGAGGGTCAGAACAGCAGTCTAATGTTATAGAAGGGAGGGCCAGAACAGTAGTCTAATGTTATAGAAGTGAGGGCCAGAACAGTAGTCTAATGTTATAGAAGGGAGGGCCAGAACAGTAATCTAATGTTATAGAAGGGAGGGTCAGAACAGTAGTCTAATGTTATAGAAGGGAAGGTTAGAACAGTAGTCTAATGTTATAGAAGGGAGGGTCAGAACAGCAGTCTAATGTTATAGAAGGGAGGGCCAGAACAGTAGTCTAATGTTATAGAAGTGAGGGCCAGAACAGTAGTCTAATGTTAGAGAAGGGAGGGCCAGAACAGTAATCTAATGTTATAGAAGGGAGGGCCAGAACAGTAGTCTAACGTTATAGAAGGGAGGGCCAGAACAGTAGTCTAATGTTATAGAAGGGAGGGTTAGAACAGTAGTGTAATATTATAGAAGGGAGGGTTAGAACAGTAGTCTAATGTTATAGAAGGGAGGGTTAGAACAGTAGTCTAATGTTATAGAAGGGAGGGTCAGAACAGTAGTCTAATGTTATAGAAGTGAGGGCCAGAACAGTAGTCTAATGTTATAGAAGTGAGGGCGAGAACAGTAGTCTAATGTTATAGAAGGGAGGGCCAGAACAGTAGTCTAATGTTATTGAAGGGAGGGCCAAAACAGTAGTTAATGTTATAGAAGCGAGGGCCAGAACAGTAGTCTAATGTTATAGAAGGGAGGTCCAGAACAGTAGTCTAATGTTATAGAAGGGAGGGCCAGAACAGTAGTCTAATGTTATAGAAGGGAGGGTTAGAACAGTAGTCTAATGTTATAGAAGGGAGGGTCAGAAAAGTAGTCTAATGTTAAAGAAGGGAGGGTCAGAAGAGTAGTCTAATGTTATAGAAGGGAGGACCAGAACAGTAGTCTAATGTTATAGAAGGGAGTGCCAGAACAGTAGTCTAATGTTATAGAAGGGAGGGCCAGAAGAGTAGTCTAAAGTTATAGAAGGGAGGGCCAGAACAGTAATGAATGTTATAGAAGGGAGGGCCAGAACAGTAGTCTAATGTTATAGAAGGGAGGGTTAGAACAGTAGTCTAATATTATAGAAGGGAGGGTCAGAACTGTAGTCTAATGTTATAGAAGGGAGGGTTAGAACAGTAGTCTAATGTTATAGAAGGGAGGGTCAGAACAGTAGTCTAATGTTATTGAAGGGAGGGCCAGAACAGTAGTCTAATGTTATAAAAGGGAGGGTCAGAACAGTAGTCTAATGTTATAGAAGGGAGGGCCAGAACAGTAGTCTAATGTTATAGAAGGGAGGTCCAGAACAGTAGTCTAATGTTATAGAATGGAGGGCCAGAACAGTAGTCTAATGTTATAGAAGGGAGGGCCAGAACAGTAGTCTAATGTTATAGAAGGGAGGGCCAGAACAGTAGTCTAATGTTATAGAAGGGAGGGTCAGAACATTAGTCTAATGTTATAGAAGGGAGGGGTTAGAACAGTAGTCTAATGTTATAGAAGGGAGGGTTAGAACAGTAGTCTAATGTTATAGAAGGGAGGGTTAGAACAGTAGTCTAATGTTATAGAAGGGAGGGCCAGAACAGTAGTCTAATGTTATAGAAGGGAGGGTTAGAACAGTAGTCTAATGTTATAGAAGGGAGGGTTAGAACAGTAGTCTAATATTATAGAAGGGAGGGTCAGAACTGTAGTCTAATGTTATAGAAGGGAGGGTTAGAACAGTAGTCTAATGTTATAGAAGGGAGGGTCAGAACATTAGTCTAATGTTATAGAAGGGAGGGGTTAGAACAGTAGTCTAATGTTATAGAAGGGAGGTCCAGAATAGTAGTCTAATGTTATAGAAGGGAGGGTTAGAACAGTAGTCTAATGTTATAGAAGGGAGGGTTAGAACAGTAGTCTAATGTTATTGAAGGGAGGGCCAGAACAGTAGTCTAATGTTATAGAAGGGAGGGTTAGAACAGTAGTCTAATGTTATAGAAGGGAGGGTTAGAACAGTAGTCTAATGTTATAGAAGGGAGGGCCCGAACAGTAGTCTAATGTTATAGAAGGGAGGCGCAGAACAGTAGTCTAATGTTATAGAAGGGAGGGCCAGAACAGTAGTTAATGTTATAGAAGGGAGGGCCAGAACAGTAGTCTAATGTTATAGAAGGGAAGGTTAGAACAGTAGTCTAATGTTATAGAAGGGAGGGTCAGAACAGCAGTCTAATGTTATAGAAGGGAGGGCCAGAACAGTAGTCTAATGTTATAGAAGTGAGGGCCAGAACAGTAGTCTAATGTTAGAGAAGGGAGGGCCAGAACAGTAATCTAATGTTATAGAAGGGAGGGCCAGAACAGTAGTCTAATGTTATAGAAGGGAGGGTCAGAACAGTAGTCTAATGTTATAGAAGGGAAGGTTAGAACAGTAGTCTAATGTTATAGAAGGGAGGGTCAGAACAGCAGTCTAATGTTATAGAAGGGAGGGCCAGAACAGTAGTCTAATGTTATAGAAGTGAGGGCCAGAACAGTAGTCTAATGTTAGAGAAGGGAGGGCCAGAACAGTAATCTAATGTTATAGAAGGGAGGGCCAGAACAGTAGTCTAACGTTATAGAAGGGAGGGCCAGAACAGTAGTCTAATGTTATAGAAGGGAGGGTTAGAACAGTAGTGTAATATTATAGAAGGGAGGGTTAGAACAGTAGTCTAATGTTATAGAAGGGAGGGTTAGAACAGTAGTCTAATGTTATAGAAGGGAGGGTCAGAACAGTAGTCTAATGTTATAGAAGTGAGGGCCAGAACAGTAGTCTAATGTTATAGAAGTGAGGGCGAGAACAGTAGTCTAATGTTATAGAAGGGAGGGCCAGAACAGTAGTCTAATGTTATTGAAGGGAGGGCCAAAACAGTAGTTAATGTTATAGAAGCGAGGGCCAGAACAGTAGTCTAATGTTATAGAAGGGAGGTCCAGAACAGTAGTCTAATGTTATAGAAGGGAGGGCCAGAACAGTAGTCTAATGTTATAGAAGGGATGGTTAGAACAGTAGTCTAATGTTATAGAAGGGAGGGTCAGAAAAGTAGTCTAATGTTATAGAAGGGAGGGTCAGAAGAGTAGTCTAATGTTATAGAAGGGAGGACCAGAACAGTAGTCTAATGTTATAGAAGGGAGTGCCAGAACAGTAGTCTAATGTTATAGAAGGGAGGCCAGAAGAGTAGTCTAAAGTTATAGAAGGGAGGGCCAGAACAGTAATGAATGTTATAGAAGGGAGGGCCAGAACAGTAGTCTAATGTTATAGAAGGGAGGGTTAGAACAGTAGTCTAATATTATAGAAGGGAGGGTCAGAACTGTAGTCTAATGTTATAGAAGGGAGGGTTAGAACAGTAGTCTAATGTTATAGAAGGGAGGGTCAGAACAGTAGTCTAATGTTATTGAAGGGAGGGCCAGAACAGTAGTCTAATGTTATAAAAGGGAGGGCCAGAACAGTAGTCTAATGTTATAGAAGGGAGGGCCAGAACAGTAGTCTAATGTTATAGAAGGGAGGTCCAGAACAGTAGTCTAATGTTATAGAATGGAGGGCCAGAACAGTAGTCTAATGTTATAGAAGGGAGGGCCAGAACAGTAGTCTAATGTTATAGAAGGGAGGGTTAGAACAGTAGTCTAATGTTATAGAAGGGAGGGTTAGAACAGTAGTCTAATGTTATAGAAGGGAGGGTTAGATAAGTAGTCTAATATTATAGAAGGGAGGGCCAGAACAGTAGTCTAATGTTATAGAAGGGAGGGCCAGAACAGTAGTCTAATGTTATAGAAGGGAGGGTCAGAACAGTAGTCTAATGTTATAGAAGGGAAGGTTAGAACAGTAGTCTAATGTTATAGAAGGGAGGGTCAGAACAGCAGTCTAATGTTATAGAAGGGAGGGCCAGAACAGTAGTCTAATGTTATAGAAGTGAGGGCCAGAACAGTAGTCTAATGTTATAGAAGGGAGGGCCAGAACAGTAATCTAATGTTATAGAAGGGAGGGTCAGAACAGTAGTCTAATGTTATAGAAGGGAAGGTTAGAACAGTAGTCTAATGTTATAGAAGGGAGGGTCAGAACAGCAGTCTAATGTTATAGAAGGGAGGGCCAGAACAGTAGTCTAATGTTATAGAAGTGAGGGCCAGAACAGTAGTCTAATGTTAGAGAAGGGAGGGCCAGAACAGTAATCTAATGTTATAGAAGGGAGGGCCAGAACAGTAGTCTAACGTTATAGAAGGGAGGGCCAGAACAGTAGTCTAATGTTATAGAAGGGAGGGTTAGAACAGTAGTGTAATATTATAGAAGGGAGGGTTAGAACAGTAGTCTAATGTTATAGAAGGGAGGGTTAGAACAGTAGTCTAATGTTATAGAAGGGAGGGTCAGAACAGTAGTCTAATGTTATAGAAGTGAGGGCCAGAACAGTAGTCTAATGTTATAGAAGTGAGGGCGAGAACAGTAGTCTAATGTTATAGAAGGGAGGGCCAGAACAGTAGTCTAATGTTATTGAAGGGAGGGCCAAAACAGTAGTTAATGTTATAGAAGCGAGGGCCAGAACAGTAGTCTAATGTTATAGAAGGGAGGTCCAGAACAGTAGTCTAATGTTATAGAAGGGAGGGCCAGAACAGTAGTCTAATGTTATAGAAGGGAGGGTTAGAACAGTAGTCTAATGTTATAGAAGGGAGGGTCAGAAAAGTAGTCTAATGTTATAGAAGGGAGGGTCAGAAGAGTAGTCTAATGTTATAGAAGGGAGGACCAGAACAGTAGTCTAATGTTATAGAAGGGAGTGCCAGAACAGTAGTCTAATGTTATAGAAGGGAGGGCCAGAAGAGTAGTCTAAAGTTATAGAAGGGAGGGCCAGAACAGTAATGAATGTTATAGAAGGGAGGGCCAGAACAGTAGTCTAATGTTATAGAAGGGAGGGTTAGAACAGTAGTCTAATATTATAGAAGGGAGGGTCAGAACTGTAGTCTAATGTTATAGAAGGGAGGGTTAGAACAGTAGTCTAATGTTATAGAAGGGAGGGTCAGAACAGTAGTCTAATGTTATTGAAGGGAGGGCCAGAACAGTAGTCTAATGTTATAAAAGGGAGGGCCAGAACAGTAGTCTAATGTTATAGAAGGGAGGGCCAGAACAGTAGTCTAATGTTATAGAAGGGAGGTCCAGAACAGTAGTCTAATGTTATAGAATGGAGGGCCAGAACAGTAGTCTAATGTTATAGAAGGGAGGGCCAGAACAGTAGTCTAATGTTATAGAAGGGAGGGCCAGAACAGTAGTCTAATGTTATAGAAGGGAGGGTCAGAACATTAGTCTAATGTTATAGAAGGGAGGGGTTAGAACAGTAGTCTAATGTTATAGAAGGGAGGGTTAGAACAGTAGTCTAATGTTATAGAAGGGAGGGCCAGAACAGTAGTCTAATGTTATAGAAGGGAGGGTTAGAACAGTAGTCTAATGTTATAGAAGGGAGTGTTAGAACAGTAGTCTAATATTATAGAAGGGAGGGTCAGAACTGTAGTCTAATGTTATAGAAGGGAGGGTCAGAACATTAGTCTAATGTTATAGAAGGGAGGGGTTAGAACAGTAGTCTAATGTTATAGAAGGGAGGTCCAGAATAGTAGTCTAATGTTATAGAAGGGAGGGTTAGAACAGTAGTCTAATGTTATAGAAGGGAGGGTTAGAACAGTAGTCTAATGTTATTGAAGGGAGGGCCAGAACAGTAGTCTAATGTTATAGAAGGGAGGGTTAGAACAGTAGTCTAATGTTATAGAAGGGAGGGTTAGAACAGTAGTCTAATGTTATAGAAGGGAGGGTTAGATAAGTAGTCTAATATTATAGAAGGGAGGGCCAGAACAGTAGTCTAATGTTATAGAAGGGAGGGCCAGAACAGTAGTCTAATGTTATAGAAGGGAGGGTCAGAACAGTAGTCTAATGTTATAGAAGGGAAGGTTAGAACAGTAGTCTAATGTTATAGAAGGGAGGGTCAGAACAGCAGTCTAATGTTATAGAAGGGAGGGCCAGAACAGTAGTCTAATGTTATAGAAGTGAGGGCCAGAACAGTAGTCTAATGTTATAGAAGGGAGGGCCAGAACAGTAATCTAATGTTATAGAAGGGAGGGTCAGAACAGTAGTCTAATGTTATAGAAGGGAAGGTTAGAACAGTAGTCTAATGTTATAGAAGGGAGGGTCAGAACAGCAGTCTAATGTTATAGAAGGGAGGGCCAGAACAGTAGTCTAATGTTATAGAAGTGAGGGCCAGAACAGTAGTCTAATGTTAGAGAAGGGAGGGCCAGAACAGTAATCTAATGTTATAGAAGGGAGGGCCAGAACAGTAGTCTAACGTTATAGAAGGGAGGGCCAGAACAGTAGTCTAATGTTATAGAAGGGAGGGTTAGAACAGTAGTGTAATATTATAGAAGGGAGGGTTAGAACAGTAGTCTAATGTTATAGAAGGGAGGGTTAGAACAGTAGTCTAATGTTATAGAAGGGAGGGTCAGAACAGTAGTCTAATGTTATAGAAGTGAGGGCCAGAACAGTAGTCTAATGTTATAGAAGTGAGGGCGAGAACAGTAGTCTAATGTTATAGAAGGGAGGGCCAGAACAGTAGTCTAATGTTATTGAAGGGAGGGCCAAAACAGTAGTTAATGTTATAGAAGCGAGGGCCAGAACAGTAGTCTAATGTTATAGAAGGGAGGTCCAGAACAGTAGTCTAATGTTATAGAAGGGAGGGCCAGAACAGTAGTCTAATGTTATAGAAGGGAGGGTTAGAACAGTAGTCTAATGTTATAGAAGGGAGGGTCAGAAAAGTAGTCTAATGTTAAAGAAGGGAGGGTCAGAAGAGTAGTCTAATGTTATAGAAGGGAGGACCAGAACAGTAGTCTAATGTTATAGAAGGGAGTGCCAGAACAGTAGTCTAATGTTATAGAAGGGAGGGCCAGAAGAGTAGTCTAAAGTTATAGAAGGGAGGGCCAGAACAGTAATGAATGTTATAGAAGGGAGGGCCAGAACAGTAGTCTAATGTTATAGAAGGGAGGGTTAGAACAGTAGTCTAATATTATAGAAGGGAGGGTCAGAACTGTAGTCTAATGTTATAGAAGGGAGGGTTAGAACAGTAGTCTAATGTTATAGAAGGGAGGGTCAGAACAGTAGTCTAATATTATTGAAGGGAGGGCCAGAACAGTAGTCTAATGTTATAAAAGGGAGGGTCAGAACAGTAGTCTAATGTTATAGAAGGGAGGGCCAGAACAGTAGTCTAATGTTATAGAAGGGAGGTCCAGAACAGTAGTCTAATGTTATAGAATGGAGGGCCAGAACAGTAGTCTAATGTTATAGAAGGGAGGGCCAGAACAGTAGTCTAATGTTATAGAAGGGAGGGCCAGAACAGTAGTCTAATGTTATAGAAGGGAGGGTCAGAACATTAGTCTAATGTTATAGAAGGGAGGGGTTAGAACAGTAGTCTAATGTTATAGAAGGGAGGGTTAGAACAGTAGTCTAATGTTATAGAAGGGAGGGTTAGAACAGTAGTCTAATGTTATAGAAGGGAGGGCCAGAACAGTAGTCTAATGTTATAGAAGGGAGGGTTAGAACAGTAGTCTAATGTTATAGAAGGGAGGGTTAGAACAGTAGTCTAATATTATAGAAGGGAGGGTCAGAACTGTAGTCTAATGTTATAGAAGGGAGGGTTAGAACAGTAGTCTAATGTTATAGAAGGGAGGGTCAGAACATTAGTCTAATGTTATAGAAGGGAGGGGTTAGAACAGTAGTCTAATGTTATAGAAGGGAGGTCCAGAATAGTAGTCTAATGTTATAGAAGGGAGGGTTAGAACAGTAGTCTAATGTTATAGAAGGGAGGGTTAGAACAGTAGTCTAATGTTATTGAAGGGAGGGCCAGAACAGTAGTCTAATGTTATAGAAGGGAGGGTTAGAACAGTAGTCTAATGTTATAGAAGGGAGGGTTAGAACAGTAGTCTAATGTTATAGAAGGGAGGGCCCGAACAGTAGTCTAATGTTATAGAAGGGAGGCGCAGAACAGTAGTCTAATGTTATAGAAGGGAGGGCCAGAACAGTAGTTAATGTTATAGAAGGGAGGGCCAGAACAGTAGTCTAATGTTACAGAAGGGAGGTCCAGAACAGTAGTCTAATGTTATAGAATGGAGGGCCAGAACAGTAGTCTAATGTTATAGAATGGAGGGCCAGAACAGTAGTCTAATGTTATAGAAGGGAGGGCCAGAACAGTAGTCTAATCTTATAGAAGGGAGGGCCAGAACAGTAGTCTAATGTTATAGAAGGGAGGGCCAGAACATTAGTCTAATGTTATAGAAGGGAGGGCCAGAACAGTAGTCTAATGTTATAGAAGGGAGGTCCAGAACAGTAGTCTAATGTTATAGAAGGGAGGGTTAGAACAGTAGTCTAATGTTATAGAAGGGAGGGGTTAGAACAGTAGTCTAATGTTATAGAAGGGAGGTCCAGAACAGTAGTCTAATGTTATAGAAGGGAGGGTTAGAACTGTAGTCTAATGTTATAGAAGGGAGGGTTAGAACAGTAGTCTAATGTTATAGAAGGGAGGGTCAGAACAGTAGTCTAATGTTATTGAAGGGAGGGCCAGAACAGTGGTCTAATGTTATAGAAGGGAGGGCCAGAACAGTAGTCTAATGATATAGAAGGGAGGCTCAGAACAGTAGTCTAATGTTATAGAAGGGAGGGCCAGAACAGTAGTTAATGTTATAGAAGGGAGGGCCAGAACAGTAGTCTAATGTTACAGAAGGGAGGTCCAGAACAGTAGTCTAATGTTATAGAAGGGAGGGCCAGAACAGTAGTCTAATGTTATTGAAGGGAGGGCCAAAACAGTAGTTAATGTTATAGAAGCGAGGGCCAGAACAGTAGTCTAATGTTATAGAAGGGAGGTCCAGAACAGTAGTCTAATGTTATAGAAGGGAGGGCCAGAACAGTAGTCTAATGTTATAGAAGGGAGGGTTAGAACAGTAGTCTAATGTTATAGAAGGGAGGGTCAGAAAAGTAGTCTAATGTTAAAGAAGGGAGGGTCAGAAGAGTAGTCTAATGTTATAGAAGGGAGGACCAGAACAGTAGTCTAATGTTATAGAAGGGAGTGCCAGAACAGTAGTCTAATGTTATAGAAGGGAGGGCCAGAAGAGTAGTCTAAAGTTATAGAAGGGAGGGCCAGAACAGTAATGAATGTTATAGAAGGGAGGGCCAGAACAGTAGTCTAATGTTATAGAAGGGAGGGTTAGAACAGTAGTCTAATATTATAGAAGGGAGGGTCAGAACTGTAGTCTAATGTTATAGAAGGGAGGGTTAGAACAGTAGTCTAATGTTATAGAAGGGAGGGTCAGAACAGTAGTCTAATGTTATTGAAGGGAGGGCCAGAACAGTAGTCTAATGTTATAAAAGGGAGGGTCAGAACAGTAGTCTAATGTTATAGAAGGGAGGGCCAGAACAGTAGTCTAATGTTATAGAAGGGAGGTCCAGAACAGTAGTCTAATGTTATAGAATGGAGGGCCAGAACAGTAGTCTAATGTTATAGAAGGGAGGGCCAGAACAGTAGTCTAATGTTATAGAAGGGAGGGCCAGAACAGTAGTCTAATGTTATAGAAGGGAGGGTCAGAACATTAGTCTAATGTTATAGAAGGGAGGGGTTAGAACAGTAGTCTAATGTTATAGAAGGGAGGGTTAGAACAGTAGTCTAATGTTATAGAAGGGAGGGTTAGAACAGTAGTCTAATGTTATAGAAGGGAGGGCCAGAACAGTAGTCTAATGTTATAGAAGGGAGGGTTAGAACAGTAGTCTAATGTTATAGAAGGGAGGGTTAGAACAGTAGTCTAATATTATAGAAGGGAGGGTCAGAACTGTAGTCTAATGTTATAGAAGGGAGGGTTAGAACAGTAGTCTAATGTTATAGAAGGGAGGGTCAGAACATTAGTCTAATGTTATAGAAGGGAGGGGTTAGAACAGTAGTCTAATGTTATAGAAGGGAGGTCCAGAATAGTAGTCTAATGTTATAGAAGGGAGGGTTAGAACAGTAGTCTAATGTTATAGAAGGGAGGGTTAGAACAGTAGTCTAATGTTATTGAAGGGAGGGCCAGAACAGTAGTCTAATGTTATAGAAGGGAGGGTTAGAACAGTAGTCTAATGTTATAGAAGGGAGGGTTAGAACAGTAGTCTAATGTTATAGAAGGGAGGGCCCGAACAGTAGTCTAATGTTATAGAAGGGAGGCGCAGAACAGTAGTCTAATGTTATAGAAGGGAGGGCCAGAACAGTAGTTAATGTTATAGAAGGGAGGGCCAGAACAGTAGTCTAATGTTATAGAAGGGAAGGTTAGAACAGTAGTCTAATGTTATAGAAGGGAGGGTCAGAACAGCAGTCTAATGTTATAGAAGGGAGGGCCAGAACAGTAGTCTAATGTTATAGAAGTGAGGGCCAGAACAGTAGTCTAATGTTAGAGAAGGGAGGGCCAGAACAGTAATCTAATGTTATAGAAGGGAGGGCCAGAACAGTAGTCTAATGTTATAGAAGGGAGGGTCAGAACAGTAGTCTAATGTTATAGAAGGGAAGGTTAGAACAGTAGTCTAATGTTATAGAAGGGAGGGTCAGAACAGCAGTCTAATGTTATAGAAGGGAGGGCCAGAACAGTAGTCTAATGTTATAGAAGTGAGGGCCAGAACAGTAGTCTAATGTTAGAGAAGGGAGGGCCAGAACAGTAATCTAATGTTATAGAAGGGAGGGCCAGAACAGTAGTCTAACGTTATAGAAGGGAGGGCCAGAACAGTAGTCTAATGTTATAGAAGGGAGGGTTAGAACAGTAGTGTAATATTATAGAAGGGAGGGTTAGAACAGTAGTCTAATGTTATAGAAGGGAGGGTTAGAACAGTAGTCTAATGTTATAGAAGGGAGGGTCAGAACAGTAGTCTAATGTTATAGAAGTGAGGGCCAGAACAGTAGTCTAATGTTATAGAAGTGAGGGCGAGAACAGTAGTCTAATGTTATAGAAGGGAGGGCCAGAACAGTAGTCTAATGTTATTGAAGGGAGGGCCAAAACAGTAGTTAATGTTATAGAAGCGAGGGCCAGAACAGTAGTCTAATGTTATAGAAGGGAGGTCCAGAACAGTAGTCTAATGTTATAGAAGGGAGGGCCAGAACAGTAGTCTAATGTTATAGAAGGGAGGGTTAGAACAGTAGTCTAATGTTATAGAAGGGAGGGTCAGAAAAGTAGTCTAATGTTATAGAAGGGAGGGTCAGAAGAGTAGTCTAATGTTATAGAAGGGAGGACCAGAACAGTAGTCTAATGTTATAGAAGGGAGTGCCAGAACAGTAGTCTAATGTTATAGAAGGGAGGCCAGAAGAGTAGTCTAAAGTTATAGAAGGGAGGGCCAGAACAGTAATGAATGTTATAGAAGGGAGGGCCAGAACAGTAGTCTAATGTTATAGAAGGGAGGGTTAGAACAGTAGTCTAATATTATAGAAGGGAGGGTCAGAACTGTAGTCTAATGTTATAGAAGGGAGGGTTAGAACAGTAGTCTAATGTTATAGAAGGGAGGGTCAGAACAGTAGTCTAATGTTATTGAAGGGAGGGCCAGAACAGTAGTCTAATGTTATAAAAGGGAGGGCCAGAACAGTAGTCTAATGTTATAGAAGGGAGGGCCAGAACAGTAGTCTAATGTTATAGAAGGGAGGTCCAGAACAGTAGTCTAATGTTATAGAATGGAGGGCCAGAACAGTAGTCTAATGTTATAGAAGGGAGGGCCAGAACAGTAGTCTAATGTTATAGAAGGGAGGGTTAGAACAGTAGTCTAATGTTATAGAAGGGAGGGTTAGAACAGTAGTCTAATGTTATAGAAGGGAGGGTTAGATAAGTAGTCTAATATTATAGAAGGGAGGGCCAGAACAGTAGTCTAATGTTATAGAAGGGAGGGCCAGAACAGTAGTCTAATGTTATAGAAGGGAGGGTCAGAACAGTAGTCTAATGTTATAGAAGGGAAGGTTAGAACAGTAGTCTAATGTTATAGAAGGGAGGGTCAGAACAGCAGTCTAATGTTATAGAAGGGAGGGCCAGAACAGTAGTCTAATGTTATAGAAGTGAGGGCCAGAACAGTAGTCTAATGTTATAGAAGGGAGGGCCAGAACAGTAATCTAATGTTATAGAAGGGAGGGTCAGAACAGTAGTCTAATGTTATAGAAGGGAAGGTTAGAACAGTAGTCTAATGTTATAGAAGGGAGGGTCAGAACAGCAGTCTAATGTTATAGAAGGGAGGGCCAGAACAGTAGTCTAATGTTATAGAAGTGAGGGCCAGAACAGTAGTCTAATGTTAGAGAAGGGAGGGCCAGAACAGTAATCTAATGTTATAGAAGGGAGGGCCAGAACAGTAGTCTAACGTTATAGAAGGGAGGGCCAGAACAGTAGTCTAATGTTATAGAAGGGAGGGTTAGAACAGTAGTGTAATATTATAGAAGGGAGGGTTAGAACAGTAGTCTAATGTTATAGAAGGGAGGGTTAGAACAGTAGTCTAATGTTATAGAAGGGAGGGTCAGAACAGTAGTCTAATGTTATAGAAGTGAGGGCCAGAACAGTAGTCTAATGTTATAGAAGTGAGGGCGAGAACAGTAGTCTAATGTTATAGAAGGGAGGGCCAGAACAGTAGTCTAATGTTATTGAAGGGAGGGCCAAAACAGTAGTTAATGTTATAGAAGCGAGGGCCAGAACAGTAGTCTAATGTTATAGAAGGGAGGTCCAGAACAGTAGTCTAATGTTATAGAAGGGAGGGCCAGAACAGTAGTCTAATGTTATAGAAGGGAGGGTTAGAACAGTAGTCTAATGTTATAGAAGGGAGGGTCAGAAAAGTAGTCTAATGTTATAGAAGGGAGGGTCAGAAGAGTAGTCTAATGTTATAGAAGGGAGGACCAGAACAGTAGTCTAATGTTATAGAAGGGAGTGCCAGAACAGTAGTCTAATGTTATAGAAGGGAGGGCCAGAAGAGTAGTCTAAAGTTATAGAAGGGAGGGCCAGAACAGTAATGAATGTTATAGAAGGGAGGGCCAGAACAGTAGTCTAATGTTATAGAAGGGAGGGTTAGAACAGTAGTCTAATATTATAGAAGGGAGGGTCAGAACTGTAGTCTAATGTTATAGAAGGGAGGGTTAGAACAGTAGTCTAATGTTATAGAAGGGAGGGTCAGAACAGTAGTCTAATGTTATTGAAGGGAGGGCCAGAACAGTAGTCTAATGTTATAAAAGGGAGGGCCAGAACAGTAGTCTAATGTTATAGAAGGGAGGGCCAGAACAGTAGTCTAATGTTATAGAAGGGAGGTCCAGAACAGTAGTCTAATGTTATAGAATGGAGGGCCAGAACAGTAGTCTAATGTTATAGAAGGGAGGGCCAGAACAGTAGTCTAATGTTATAGAAGGGAGGGCCAGAACAGTAGTCTAATGTTATAGAAGGGAGGGTCAGAACATTAGTCTAATGTTATAGAAGGGAGGGGTTAGAACAGTAGTCTAATGTTATAGAAGGGAGGGTTAGAACAGTAGTCTAATGTTATAGAAGGGAGGGCCAGAACAGTAGTCTAATGTTATAGAAGGGAGGGTTAGAACAGTAGTCTAATGTTATAGAAGGGAGTGTTAGAACAGTAGTCTAATATTATAGAAGGGAGGGTCAGAACTGTAGTCTAATGTTATAGAAGGGAGGGTCAGAACATTAGTCTAATGTTATAGAAGGGAGGGGTTAGAACAGTAGTCTAATGTTATAGAAGGGAGGTCCAGAATAGTAGTCTAATGTTATAGAAGGGAGGGTTAGAACAGTAGTCTAATGTTATAGAAGGGAGGGTTAGAACAGTAGTCTAATGTTATTGAAGGGAGGGCCAGAACAGTAGTCTAATGTTATAGAAGGGAGGGTTAGAACAGTAGTCTAATGTTATAGAAGGGAGGGTTAGAACAGTAGTCTAATGTTATAGAAGGGAGGGTTAGATAAGTAGTCTAATATTATAGAAGGGAGGGCCAGAACAGTAGTCTAATGTTATAGAAGGGAGGGCCAGAACAGTAGTCTAATGTTATAGAAGGGAGGGTCAGAACAGTAGTCTAATGTTATAGAAGGGAAGGTTAGAACAGTAGTCTAATGTTATAGAAGGGAGGGTCAGAACAGCAGTCTAATGTTATAGAAGGGAGGGCCAGAACAGTAGTCTAATGTTATAGAAGTGAGGGCCAGAACAGTAGTCTAATGTTATAGAAGGGAGGGCCAGAACAGTAATCTAATGTTATAGAAGGGAGGGTCAGAACAGTAGTCTAATGTTATAGAAGGGAAGGTTAGAACAGTAGTCTAATGTTATAGAAGGGAGGGTCAGAACAGCAGTCTAATGTTATAGAAGGGAGGGCCAGAACAGTAGTCTAATGTTATAGAAGTGAGGGCCAGAACAGTAGTCTAATGTTAGAGAAGGGAGGGCCAGAACAGTAATCTAATGTTATAGAAGGGAGGGCCAGAACAGTAGTCTAACGTTATAGAAGGGAGGGCCAGAACAGTAGTCTAATGTTATAGAAGGGAGGGTTAGAACAGTAGTGTAATATTATAGAAGGGAGGGTTAGAACAGTAGTCTAATGTTATAGAAGGGAGGGTTAGAACAGTAGTCTAATGTTATAGAAGGGAGGGTCAGAACAGTAGTCTAATGTTATAGAAGTGAGGGCCAGAACAGTAGTCTAATGTTATAGAAGTGAGGGCGAGAACAGTAGTCTAATGTTATAGAAGGGAGGGCCAGAACAGTAGTCTAATGTTATTGAAGGGAGGGCCAAAACAGTAGTTAATGTTATAGAAGCGAGGGCCAGAACAGTAGTCTAATGTTATAGAAGGGAGGTCCAGAACAGTAGTCTAATGTTATAGAAGGGAGGGCCAGAACAGTAGTCTAATGTTATAGAAGGGAGGGTTAGAACAGTAGTCTAATGTTATAGAAGGGAGGGTCAGAAAAGTAGTCTAATGTTAAAGAAGGGAGGGTCAGAAGAGTAGTCTAATGTTATAGAAGGGAGGACCAGAACAGTAGTCTAATGTTATAGAAGGGAGTGCCAGAACAGTAGTCTAATGTTATAGAAGGGAGGGCCAGAAGAGTAGTCTAAAGTTATAGAAGGGAGGGCCAGAACAGTAATGAATGTTATAGAAGGGAGGGCCAGAACAGTAGTCTAATGTTATAGAAGGGAGGGTTAGAACAGTAGTCTAATATTATAGAAGGGAGGGTCAGAACTGTAGTCTAATGTTATAGAAGGGAGGGTTAGAACAGTAGTCTAATGTTATAGAAGGGAGGGTCAGAACAGTAGTCTAATATTATTGAAGGGAGGGCCAGAACAGTAGTCTAATGTTATAAAAGGGAGGGTCAGAACAGTAGTCTAATGTTATAGAAGGGAGGGCCAGAACAGTAGTCTAATGTTATAGAAGGGAGGTCCAGAACAGTAGTCTAATGTTATAGAATGGAGGGCCAGAACAGTAGTCTAATGTTATAGAAGGGAGGGCCAGAACAGTAGTCTAATGTTATAGAAGGGAGGGCCAGAACAGTAGTCTAATGTTATAGAAGGGAGGGTCAGAACATTAGTCTAATGTTATAGAAGGGAGGGGTTAGAACAGTAGTCTAATGTTATAGAAGGGAGGGTTAGAACAGTAGTCTAATGTTATAGAAGGGAGGGTTAGAACAGTAGTCTAATGTTATAGAAGGGAGGGCCAGAACAGTAGTCTAATGTTATAGAAGGGAGGGTTAGAACAGTAGTCTAATGTTATAGAAGGGAGGGTTAGAACAGTAGTCTAATATTATAGAAGGGAGGGTCAGAACTGTAGTCTAATGTTATAGAAGGGAGGGTTAGAACAGTAGTCTAATGTTATAGAAGGGAGGGTCAGAACATTAGTCTAATGTTATAGAAGGGAGGGGTTAGAACAGTAGTCTAATGTTATAGAAGGGAGGTCCAGAATAGTAGTCTAATGTTATAGAAGGGAGGGTTAGAACAGTAGTCTAATGTTATAGAAGGGAGGGTTAGAACAGTAGTCTAATGTTATTGAAGGGAGGGCCAGAACAGTAGTCTAATGTTATAGAAGGGAGGGTTAGAACAGTAGTCTAATGTTATAGAAGGGAGGGTTAGAACAGTAGTCTAATGTTATAGAAGGGAGGGCCCGAACAGTAGTCTAATGTTATAGAAGGGAGGCGCAGAACAGTAGTCTAATGTTATAGAAGGGAGGGCCAGAACAGTAGTTAATGTTATAGAAGGGAGGGCCAGAACAGTAGTCTAATGTTACAGAAGGGAGGTCCAGAACAGTAGTCTAATGTTATAGAATGGAGGGCCAGAACAGTAGTCTAATGTTATAGAATGGAGGGCCAGAACAGTAGTCTAATGTTATAGAAGGGAGGGCCAGAACAGTAGTCTAATCTTATAGAAGGGAGGGCCAGAACAGTAGTCTAATGTTATAGAAGGGAGGGCCAGAACATTAGTCTAATGTTATAGAAGGGAGGGCCAGAACAGTAGTCTAATGTTATAGAAGGGAGGTCCAGAACAGTAGTCTAATGTTATAGAAGGGAGGGTTAGAACAGTAGTCTAATGTTATAGAAGGGAGGGGTTAGAACAGTAGTCTAATGTTATAGAAGGGAGGTCCAGAACAGTAGTCTAATGTTATAGAAGGGAGGGTTAGAACTGTAGTCTAATGTTATAGAAGGGAGGGTTAGAACAGTAGTCTAATGTTATAGAAGGGAGGGTCAGAACAGTAGTCTAATGTTATTGAAGGGAGGGCCAGAACAGTGGTCTAATGTTATAGAAGGGAGGGCCAGAACAGTAGTCTAATGATATAGAAGGGAGGCTCAGAACAGTAGTCTAATGTTATAGAAGGGAGGGCCAGAACAGTAGTTAATGTTATAGAAGGGAGGGCCAGAACAGTAGTCTAATGTTACAGAAGGGAGGTCCAGAACAGTAGTCTAATGTTATAGAAGGGAGGGCCAGAACAGTAGTCTAATGTTATAGAAGGGAGGCGCAGAACAGTAGTCTAATGTTATAGAAGGGAGGGCCAGAACAGTAGTTAATGTTATAGAAGGGAGGGCCAGAACAGTAGTCTAATGTTACAGAAGGGAGGTCCAGAACAGTAGTCTAATGTTATAGAAGGGAGGGCCAGAACAGTAGTCTAATGTTATAGAAGGGAGGGCCAGAACATTAGTCTAATGTTATAGAAGGGAGGGGTTAGAACAGTAGTCTAATGTTATAGAAGGGAGGTCCAGAACAGTAGTCTAATGTTATAGAAGGGAGGGTTAGAACAGTAGTCTAATGTTATAGAAGGGAGGGGTTAGAACAGTAGTCTAATGTTATAGAAGGGAGGTCCAGAACAGTAGTCTAATGTTATAGAAGGGAGGGTTAGAACAGTAGTCTAATGTTATAGAAGGGAGGGTTAGAACAGTAGTCTAATGTTATAGAAGGGAGGGTTAGAACAGTAGTCTAATATTATAGAAGGGACGGTCAGAACAGTAGTCTACTGTTATAGAAGGGAGGGCCAGAACAGTAGTCTAATGTTATAGAAGGGAGGGCCATAACAATAGTCTAATGTTATAGAAGGGAGGGCCAGAACAGTAGTTAATGTTATAGAAGGTAGGGCCAGAACAGTAGTCTAATGTCATAGAAGGGAGGTCCAGAAGAGTAGTCTAATGTTATAGAATGGAGGGCCAGAACAGTAGTCTAATGTAATAGAAGGGAGGGCCAGAACAGTAGTCTAATGTTATAGAAGGGAGGGCCAGAACAGTAGTCTAATGTTATAGAAGGGAGGGCCAGGACAGTATTGTAATGTTATAGGTCCTCTGTAGCTCAGCTGGTAGAGCACGGCGCTTGTAACGCCAAGGTAGTGGGTTCGATCCCCGGGACCACCCATACACAAAAAAAAAATGTATGCACGCATGACTGTAAGTCGCTTTGGATAAAACCGTCTGCTAAATGGCATATTATATTATTATTATTATTATAGAAGGGAGGGTCAGAACATTAGTCTAATGTTATAGAAGGGAGGGGTTAGAACAGTAGTCTAAAGTTATAGAAGGGAGGGTTAGAACAGTAGTCTAATGTTATAGAAGGGAGGGTTAGAACAGTAGTCTAATGTTATAGAAGGGAGGGTTAGAACAGTAGTGTAATATTATAGAAGGGACTGTCAGAACAGTAGTCTACTGTTATAGAAGGGAGGGTTAGAACAGTAGTCTAATGTTATAGAAGGGAGGGTTAGAACAGTAGTCTAATGTTATAGAAGGGAGGGTTAGAACAGTAGTCTAATATTATAGAAGGGAGGGTCAGAACAGTAGTCTAGTGTTATAAAAGTGAGGGTTAGAACAGAAGTCTAATGTTATAGAAGGGAGGGTCAGAACAGTAGTCGAATGTTATAGAAGGGAGGGCCAGAACAGTACTCTAATGTTATAGAAGGGAGGGCCAGAACAGTAGTCTAATATTATAGAAGGGAGGGCCAGAACAGTAGTTAATGTTATAGAAGGGAGGGCCAGAACAGTAGTCTAATGTTATAGAAGGGAGGGCCAGAACAGTAGTCTAATGATATAGAAGGGAGGGCCAGAACAGTAGTCTAATGTTATAGAAGGGAGGTCCAGAACAGTAGTCTAATGTTATAGAATGAGGGCCAGAACAGCAGTCTAATGTTATAGAAGGGAGGGCCAGAACAGTAGTCTAATGTTATAGAAGGGAGGTCCAGAACAGTAGTCTAATGTTATAGAAGGGAGAGTTAGAACAGTAGTCTAATGTTATAGAAGGGAGGGTTAGAACAGTATTCTAATGTTATAGAAGGGAGGGTTAGAACAGTAGTCTAATATTATAGAAGGGACGGTCAGAACAGTAGTCTACTGTTATAGAAGGGAGGGCCAGAACAGTAGTCTAATGTTATAGAAGGGAGGGCCAGAACAGTAGTCTAATGTTATAGAAGGGAGGGCCAGAACAGTAGTTAATGTTATAGAAGGTAGGGCCAGAACAGTAGTCTAATGTCATAGAAGGGAGGTCCAGAAGAGTAGTCTAATGTTATAGAATGGAGGGCCAGAACAGTAGTCTAATGTTATAGAAGGGAGGGCCAGAACAGTAGTCTAATGTTATAGAAGGGAGGGCCAGGACAGTAGTCTAATGTTATAGAAGGGAGGGTCAGAACATTAGTCTAATGTTATAGAAGGGAGGGGTTAGAACAGTAGTCTAAAGTTATAGAAGGGAGGGTTAGAACAGTAGTCTAATGTTATAGAAGGGAGGGTTAGAACAGTAGTCTAATGTTATAGAAGGGAGGGTTAGAACAGTAGTGTAATATTATAGAAGGGACTGTCAGAACAGTAGTCTACTGTTATAGAAGGGAGGGTTAGAACAGTAGTCTAATGTTATAGAAGGGAGGGTTAGAACAGTAGTCTAATGTTATAGAAGGGAGGGTTAGAACAGTAGTCTAAGATTATAGAAGGGAGGGCCAGAACAGTAGTCTAATGTTATAGAAGGGAGGCCCAGAACAGTAGTCTAATGTTATAGAAGGGAGGGCCAGAACAGTAGTTAATGTTATAGAAGGGAGGGCCAGAACAGTAGTCTAATGTTACAGAAGGGAGGGCCAGAACAGTAGTCTAATGTTATAGAAGGGAGGGCCAGAACAGTAGTCTAATGTTATAGAAGGGAGGGCCAGAACAGTAGACTAATGTTATAGAAGGGAGGCCCAGAACAGTAGTCTAATGTTGTAGAAGGGAGGGCCAGAACAGTAGTTAATGTTATAGAAGGGAGGGCCAGAACAGTAGTCTAATGTTACAGAAGGGAGGTCCAGAACAGTAGTCTAATGTTATAGAATGGAGGGCCAGAACAGTAGTCTAATGTTATAGAAGGGAGGGCCAGAACAGTAGTCTAATGTTATAGAAGGGAGGGCCAGAACAGTAGTCTAATGTTATAGAAGGGAGGGCCAGAACAGTAGTCTAATGTTATAGAAGGGAGGGTCAGAACATTAGTCTAATGTTATAGAAGGGAGGGGTTAGAACAGTAGTCTAATGTTATAGAAGGGATGTCCAGAACAGTAGTCTAATGTTATAGAAGGGAGGGTTAGAACAGTAGTCTAATGTTATAGAAGGGAGGGCCAGAACAGTAGTTAATGTTATAGAAGGGAGGGCCAGAACAGTAGTCTAATGTTATAGAAGGGAGGGTTAGAACAGTAGTCTAATGTTATAGAAGGGAGGGTTAGAACAGTAGTCTAATATTATAGAAGGGATGGTCAGAACTGTAGTCTAATGTTATAGAAGGGAGGGTTAGAACAGTAGTCTAATGTTATAGAAGGGAGGGTCAGAACATTAGTCTAATGTTATAGAAGGGAGGGGTTAGAACAGTAGTCTAATGTTATAGAAGGGATGTCCAGAATAGTAGTCTAATGTTATAGAAGGGAGGGTTAGAACAGTAGTCTAATGTTATAGAAGGGAGGGTTAGAACAGTAGTCTAATGTTATTGAAGGGAGGGCCAGAACAGTAGTCTAATGTTATAGAAGGGAGGGTTAGAACAGTAGTCTATAGTTATAGAAGGGAGGGTTAGAACAGTAGTCTAATGTTATAGAAGGGAGGGTTAGAACAGTAGTCTAATATTATAGAAGGGAGGGTCAGAACTGTAGTCTAATGTTATAGAAGGGAGGGTTAGAACAGTAGTCTAATGTTATAGAAGGGAGGGTCAGAACAGTAGTCTAATGTTATTGAAGGGAGGGCCAGAACAGTAATCTAATGTTATAGAAGGGAGGGCCAGAACAGTAGTCTAATGTTATAGAAGGGAGGCCCAGAACAGTAGTCTAATGTTATAGAAGGGAGGGCCAGAACAGTAGTCTAATGTTATAGAAGGGAGGGTTTTGGCGGGAACTGGAACACGCTGTCGTACACGTCGATCCAGAGCATCCCAAACATGCTCAATGGGTGACAGGTCTGGTGAGTATGCAGGCCATGGAAGAACTGGGACATTTTCAGCTTTCAGGAATTGTGGCATTGTGTTGTGTGACAAAGCTGCACATTTTAGAGTGGCCTTTTATTTACCCCAGCACAAGTTGCACCAGTGTAATGATCATGCTGTTTAATCAGCTTCTTGATATGCCACACCTGTCAGGTGGAAGGATTATCTTGTCAATGGAGAAATCCTCACTAGCAAATTTGTGCACAACATTTTACAAAAATACGTTTTTTGTGCATATGAAACATTTCTGGGATATTTTATTTCAGCTCATGAAACATGGGACACTTTATATGTTGCGTTTATATTTTTGTTCAGTGTATAAGCTGACACAACATAAAATATGCAAAATTGCATTGAAAATCTTTCCTGTTTTTTTTTTTATTGTTGCATTTTTTCCCCGGCCCCTAAACATCTTTGCTGCGCAAGAGAAGCAGAAATTAAATACAAAACTTTACCTATGTCAACTAGATTGAAGCATTAATTCTATCGATTTATGAAATTATTCTGGTGAGCAAGGGTTTACTTGTTGCCCTTATTCTAGGGCAACAAGTAATGACAGAAGAGAAGCTGCATGTATCTAATTATAGTTGACTAACAAATAGCCTACCAAAATGTCAGAAATTAGAAGCAGGACCATAGGCCTATCTAAAAAGGCCTGTCAAATAGTCACTTTGTCCATCTCTGACTGTACAGCACATTTTCTATTTTTGGGTTAGGGTCGGGTGTGAGCCTCAGATTTTAACTTTATCACAGACAGTACCAGTCAAAAGTTTAGACACACCTACTCATTCAAGGGTTTTTCTTTATTTTGTTACTATGTTCTACATTGTAGAATATTAGTGAAGACATCAAAACTATGAAATAACACATATGGGAATTATGTAGTAACCAACAAAGGGTTAAACAAATCAAAATATATTTTATATTTGAGATTCTTCAAAGTAGCCACCTTTTGCCTTGATGACAGCTTTGCACACTCTTGGCATTCTCTCAACCAGCTTCATGAGGCAGTCACCTGGAATGCATTTTAATTAACAGGTGTGCCTTGTTAAAAGTTAATTTGTGGAATTTCTTTCCTTCTTAATGCATTTGAGCCAATCAGTTGTGTTGTGACAAGGTATGGGTGATATACAGACGACAGCCCTATTTGGTAAAAGACCAAGCCCATATTATGGCAAGAACAGCTCAAATAAAAGAGAAACAACAGTCCATCATTACTTTAAGACATGAAGGTCAGTCAATCTGGAAAATCTCAAGAACTTTGAAAGTTTCTTTAAGTGCAGTCGCAAAAACCATCAAACCATCACTCTGATGAAACTGGCTCTCATTAGGACCGCCACAGGAAAGGAAGACCCAGAGTTACCTCTGCTGCAGACGATAAGTTCATTAGAGTTAACTGCACCTCAAATTGCAGCCCAAATAAATGCTTCACAGAGTTCAAGTAACAGACCCCTCTCAACATCAACTGTTCAGAGGAGACCGCGTGAATCAGGCCTTCATGGTCGAATTGCTGCAAAGAAACCACTACTAAAGGACACCAATAAGAATAAGAGACTTGCTTGGGCCAAGAAACACGAACAATGGACATTAGACCGGTGGAAATGTGTTATTTGGTCTGATGAGTCCAAATTTTAGATTTTTGGTTCCAACCGCCGTGTCTTTGTGAGACGCAGAGTAGGTGAACGGGTGATCTCATGCGTGGTTCCCACCGTGAAGCATGGAGGAGGAGGTGTGATGGTGTGGGGGTGCTTGGCTGGTGACACTGTCTATGATTTATTTAGTATTCAAGGCACCCTTAACCAACATGGCTACCACAGCATTCTGCAGCGATATGCCATCCCATCTGGTTTAAGCTTAGTGTGACTATCATTTGTTTTTCAACAGGACAATGACCCAAAACCTCCAGGCTGTGTAAGGGCTATTTGACCAAGGAGAGTGATGGAGTGCTGCATCAGATGACCTGGCCTCCACAATCACCCAACCTCAACCCAATTGAGATGGTTTGGGATGAGTTGGACCGCAGAGTGAAGGAAAAGCAGCCACAGGTGCTCAGCATATGTGGGAACTCCTTCAAGACTGTTGGAAACGTATTCCTCATGAAGCTGGTTGAGAGAATGCCAAGAGTGTGCAAAGATGTCATCAAGGCAAAGGGTGGCCACTTTGAATCATCTTTTTTGGTTACTACATGATTCTATATGTGTTATTTCATAGTTTTGATGTCTTCACTATTATTCTACAATGTAAAAAATAAAATCTTGAATGTGTAGGTGTGTCCAAACCTTTGACTGGTACTGTACATTCGGGCAGTTGCAGATGGGTTATTAGCAATTAGCAAAGTGCGGGTGAACAAACAGCTGACCCGCGCATAACTAACTAACTAACACAGCGTTACGTCAAAGCTGTGGAGGTAGACGGTGTGAAAACAGACTAGGGGTCAGCAGGGTCAAAGGGTTATAGGTCAAAGGCCACATCCCATATTAGGGATTCCTATTGAGCTTAATATTAACTAACTTTCCATCAATTCCTGTCCAGCTGAATATAGCGTATGTTTTTTGAGCCGAATGTTACAAAATTATCTGTCCAAATGTTTAAAAGACTGTGTGAAATATGGTCATACTGTTTGAAATACAGTCCTACAACTATCCTTATCTGCCACTATTACCAATAGTATTGCTGCTAATGATGATCTGCTGGCTGCAGGGGATCCTTATGAGGCGTAGTATAGCGCCTGAGGAGTGTGTGTGTGTGTGTTTCTGTGTGTGTGTGTGTTTCTGTGTGTGTGTGTATTCATACATGTAAGTGTGCTCCTGAATAGAATAGAGCCTTGTAAATGCCTCAATTTCTTTGCTAAATGCTTTATCTCCTCATGCGGGAGCGACCGACCTATGTACCCTCTCATTCTGCCAGCCACCCGGGCAGACCTACACAGCCAGTCACCCATCAATTAGCATCCCCTCCTGTCAGCCACATTAGCATCACTCATGATCTCCTGTCCTCTCCTGTCTTCCCAGTCCAGTGGACGGTATCATAGTGTTGAGACCCAGACTAACATGCTCAGGGACAGGTTCTTTCCACGGGCAGTGGGGAAACAGAGCTGGATGCTTGACTGTAGATAGGCCTGTCTTACTGCACTACTTTATGTATAACAGCTTTACCAGATTTCCAGTGTGTTCATTACTTGGCAAATACAGTATATTATTAAAAGGTTCTCTCCCTCTCCCTCTCTTACCCCTTTCCCTCTCCCTCTCTTCCCCCTCTCCCTCTCTTCCTCCTCTCCCTCTCCCTCTCTTCCCCCTTTCCCTCTCCCTCTCTTCCCCCTCTCCCTCTCTTCTCCTCTCCCTCTATTCCCCCTCTCCCTCTCTCCCCCCTCTCCCTCTCTTCCCCCCCTCCCTCTCTTCTCCTCTCCCTCTTCTTCTCTTCCCCCTCTCCCTCTCTTCTCCTCTCCCTCTCTTCTCCTCTCCCTATCTTCTCCTCTCCCTCTCCCTCTCTTCCCCCTCTCCCTCTCTTCCCCCTCTCACTCTCTTCCCTCTCTCCCTCTCTTCCCCCTCTCCCTCTCTTCCCCCTCTCCCTCTCCCTCTCTTCCCCCTTTCCCTCTCTTCCCCCTCTCCCTCTCTTCTCCTCTCCCTCTCTTCCCCCTCTCCCTCTCTTCTCCTCTCCCTCTCTCCCCCCTCTCTCCCCCCTCTCCCTCTCTTCCCCATCTCCTTCTCTTCCCCCTCTCCCTCTCTTATCCTCCCTGTCTCCCCCTCTCCCTCCTCTCCCTCTCTACCCCCTCTCCCTCTCTTCCACCTCTCCCTCTCTTCCCCCTCTCCCTTCCATCTCTCTCCCCCTCTCCTTCTTTCCCCCTCCCCCTCTCTTCCCGTTCTGCAGTCATTGGGCACCAGTGTGGTGGTGGATATAGCTGTGATGGGCGAGGCCCACGGCCTGATCTCAGACCTGCTGGCGGACCCCTCGCTGCCCCCCAACACCTGCACCTCCCTCCGGGCCGTCAGTAGCCTGCTCACTACTCAGCTCACCATCCAGGTAAGACCTGAACTCGTGTTTGTACGGCTCTGACAGAATGTGAAGGGCAGTGTGCAATATATGTATTATGTATGATATATGTGTAACTTGCAATATACTGTATGTATTGTGTATCATTGCAGTAGTAGTATTTATTAGGATCCCCAATTAGCCACTGCCAAAGCAGCAGCTACTCTTCCTGGGGTCCAAACAGGAAACAAAACACAAGTAAAATACAAAATATAATATCATAATATACATAACATATATAATACTACATAACACTACATAATACTACATAACACCACATAATATTATATAGTACTACATAATACTACATAACTACATACTACTACATAGTACTACATAACACTACATAATATTACATAATACTACATATTACTACATAACGCTACATAATACTACGTTATACTACATAAAACTACATAATACTACATAATACTACATAACACTACATCATATTACATAATACTACATATTACTACATATTACTACATAACACTACATAATACTACATAATACTACATAATACTACATAATACTACATAATACTACGTTATACTACATAACACTACATAAAACTACATAACACTACATTATACTACATAACAGTACATAATAGAACACAACAGTACATAATACTACATTATACTACATTATACTACATAACAGTACATAATGCTGCATAAGACTACATAACACTACATAATACTACATAACATTACATAATACTATAAAATCAAATCAAATCACATTTTATTGGTCACATACACGTGTTTAGCAGATGTTATTGCAGGTGTAGCGAAATGCTTGTGCTTCTAGCTCCAACAGTGCAGTAATATCTAACAAGTAATTTCGAACAATTTCACAACACATACCCAATACACACAAATCTAAGTAAGGAATTAATTAAGAATATATACATATATGGACGAGTGATGTCAGAGCGGCATGGACTAAGATGCAGTAGAATAGTATAGAATACAGTATATACACACATGAGATGAGTAATGCAAGATATGTAAACATTATTAAAGTGACTAAGATACCATAGAATAGTATAGAATACAGTATATACATATGAGATAAGTAATGCAAGATATGTAAACATTATTAAAGTGGCTAGTGCTTTCTAGTCTATGTCTACAGTGAAGGAAAAAAGTATTTGATCCCCTGCTGATTTTGTACGTTTGCCCACTGACAAAGACATGATCAGTCTATAATTTTAATGGTAGGTTTATTTGAACAGTGAGAGACAGAACGCGTGTCAAAAATGTTATAAATTGATTTGCATTTTAATGAGGGAAATAAGTATTTGACCCCTCTGCAAAACATGACTTAGTACTTTGTGGCAAAACCCTTGTTGGCAATCACAGAGGTCAGACGTTTCTTGTAGTTGGCCACCAGGTTTGCACACATCTCAGGAGGGATTTTGTCCCACTCCTCTTTGCAGATCTTCTCCAAGTCATTAAGGTTTCAAGCCTGACGTTTGGCAACTCGAACCTTCAGCTCCCTCCACAGATTTTCTATGGGATTAAGGTCTGTAGACTGGCTAGGCCACTCCAGGACCTTAATGTGCTTCTTCTTGAGCCACTCCTTTGTTGCCTTGGCCGTGTGTTTTGGGTCATTGTCATGCTGGAATACCCATCCACGACCCATTTTCAATGCCCTGGCTGAGGGAAGGAGGTTCTCACCCAAAATTTGACGGTACATGGCGCCGTCCATCGTTCCTTTGATGCGATGAAGTTGTCCTGTCCCCTTAGCAGAAAAACACCCCCAAAGCATAATGTTTCCACCTCCATGTTTGATGATAGGGATGGTGTTCTTGGGGTCATAGGCAGCATTCCTCCTCCTCCAAACACGGCGAGTTGAGTTGATGCCAAAGAGCTCGATTTTGGTCTCATCTGACCACAACACTTTCACCCAGTTCTCCTCTGAATCATTCAGATGTTCATTGGCAAACTTCAGACGGCCCTGTATATGTGCTTTCTTGAGCAGGGGGACCTTGCGGGCGCTGCAGGATTTCAGTCCTTCGCGGCGTAGTGTGTTACCAATTGTTTTCTTGGTGACTATGGCCCTAGCTGCCTTGAGATCATTGACAAGATCCTCCCGTGTAGTTCTGGGCTGATTCCTCACCGTTCTCATGATCATTGCAACTCCACGAGGTGAGATCTTGCATGGAGCCTCAGGCCGAGGGAGATTGACAGTTATTTTGTGTTTCTTCCATTTGCGAATAATCGCACCAACTGTTGTCACCTTCTCACCAAGCTACTTGGCGATGGTATTGTAGCCCATTCCAGCCTTGTGTAGGTCTACAATCTTGTCCCTGACATCCTTGGAGAGCTCTTTGGTCTTGGCCATGGTGGAGAGTTTGGAATCTGATTGATTGATTGCTTCTGTGGACAGGTGTCTTTTATACAGGTAACAAACTGAGATTAGGAGCACTCCCTTTAAGAGTGTGCTCCTAATCTCAGCTCGTTACCTGTATAAAAGACACCTGGGAGCCAGAAATCTTTCTGATTGAGAGGGGGTCAAATACGTATTTCCCTCATTAAAATGCAAATCAATTAATAACATTTTTGACATGCATTTTTCTGGATTTTTTTGTTGTTATTCTGTCTCTCACAAATAAACCTACCATTAAAATTATAGACTGATCATTTCTTTGTCAGTGGGCAAACATACAAAATCAGCAGGGGATCAAATACTTTTTTCCCTCACTGTATAGGCAGCAGCCTCTAATGTGCTAGTGATGGCTGTTGAACAGTCTGATGGCCTTGAGATAGAAGCTGTTTTTCAGTCTCTCGGTCCCAGCTTTGATGCACCTGTACTGACCTCGTGTTACGAACCCTGTGGCTTTAAAAGTCTAGGGGGGATGGGAAAGAGGCCCGTAACATAACTAATGCAAATTAGGCTATTGCCAAGGATCAGTGAGAACAAAATACACCAACAACCAAATGCTACCGTCAAACACAAAATGTTTATTATAAAACACACGGTAAATGGTTTGGGGAAAAGGGGCTGAGCTGGACCCAAGGAATGAAACAATAAAGTCAAAAACCCCTAAACTGATTTTACCTGCCTCAAGAACTACTAAGCTTACTGCTAACCATACAAGAATACAGTGGGTGGTCCGCTCAGGTTTAACTAGTGTGTTTAGACAAGGTTTTCCTACGGGTAGTGTATGCCCAAGGGCGACTTGCTAAATTGCACAAACAAACAATATAGGTACCATACGGACTAAACAGTTAACGAGTGAGTACACAAAAACAAGACACCACCGTATACATACTCACAAACAAAAAGAGTCTCTCTGTCAGCAAACACAACTGACTAGCTTTTAAAACAAGGGGATGTGTGATATGATTGGGTAAAAAAACAGAAACAGGTGGTGCAATCAGGAGAAATGTCCACTAATCACTAATCAGCAGATTAACTGATGACTGACAGGTGGGACACACCAATGACCTCCAATCAGGAACACCAAGGACACCTGTGATTAGGGCAGAAGGAGAGGAAAAACACAAAAACACATACAGGATACCTGTATCCGTAACACCTCGCCTTCTGGATGATAGCGGGGTGAACAGGCAGTGACTCGGGTGGTTGATGTCCTTGATTATCTTTTTGGCCTTCCTGTGACATCGGGTGCTGTAGGTGTCCTGGAGGGCAGGTAGTTTGCCCCCGGTAATGCGTTGTGCATACCGCACCACCCTCTGGAGAACCTTGCGGTTGCAGGCGGTGCGGTTGCAGGCGGTGCAGGTGCCGTACCAGGCGGTGATACAGCCCGCCAGGATGCTCTCAATTGTGCATCTGTAACAGTTTTTGAGGGTTTTAGGTGCCAAGACAAATTTATTCAGCCTCCTGAGGTTGAAGAGGCTCTGTTGCACCTTCTTCACCACACTGTCTGACAGTGTGGGTGGTCCATTTCAGTTTGTCAGTGATGTGTACGCCAAGGAACTTGAAGCTTTCCACCTTCTCCACTGCGGTCCCGTCGATGTGGATAGGGGGGTGCACCCTCTGCTGTTTTCTGAAGTCCACGATCATCTCCTTTGTTTTGTTGACGTTGCGTGAGAGGTTATTTTCCTGGCACCACACTCCCAGAGCCCTCACCTCCTCCCTGTAGGCTGTCTCGTCATTGTTGGTAATCAAGCCTACTACTGTTGTGTCGTCTGCAAACTTGATTTGGAGGCGTGCTTGGCCACGCAGTCATGGGTGAACAGGGAGTACAGGAGTGTGCTGAGCACGCACCCTTGTGGGGCCCCAGTGCTGAGGATCAGCAGTTTCCTACCTTCACCACTTGGGGGCGGCCCGTCAGGAAGTTCAGGACCCAGTTGCACAGGGCGGGGTTCAGATCCAGGGCCTCGAGCTCACTGATGAGCTTGGAGGGTACTATGGTGTTGAATGCTGTGCTATAGTCAATAAACAGCATTCTTACATAGGTATTCCTCTTGTCCAGATGGGATAGGGCAGTGTGCAGTGTGATGGTGATTGCATCGTCTGTGGATCTATTGGGGCGGTAGTGGGTCTAGGGTGGCAGGTAAGGTAGAGGTGATATGATCCTTGACTAGTCTCTCAAAGCACTTCATGATGACAGAGGTGAGTGCTACGGGGCGATAGTCATTTAGTTCAGTTACCTTTGCTTTCTTGGGTAGAGGAACAATGGTGGCCATCTTGAAGCATGTGGGGACAGCTGACTGGGAAAGGGAGAGATTGAATATGTCCGTAAACACACCAGCCAGCTGGTGTGTTTACAACACTACATAATACTACATAATACTGCATTATACTACATAACACTACACAATACTACATGATACTACATAATACTGCATTATACTACATAACACTACACAATACTACAATATACTACATAATACTACATAACACTACATAATACTACATAACACTACATAATACGACATAATACTATATAATACTACATCATCTCCTGCCTCTGCCTCATGCTTCAGAAACAGTAGATGGCTCCTGCCCTATGAGCCGTTACGGCTCGCACAAGCCAAGGATTCGGTCAAGGCCACCCACCTACAGAATGCAATACATAGTACAGTGTAAATTACAATACAAAATATATGAAAATGGCTGTGTCTCTTCACAGTCCCCGTTTGGTCGTAAGGTTTTTGAATTTCTAGCTTGAGTTACCTGGGGTGGCAGAGAGTTCCATGTAATCATGGCTCTATTTAATACTGTGCGTTTCCCAGCCTCTGTTCTGGACCTGGGAACTGTGAAGAGACCTCTTATTGCATGTCTTGTGTTATACTGATGATTGTCTGAACTGTGTGCCAACTGCTTGAACAGATAGTTCGGTATCTTCAACACATCAACACCTCGCACAAAGACCAATAGTGATGCAGTCAATCTCTCCTCAACTTTGAGCCAGGAGAGATTGACATGCATGTTACTGACACTTGCCCTCCGTGTACATCTAAGTGCGATACGTGCTGCTCTGTTCTGGACCAACTGCAATTTACCTATGTCCCTCTTTGCCACACAGATGGGCGGTAGTCCAGGTGTGACAAAACTAGGGCCTGCAGGACCTGTCTGGTCGACTGAGATGTCAAGAAAGCAGAGCAACACATTATTATGGACAGACCTCTTCCCATTTTAGCAACCATTGAGTCTATATGTTTTGACCACGACAGCTTGCTATCTAGGGTTACACCCAGCAGTTTAGTCTCCTCAACTTGCTCAATAGATCTAGATTAGGTTTAGGGTTGAGTGAGTGATTTGTCCCCAAAAACTTAGTTTTTTCATTTTTTTGATATTATCACCAGCCTATTGCCAGTTACCCACTTTAAAACTGACTGGAGCTCTATGTTAAGGGTGTCATACATGTTATTTATTTTACTGTTGTAGCCGACGTGTGTACTGTTGAGTCGTCAGCGTACATAGACACACAGGCTTTATTCAAGGTCAGTGGAAGGTCCCCCTTGATTGTGTTGTTGTGTTGATTGGGTACAGCTCCCCATCCAGGTAGGAAAACACAGCCTGAGTGAGCGCCAGTCTGTTTGTGCTGATTTAATATTTAATTTATTTTATTTTAATTTATTTTTAATTTATTTTTATATTTAATATGCCATTTAGCTGATCACGCCAACTCTTTATCGCTCATTGCCTTTCCTAACGTTTGGCTTGACAATGACAGCAATGGAGTAGGCAAGAACACGACAGATCTGGGACTAATGAAAAAGATGCGTGAAAAGTGTGAAAACAGTCCTGCCTTAGTGCCCCAATGTACTGCCATTCTGTGGCCCAGCTAAAACACAACGTGGACTGCAATGGAAATAAGTAAATATATGTATTTGTATGTATGTACTGTAGGTTTACTTGGCTGAGGCACCTCTATGTGTATGTTAAATATGTCAAATAAAATGTTATATGTAATTCTTCCAGCCCCTGCACCGTCCGCGCCTCGCTCCCCTGGGCGTCAACCTGGGAGACGCATACATCTGTTCCGACTCAGAGGAGGGGTCTGAGAAGATTGGGGAGAGGACCAATACCTTACCTAAGGTGAGGACAGATGCATGGTGGGAAAGGGAGAGGGGAAGAGGAGGGGCCTGTAACAAGGTGTGAAAGAAGGAGTCAGGCGAAAGAGGTAAAATACCGAAGTCCAGAGTTTAACCCGTTTGCATAAATCAAACGCCCCAAGCGTCAAACGAAACTGTACAAGGGAAAACATCCACCTTGGCAATAACACAGTGAAATGTAGCTCAACCGAGCTACATGCTCTTCACAACAAAACAATCACTCACAAAGACAAGGGGAACAGAGGGAACACTTATACACATACTAATTAGGGGAATGAGCACCAGGTGTGTGTGATTGACAAGACATGACAAGTGGAGTGATGAGAATGGGATCGGCAGTAGCTAGAACTCCGGTGACGACGAACGCCGAAGCCTGCCCGAACCAGGAGTGGGGGCAGCCTCGGCGGAAGTCGTGACAGTACCCCCCCCCCCCCCCCCCGCGCGTGGCTACAGCAGTGCGTCGACCCCGGCCTCTGGGACGGCCAGGAGGACGCGGATCAGGGCGAGTCGGATGGTGACAGTGGAAATCCCTCAACAGGAAGGGATCGAGGATGTCCCGCCTTGGGACCCAGCACTGTTCCTCCGGACCGTACCCCTCCCACTCCACGAGATACTGGAGGCCCCCCACCTGACGCCTCGAATCCAGGATGGAACGGACCGAGTATGGCGGAGCCCCCTCAATGTCCAGAGGAGGTGGAGGAAACTCCCGTACCTCAGACTCCTGGAGCGGACCAGCTACCACCGGCCTGAGGAGAGACACATGAAATGAGGGGTTAATACGGTAATCAGGGGGGAGTAACAACCTGTATGTCACCTCGTTTATTCTCTTTAGGACTTTAAACGGCCCAACAAACCGCGGGCTCAGCTTCCGGCAGCGCAGGCGGAGGGGCGGATTCCGGGTCGAGAGCCAGACCCGAGATCCCGGTACGAACACCGGGGCCTCCCTGCGGTGGCGGTCAGCGTTGGCCTTCTGGAGGCGATGCCAGGACCGGTTGGTAACCCAAAACACATTGGAAGGGTGTTAGGTTAGTGGAGGAGTGGCGGAGAGAGATCTGAGCATATTCTGGCCATGGCAGGAACACCGACCACTCCCCCGGCCAGTCCTGGCAGTAGGTCCACAGGAACCTACCCACATCTTGATTCACCCTTTCCACCTGCCCATTGCTCTCGGGGTGAAAACCAGAGGTCATGCTGACCGAGACCCCCATACGTTCCATGAACGCCTTCCAGACTCTAGAAGTGAACTGGGGACCTCGGTCGGACACTATATCCTCTGGTACCCCGTAGTGCCGGAAGATGTGAGTAAACAGAGCCTCCGCAGTTTGTAGGGCAGTGGGGAAACCGGGCAGTGGACGGAGGCGGCAGGACTTAAGCGCAGGCACGTACTGCAGCCCAGCTGGACACTGCGGTGGAGATGGATCTGTGCGTAATGCCTGCGTTATATCTGCGTCCATCACCCATACTACCGGCGCCACAATGCATGAGGCCGGGAGTATGGGGGTGTTGTCTCTGGGCCTCTCCTCTGTGTCATACAGCCGAGACAGTGCGTCTGCCTTCACGTTCTTCATACCCGGAATGTATGAGAGTGTGAAATCAAACCGGGTGAAGAAGAGGGCCCACCTGGCCTGGTGAGGATTCAGCCTCCTCGCTGCCCGAATGTACTCCAGGTTACGGTGGTTTGTCCAGATGAGGAAAGGGTGTTTCGCCCCTTTGAGACAATGTCTCCACACCGTCAAAGCTCGGACAACAGCCAACAGCTCCCGATCACCAACGCCGTAGTTCTGCTCCGCGAGCTGAGCTTCTTAGAAAAGAAGGCACAGGGGCGGAGCTTGGGTGGCATGCCCGAGCGTTGGGATAAGACAGCTCCTATCCCTACCTCGGACGCATCCACCTCCACTACGAACGGTAGTGATGGATCGGGTTGAGCCAGTACCGGGGCTGAGGTGAACAGGCCCCGCAATCTACTGAATGCCAAATCAGCCTCAGCAGACCAGCGGAGCTGGGATGGCCCACCCTTCAACAAGGTGGTAATGGGAGCTGCGACCTTGCCAAATCCCCGAATAAACCTTCGATAGTAGTTGGCGAAGCCAAGGAAGTGCTGCACCTCCTTTACCGTGGTTGGAGTCGGCCAATTACGCACGGCTGCAATGCGGTCTCCCTCCATCTCCACACCTATGGTGGTGATGCGATATCCGAGGAAGGAGATTGACTGCTGGAAAAACTCACACTTCTCTGCCTTGGCATAAAGATAATTTTCCAGCAGTCGGACCAGTACTTTGCGAACCAGGGACACATGCTCGGCGCGCGTAGCGGAATACACCAGGATACCATCGATGTAGACCACCACACCGCGACCAAGCATGTCCCGAAACACCTCGTTCACAAAGGACTGGAAAACGGATGGAGCATTCATCAAACCGTAGAGCATCACCAGGTATTCATAATGCCCCGAGGTTGTGCTGAATGCTGTTTTCCACTCATCCCCTTCCCAAATACGCACCAGGTTGTAGGCACTCCTGAAGTCTAATTTGGTGAAAAAACGGGCCCCATGCATTGACACAATCACTGAAGGAATGAGGGGAAGATGATAATCTCTCTCTCGTTCTAGAGCGTAGAGGTTCTCTCTCTTGTTCTAGAGCGTAGAGGTTCTCTCTTGTTCTAGAGCGTAGAGGTTCTCTCTCTTGTTGTAGAGCTTAGACGTTCTCTCTCTTGTTCTAGAGCGTAGAGGTTCTCTCTCTTGTTCTAGAGCTTAGAGGTTCTCTCTCTCGTTCTAAAGCGTAGAGGTTCTCTCTCTCGTACTTTCTTTCATTTCAACAGCTGTGTCAACATGACAGATTTTCAGAAGCAGGCAGAGAGAGAAAGAGATAGATGGACAATGTGTGAGAGACGTGTAGAAACAGAGAGAGAGATGGAGAGAGAGATGGAGAGAGAGACATGTGTAGAATGTGTATATTTATTGATTTAAAAAAAGCTTTTGACTCAATTTGTCATGAGGGTCTGTTATACCCCAAATAATGCATGCAGAGCAGAATTAGGCCAATACCCGCTAACTATCACAATCCAGAAAAGAGGCTGGGAAGTCTGAATCTGCAATAGGTAAGCAGCTTGGTTTGAAGAAATCAACTGTGGGAGCACTTATTATGAAATGGAAGACATACAAGACCACTGATAATCTCCCTCGATCTGGGGCTCCACGCAAGATCTCACCCCGTGGGGTCAAAATGATCGCAAGAACAGTGAGCAAAAATCCCAGAACCACACAGGGGACCTAGTGAATGACCTGCAGAGAGCTGGGACCAAAGTAACAAAGCCTACCATCAGTAACACACTACGCCGCCAGGGACTCAAATCCTGCAGTGCCAGACGTGTCCCCCTGCTTAAGCCAGTACATGTCCAGGCCCGTCTGAAGTTTGCTAGAGTGCATTTGGATGATCCAGAAGAGGATTGGGAGAATGTCATATGGTCAGATGAAACCAAAATAGAACTTTTTGGTAAAAACTCAACTCGTCATGTTTGGAGGACAAAGAATATTGAGTTGCATCCAAAGAACACCATACCTACTGTGAAGCATGGGGGTGGAAACATCATGCTTTGGGGCTGTTTTTCTGCAAAGGGACCAGGACGACTGATCCGTGTAAAGGAAAGAATGAATGGGGCCATGTATCATGAGATTTTGAGTGAAAACCTCCTTCCATCAGCAAGGGCATTGAAGATGAAACGTGGCTGGGCCTTGTGAAGACTTACAGAAAACGTTTGACCTGTGTCATTGCCAACAAAGGGTATATAACAAAGTATTGAGAAACTTTTGTTATTGACCAAATACTTATTTTCCACCATAATTTGCAAATAAATTCATTAAAAATCCTACAATGTGATTTTCTGGATTTTTTTTCTCATTTTGTCTGTCACAGTTGACGTGTACCTTTGATGAAAAATTACAGGCCTCTCTCATCTTTCTAAGTGGGAGAACTTGCACAATTGGTGGCTGACTAAATAATTTTTTTCCCCACTGTATAACCATAATATGACATTTGAAATGTCTCTATTCCTTTGGAACTTTTGTGAGTGTAATGTTTACTTTTGATTATTATCTATTTCACTTGCTTTGGCAATGGAAACATATGTTTCCCATGCCAATAAAGCCCCTTAAATTGAAATTGAGAGAGAGAGAGAGAGAGAGAGAGAGAGAGAGAGAGAGAGAGAGAGAGAGAGAGATGACAGTTTGTGTATTTGCAGACAGGAGGACTCCCCGTTGATACGTTGATCATTTATCTGAAGGTTTATATATCTTAACGCTTTCCCCTCTACTTCCCTTTGATCCCCCTCTTTCCCCTCTCTCCTAACTCCCCCCAACCCCCTCGGTGTGTGTGGTCGGTCGACTGTTCCCTGTTCCATGAGTGATCAAACCAGTCCCAGAGCTGACACACTGATAGTTTTAGCCCGTCTGTATGAAGCGCTGACACAATAAACTTTGTTAAAAGTATAGCTAAGACAAACTGTGCAGTTCAGCGCCCGAGCATGGAGAAGCTAGGGAGGCTACTTTACACACACACACACACATACGCACAAACACGCATGCACACACATTAGGCTGTCCTCATTAGGTTTTACCTCGCCAGGGAGAGCCAGGGAGTGCCAGGGAGAGTCAGGGAGAGGGAGTGCCAGGGAGAGTCAGGGAGAGGGAGAGCCAGGGGGAGCCAGGGAGAGCCATGGAGAGTCAGGGAGAGCCAGGGAGAGTCAGGGAGAGTCAAGGAGGGCCAGGGAGAGCTAGGGAGAGCCAGAGAGAGTCAGGGAGAGTCAAGGAGAGCCAGGGAGAGCCCGGGAGAGCCAGGGAGAGAGGTGCCTGGGGGAGAGAACTGGACGGAGGGGGAATGCGGTTAGCGGCGGAGGAGGTGGTGTGTGTGTGTGTGCTGTGCTTGCTTTTTTCTCTAAGAGAGGTTTTGACATCCACTGTGGTGCATACTGATGGCTTTCCAGTGCTTAAATCCCAAACTTGCATTCTTCTGAAAACACACATAAAGGCGTGTGCACATATTCATGTACACACTCACACACACACATACACACACACACACACACATACACACACACACTTAACTGTTTTCAAAGTGCTGCATGTTCTCATTTTTTATATGCTGAGCCACTGAGAACTGCCTGGCGTGAGTTCAGGCTGAGGAGAGGAGGAGAAGCACTTACCAATTACGAATAACATGAATAACATGAATAACAAACACGTAATTGTTAACAAACTGTTTGAAACTTTAACTAAACATTATTCTCCACATGAACCATGAACACATAAACTGTAAAATCTAAACAAACCACACTAATTCTACCCATCACAAAACATCACAAAACATCTAGAAACATCACCAAACATCACCAAACACCATGAAACATCACCAAACATCACAAAACATCACCAAACGCCATGAAACATCACCAAACACCAAAAAACATCACCAAACATCATGAAGCATCACCAAACACCACAAAACATCACCAAACACCATGAAACATCACCAAACACCACCAAACATCACCAAACACCATGAAACATCACCAAACACCACAAAACAACACCAAACATCACCGAACATCACCAAACACCATGAAACATCTAAGCTGTATTTACTCAGATATCACAGCAGGAGTTTTACAGTTGAACTGGCAGGGCAGAGAGACAGACAGACAGTCAGACAGACAGACAGGCAGGCAGGCAGGCAGGCAGGCAGGCAGGCAGGCAGGCAGGCAGGCAGACAGAGATGCCGGAGGGGGGAGGGGGGAGGGAGAGAGAGGAGGGGGGAGGGGGGAAGGAGAGAGAGAAGAGGGTGGGAGACAGAGGAGGGGGGAGGGGGAGGGAGGGAGGGAGAGAGAGGAGGGGGGAGGGGGAGGGGGAGGGGGAGGGAGAGAGAGGAGGGGGGAGGGGGAGAGAGGGAGAGAGAGGAAGGAGGGTGAGAGAGGAGAGAGGAGGGGAGAGGGGGGAGGGAGAGAGAAGAGAGAGGAGGGGAGAGGGAGGGAGAGGAGGAAGGGAGAAAGAGGAGGGGGGAGGGAGAGAGAGGAGGGGGAGGGGGGAGGGAGAGAGAGGGGGGGGGGAGAGAGAGATGAGGAGGGAGCGAGAGAGAGGAGGGGGGTGGAGGGAGAAGAGAGAGGAGGGAGAGAGGAGGGGGGAGGGAGAGAGGGGAGGGGGAGAGAGAGGGAGGGAGGGAGGGAGGGAGGGAGGGAGGGAGGGAGGGAGGGAGGGAGGGAGGGAGGGAGGGAGGGAGGGAGAGGAGGGAGAGAGGAGGGGGGAGGGAGGGAGAGAGAGGAGGGGGGAGGGAGAGAGGAGGGAGGAGGGAGGAGGGAGAGAGAGGAGGGGGGAGGGAGGAGGGAGAGAGATATACCTTCATGCATGTATATGACAAAAAAGATACTCACTTTTTCCCAATATCTACACTTCTACCCATAAGTAATGTAGTATCATCATAAAAATGACGTTTCAAATCAGTTATTGCAGTAGTTGTTCCACTGAGGCATAGCACATAAACATCACATAGCTACTTATCTAACAGATCACTGTGTAATGTTGTGTGTTGTAGCGTCTGCGGCGTAGCCTGCACCCGGGGCTGTTGAGGAGGATCTCTTCTACATGGACCACCACCACCTCAGCTACGGGCCTGCCCACCATCGAGCCTGGACCAGCACGCAGGGCCAGCATCAGCATCAAACCCTTCCACGAACCGCTCACCTGCAGGTAGGCTACAATACTGACCCCAACCCTCATCTTTACCCTAACCCTCTCAAACTATTCAACAGTACAAATACAGTAGCAGATATGAGCCAGCGTGGGTTAACCCTTTAGACGCCAATAGAATTCTAGAATGCTGCTATAGGTTCTAGAATGGGTTAAAAATAAGAAATTGTGTAATTGCACCGTAATTACTGTAGTGATAATCACAACATTCCTGTCATCAGTAGGATATTATATATATTTACATTTTTGTCATGTAGCAGACACTCTTATCCAGAACCACAGTTAGTGCTTTCATCTTAAGTTAGCTAGGTGAGACAACTACATATCACAGTCGTAGTACATTTTCTCAAGTTATCAACAAAGCCATAACTCAGAGGGAATTGGGTTATGAAAAAAAACATATTTCCATTTCACACAGGCGCATAATACACGTTTTACATGTGTGAAACAGGACAAATATAAATATATGGGTTAGGTGGCTTGCTCAAGGGCACATCAAAGGATTGTTCACCTTGTAGGCTCGGGGATTCAAACTAGCGACCTTTCGGTTACTGGCCCAATGCTTTAACCCCCAGCTAAAGGAATTAAACTTGAATAACTAAGACATGGAAGACACTCTATTTTACATGAATTCTGCAGAGACGGGAATCAGAGCTGTGTGTGTAATATATGGATGTAGGCCTATGGGATGTGTGTGTATTAGATGGGAGTTTTGATTGCATCTATAGGGTAGGGTCGATTATCTGGGCATCTGTATAAGTGGCTGCATTAAGTGGGCCTGTCTCTGTGTGTGTGTGTGTGTGTGTGTGTGTGTGTGTGTGTGTGTGTGTTTATGTGTATTTGTGTTGCTGGGGGTCTTGGGAAACCTGCATGGAGAGGGAAGGCTGCATAGCATTGAGATGAGACTGATAAACTGAACTGAAAACAGCTGAAAACGTCCAGACAAGGCCACAGTCACACACTGTCTCACAGTCAGTATTTTCCCTGAACCAATTTGTAGTATATTATTTGTAATTTCCAACAGTAAATCTTCCCTAGATTGATGAATGATGCCGAGAATACACAAGCCTCTCACTTTCGGTATTATTATTGTGGTATAGTTCACATGGATCCATGTCCTTTAATAGTCTGTGTTCTGTAATTATAAGACGTTGTGGTCGGTTTGTGTTTAGGGAATGTCTCCACAGGGTCAACATTTCCCATGAATGGGTTACTATAATATTATTTATTGCTTGTGTTTTTAGCATGAGCTGATCTAACCGAGCTGATCTAACCGAGCTCATCCAACCGAGTTGATCTAACCAGCTGATCTAACCAGCTGATCGTGGTCCTCTGTAGCTCAGCTGGTAGAGCACGGCGCTTGTAACGCCAAGGTAGTGGGTTCGATCCCCGGGACCACCCATACACAAAAATGTATGCACGCATGACTGTAAGTCGCTTTGGATAAAAGCGTCTGATAAATGGCATATTATTATTATTATCTAACCAGCTGATCTAACCAGCTGATCTAACCGAGCTCATCCAACCGAGCTGATCTAACCGAGCTGATCTAACAGAACTGTACTAACCAGCTGATCTAACACAACTGATCTAACCAGCTGATCTAACCGAGCTGATCGAACAGAACTGATCTAACCAGCTGATCAACCGAGCTGATCTAACCGAGCTGATCTAACAGAACTGATCTAACCGAGCGGATTTAACCGAGTTGATCTAACCGAACTGATCTAACCGAGCTGATCTAACCGAACTGATCTATCCGAGTTGATATAACCGAGCTGATCTAACCGAGCTGATCTAACCAAACTGATCTAACCGAACTGATCTAACCATGCTTAAGCATAACAGATGATAGTGTGTGTGTGAGAGAGAGAGAGAGAGAGAGAGAGAGAGAGAGAGAGAGAGAGAGAGAGAGAGAGAGAGAGAGATGCGTGCCATGCATACAACCATGTTGAAGACTGTAACCAACGTTGCAACATTTATGAGAGAGCTTGTTCTCATTGTCTGTAGAAGATGAACCTAGACAGAACAGAGAACAGTTCTCTGCCTTCATGTTCCTGTCCTCCTTCTCCTTTACCCCTCAACAAGCTCATGACATGGACATGAAAGGCCTCTCTGATGAAGACACACACACACACATGCACGCAAACACACGCACGAATGCACATACACACACACTCACACGACAGGTCGACACGAAAGGTCTCTCTGACTGAGCATAAGTTTTGCCTGGAAATACAAACTTCCTGGCAACATATGGTCCTCTGTGTGGGGGTGGAGTAACACGCAAACGGACATCAGAGGCAGGAATACAAACACCCCCACACACACACGCACACACACACACACACTCACATACACACACTCACACATTCACATACGCTGGATGAAAAAAACTGGAAACTGGATGAAAAACAAATGTCAAATCTACCTACATCAAGTAATCTACCTACATCCAGTAATCTACCTACATCCAGTAATCTACCTACATCCAGTAATCTACCTACTTCCAGTAATCTACCTACTTCCAGTAATCTACCTGCATCCAGTTATCTACCTACTTCCAGTAATCTGCCTACATCCAGTAATCTACCTACTTCCAGTAATCTACCTACATCCAGTAATCTACCTACATCCAGTAATCTACCTACTTCCAGTAATCTAACTACATCCAGTAATCTACCTACTTCCAGTAATCTACCTACTTCCAGTAATCTACCTACTTCCAGTAATCTAACTACATCCAGTAATCTACCTACTTCCAGTAATCTACCTACATGAAGTAATCTATCTACATCCAGTAATCTACCTACTTCCAGTAATCTGCCTACATCCAGTAATCTACCTACTCCGTCTACCTACATCCAGTAATCTACCTACATCCAGTAAACTACCTACTTCCAGTAATCTACCTACATCCAGTAATCTACCTACTTCCAGTAATCCACCTACATACTTCCAGTAATCTATCTACCTACTTCAAGTAATCTACCTACTTCCAGTAATCTGTCTACATCTAGTAATCTAACTACATCCAGTAATCTACCTACTTCATGTAATCTACCTACATCCAGTAATCTACCTACCTCCAGTAATCTAACTACATCCAGTAATCTACCTACATCCAGTAATCTACCTACTTCCAGTAATCTACCTACATCCAGTAATCTACCTACTTCCAGTAATCTACCTACATCCAGTAATCTACCTATATCCAGTATTCTAACTACTTCCAGTAATCTACCTACATCCAGTAATCTACCTACTTCCAGTAATCTACCTACCTCCAGTAATCTACCTACTTCCAGTGATCTACCTACTTCCAGTAATCTACCTACTTCCAGTGATCTACCTACAACCAGTAATCTACCTACTTCCAGTAATATGTCTACATCCAGTAATCTACCTACTCAGTCTACCTACTTCCAGTAATTGATCTACCTACTTCCAGTACTCTACCTACTTCCAGTAATATACCTACTTCCAGTAATCTACCTACATCCAGTAATCTACCTACTTCAAGTAATCTGTCTACATCCAGTAATCTACCTACTTCCAGTAATCTACCTACTTCCAGTATTATACCTAATTCCAGTAATCTGTCTACATCCAGTAATCTACCTACTTCCAGTACTCTACCTACTTCCAGTAATATACCTACTTCCAGTAATCTACCTACTTCAAGTAATCTACCTACTTCCAGTAATCTGTCTACATCCAGTAATCTACCTACTTCCAGTAACCTACCTACTTCCAGTATTATACCTAATTCCAGTAATCTGTCTACATCCAGTAATCTACCTACTTCCAGGAATCTACCTACTTCCAGTAATCTACCTACATCCAGTAATCTACCTACTTCCAGTAATCTACCTACTTCCAGTAATCTGTCTACATCCAGTAATCTACCTACTTCCAGTAATCTACCTACTTCCAGTAATCTGTCTACATCCAGTAATCTGCCTACCTCCAGTAATATGTCTACATCCGGTAATCTACCTGCTCAGTCTACCTACTTCCAGTAATTTATCTACCTACTTCCAGTAATCTACCTACTTCCAGTAATATACCTACTTCCAGTAATCAACCTACTTCCAGTAATCTACCTACTTCCAGTAATCTACCTACTTCCAGTGATCTACCTACTTCCAGTAATCTACCTACTTCCAGTAATCTACCTACTTCCAGTAATCTGTCTACATCCAGTAATCTACCTACTTCACGTAATCTACCTACTTCCAGTAATCTACCTACATCCAGTAATCTACCTACTTCCAGTAATCTACCTACATCCAGTAATCTACCTACATCCAGTAATCTACTTACTTCCAGTAATCTACCTACTTCCAGTTATCCACCTACCTACTCCCAGTAATATATCTACCTACATCCAGTAATCTACCTACTTCCAGTAATCTACCTACATCCAGTAATCTACCTACATCCAGTAATCTACTTACTTCCAGTAATCTACCTACTTCCAGTTATCCACCTACCTACTCCCAGTAATATATCTACCTACATCCAGTAATCTACCTACTTCCAGTAATCTACCTACATCCAGTAATCTACCTACATCCAGTAATCTACTTACTTCCAGTAATCTACCTACTTCCAGTAATCTGTCTACATCCAGTAATCTACCTACTTCCAGTAATCTACCTACTTCCAGTATTATACCTAATTCCAGTAATCTGTCTACATCCAGTAATCTACCTACTTCCAGGAATCTACCTACTTCCAGTAATCTACCTACATCCAGTAATCTACCTACTTCCAGTAATCTACCTACTTCCAGTAATCTGTCTACATCCAGTAATCTACCTACTTCCAGTAATCTACCTACATCCAGTAATCTACCTACTTCCAGTAATCCACCTACATACTTCCAGTAATCTATCTACCTACTTCAAGTAATCTACCTACTTCCAGTAATCTGTCTACATCTAGTAATCTAACTACATCCAGTAATCTACCTACTTCATGTAATCTACCTACATCCAGTAATCTACCTACCTCCAGTAATCTAACTACATCCAGTAATCTACCTACATCCAGTAATCTACCTACTTCCAGTAATCTACCTACATCCAGTAATCTACCTATATCCAGTATTCTAACTACTTCCAGTAATCTACCTACATCCAGTAATCTACCTACTTCCAGTAATCTACCTACCTCCAGTAATCTACCTACTTCCAGTGATCTACCTACTTCCAGTAATCTACCTACTTCCAGTGATCTACCTACAACCAGTAATCTACCTACTTCCAGTAATATGTCTACATCCAGTAATCTACCTACTCAGTCTACCTACTTCCAGTAATTGATCTACCTACTTCCAGTACTCTACCTACTTCCAGTAATATACCTACTTCCAGTAATCTACCTACATCCAGTAATCTACCTACTTCAAGTAATCTGTCTACATCCAGTAATCTACCTACTTCCAGTAATCTACCTACTTCCAGTATTATACCTAATTCCAGTAATCTGTCTACATCCAGTAATCTACCTACTTCCAGTACTCTACCTACTTCCAGTAATATACCTACTTCCAGTAATCTACCTACTTCAAGTAATCTACCTACTTCCAGTAATCTGTCTACATCCAGTAATCTACCTACTTCCAGTAACCTACCTACTTCCAGTATTATACCTAATTCCAGTAATCTGTCTACATCCAGTAATCTACCTACTTCCAGGAATCTACCTACTTCCAGTAATCTACCTACATCCAGTAATCTACCTACTTCCAGTAATCTACCTACTTCCAGTAATCTGTCTACATCCAGTAATCTACCTACTTCCAGTAATCTACCTACTTCCAGTAATCTGTCTACATCCAGTAATCTGCCTACCTCCAGTAATATGTCTACATCCGGTAATCTACCTGCTCAGTCTACCTACTTCCAGTAATTTATCTACCTACTTCCAGTAATCTACCTACTTCCAGTAATATACCTACTTCCAGTAATCAACCTACTTCCAGTAATCTACCTACTTCCAGTAATCTACCTACTTCCAGTGATCTACCTACTTCCAGTAATCTACCTACTTCCAGTAATCTACCTACTTCCAGTAATCTGTCTACATCCAGTAATCTACCTACTTCACGTAATCTACCTACTTCCAGTAATCTACCTACATCCAGTAATCTACCTACTTCCAGTAATCTACCTACATCCAGTAATCTACCTACATCCAGTAATCTACTTACTTCCAGTAATCTACCTACTTCCAGTTATCCACCTACCTACTCCCAGTAATATATCTACCTACATCCAGTAATCTACCTACTTCCAGTAATCTACCTACATCCAGTAATCTACCTACATCCAGTAATCTACTTACTTCCAGTAATCTACCTACTTCCAGTTATCCACCTACCTACTCCCAGTAATATATCTACCTACATCCAGTAATCTACCTACTTCCAGTAATCTACCTACATCCAGTAATCTACCTACTTCCAGTAATCTACCTACATCCAGTAATCTACCTACATCCAGTAATCTACTTACTTCCAGTAATCTACCTACTTCCAGTAATCTGTCTACATCCAGTAATCTACCTACTTCCAGTAATCTACCTACTTCCAGTATTATACCTAATTCCAGTAATCTGTCTACATCCAGTAATCTACCTACTTCCAGGAATCTACCTACTTCCAGTAATCTACCTACATCCAGTAATCTACCTACTTCCAGTAATCTACCTACTTCCAGTAATCTGTCTACATCCAGTAATCTACCTACTTCCAGTAATCTACCTACATCCAGTAATCTACCTACTTCCAGTAATCCACCTACATACTTCCAGTAATCTATCTACCTACTTCAAGTAATCTACCTACTTCCAGTAATCTGTCTACATCTAGTAATCTAACTACATCCAGTAATCTACCTACTTCATGTAATCTACCTACATCCAGTAATCTACCTACCTCCAGTAATCTAACTACATCCAGTAATCTACCTACATCCAGTAATCTACCTACTTCCAGTAATCTACCTACATCCAGTAATCTACCTATATCCAGTATTCTAACTACTTCCAGTAATCTACCTACATCCAGTAATCTACCTACTTCCAGTAATCTACCTACCTCCAGTAATCTACCTACTTCCAGTGATCTACCTACTTCCAGTAATCTACCTACTTCCAGTGATCTACCTACAACCAGTAATCTACCTACTTCCAGTAATATGTCTACATCCAGTAATCTACCTACTCAGTCTACCTACTTCCAGTAATTGATCTACCTACTTCCAGTACTCTACCTACTTCCAGTAATATACCTACTTCCAGTAATCTACCTACATCCAGTAATCTACCTACTTCAAGTAATCTGTCTACATCCAGTAATCTACCTACTTCCAGTAATCTACCTACTTCCAGTATTATACCTAATTCCAGTAATCTGTCTACATCCAGTAATCTACCTACTTCCAGTACTCTACCTACTTCCAGTAATATACCTACTTCCAGTAATCTACCTACTTCAAGTAATCTACCTACTTCCAGTAATCTGTCTACATCCAGTAATCTACCTACTTCCAGTAACCTACCTACTTCCAGTATTATACCTAATTCCAGTAATCTGTCTACATCCAGTAATCTACCTACTTCCAGGAATCTACCTACTTCCAGTAATCTACCTACATCCAGTAATCTACCTACTTCCAGTAATCTACCTACTTCCAGTAATCTGTCTACATCCAGTAATCTACCTACTTCCAGTAATCTACCTACTTCCAGTAATCTGTCTACATCCAGTAATCTGCCTACCTCCAGTAATATGTCTACATCCGGTAATCTACCTGCTCAGTCTACCTACTTCCAGTAATTTATCTACCTACTTCCAGTAATCTACCTACTTCCAGTAATATACCTACTTCCAGTAATCAACCTACTTCCAGTAATCTACCTACTTCCAGTAATCTACCTACTTCCAGTGATCTACCTACTTCCAGTAATCTACCTACTTCCAGTAATCTACCTACTTCCAGTAATCTGTCTACATCCAGTAATCTACCTACTTCACGTAATCTACCTACTTCCAGTAATCTACCTACATCCAGTAATCTACCTACTTCCAGTAATCTACCTACATCCAGTAATCTACCTACATCCAGTAATCTACTTACTTCCAGTAATCTACCTACTTCCAGTTATCCACCTACCTACTCCCAGTAATATATCTACCTACATCCAGTAATCTACCTACTTCCAGTAATCTACCTACATCCAGTAATCTACCTACATCCAGTAATCTACTTACTTCCAGTAATCTACCTACTTCCAGTTATCCACCTACCTACTCCCAGTAATATATCTACCTACATCCAGTAATCTACCTACTTCCAGTAATCTACCTACATCCAGTAATCTACCTACATCCAGTAATCTACTTACTTCCAGTAATCTACCTACTTCCAGTTATCCACCTACCTACTCCCAGTAATATATCTACCTACATCCAGTAATCTACCTACATCCAGTAATCTACCTTCTTCCAGTAATCGACCTACCCCGTTTACCTTCTTCCAGTAATCTACATACTCCGTCTACCTTCTTCAAGTAATCTATCTACGCTGTCTCCTTTCTTCCAGTAATCTACCTACTCCGTCTACCTTCTTCCAGTAATCTACCTACTCCGTCTACCTTCTTCTAGTAATCTACCTACTCCGTCTCCCTTCTTCCAGTAATCTACCTACATCCAGTAATCTATCTACATCCAGTAATCTACCTACTTCCAGTAATCTGCCTACATCCAGTAATCTACCTACTCCGTCAACCTACATCCAGTAATATACCTGCTTCCAGTAATCTACCTACTTCCAGTAATCTACCTACATCCAGTAATCTACCTACATCCAGTAATCTACCTACTTCCAGTAATCTGCCTACATCCAGTAATCTACCTACTTCCAGTAATCTACCTACATCCAGTAATCTACCTACTTCCAGTAATCTACCTACATGAAGTAATCTACCTACATCCAGTAATCTACCTACTTCCAGTAATCTGCCCACATCCAGTAATCTACCTACTCCGTCTACCTACATCCAGTAATCTACCTACATCCAGTAAACTACCTACTTCCAGTAATCTACCTACATCCAGTAATCAACCTACTTCCAGTAATCCACCTACATACTTCCAGTAATCTATCTACCTACTTCCAGTAATCTACCTACTTCCAGTAATCTGTCTACATCTAGTAATCTACCTACATCCAGTAATCTACCTACTTCCAGTAATCTACCTACATCCAGTAATCTACCTACCTCCAGTAATCTAACTACATCCAGTAATCTACCTACATCCAGTAATCTACCTACTTCCAGTAATCTACCTACATCCAGTAATATACCTACTTCCAGTAATCTACCTACATCCAGTAATCTACCTATATCCAGTATTCTACCTACTTCAAGTAATCTACCTACATCCAGTAATCTACCTACTTCCAGTAATCTACCTACCTCCAGTAATATGTCTACATCCAATAATGTACCTCCTCAGTCTACCTACTTCCAGTAATTTATCTACCTACTTCCAGTAATCTACCTACTTCCAGTAATCTACCTACTTTCAGTGATCTACCTACTTCCAGTAATCTACCTACTTCCAGTGATCTACCTACTTCCAGTAATCTACCAACTTCCAGTGATCTACCTACAACCAGTAATCTACCTACTTCCAGTAATATGTCTACATCCAGTAATCTACCTACTCAGTCTACCTACTTCCAGTAATTGATCTACCTACTTCCAGTACTCTACCTACTTCCAGTAATATACCTACTTCCAGTAATCTACCTACATCCAGTAATCTACCTACTTCAAGTAATCTGTCTACATCCAGTAGTCTACCTACTTCCAGTAATCTACCTACTTCCAGTATTATACCTAATTCCAGTAATTTGTCTACATCCAGTAATCTACCTACTTCCAGTACTCTACCTACTTCCAGTAATATACCTACTTCCAGTAATCTACCTACTTCAAGTAATCTACCTACTTCCAGTAATCTGTCTACATCCAGTAATCTACCTACTTCCAGTAATCTACCTACTTCCAGTATTATACCTAATTCCAGTAATCTGTCTACATCCAGTAATCTACCTACTTCCAGGAATCTACCTACTTCCAGTAATCTACCTACATCCAGTAATCTACCTACTTCCAGTAATCTACCTACTTCCAGTAATCTGTCTACATCCAGTAATCTACCTACTTCCAGTAATCTACCTACTTCCAGTAATCTGTCTACATCCAGTAAACTACCTACCTCCAGTAATATGTCTACATCCGGTAATCTACCTGCTCAGTCTACCTACTTCCAGTAATTTATCTACCTACTTCCAGTAATCTACCTACTTCCAGTAATATACCTACTTCCAGTAATCAACCTACTTCCAGTAATCTACCTACTTCCAGTAATCTACCTACTTCCAGTGATCTACCTACTTCCAGTAATCTACCTACTTCCAGTAATCTGTCTACATCCAGTAATCTACCTACTTCCAGTAATCTACCTACTTCCAGTAATCTACCTACATCCAGTAATCTACCTACATCCAGTAATCTACTTACTTCCAGTAATCTACCTACTTCCAGTAATCCACCTACCTACTCCCATTAATCTATCTACCTACTTCCAGTAATCTACCTTCTTCCAGTAATCGACCTACCCCATTTACGTTCTTCCAGTAATCTACATACTCCGTCTACCTTCTTCAAGTAATCTATCTACGCTGTCTCCTTTCTTCCAGTAATCTACCTACTCCGTCTACCTTCTTCCAGTAATCTACCTACTCCGTCTACCTTCTTCTAGTAATCTACCTACTCCGTCTCCCTTCTTCCAGTAATCTACCTACATCCAGTAATCTACCTACATCCAGTAATCTACCTACTTCCAGTAATCTGCCTACATCCAGTAATCTACCTACTCCGTCAACCTACATCCAGTAATCTACCTACTTCCAGTAATCTACCTAATTCCAGAAATCTACCTACTTCCAGTAATCTACCTACTTCCAGTAATCTGCCTACATCCAGTAATCTACCTACTTCCAGTAATCTACCTACATCCAGTAATCTACCTACTTCCAGTAATCTACCTACATGAAGTAATCTACCTACATCCAGTAATCTACCTACTTCCAGTAATCTGCCTACATCCAGTAATCTACCTACTCTGTCTACCTACATCCAGTAATCTACCTACATCCAGTAAACTACCTACTTCCAGTAATCTACCTACATCCAGTAATCTACCTACTTCCAGTAATCCACCTACATACTTCCAGTAATCTATCTACCTACTTCCAGTAATCTACCTACTTCCAGTAATCTGTCTACATCCAGTAATCTACCTACCTCCAGTAATCTAACTACATCCAGTAATCTACCTACATCCAGTAATCTACCTACTTCCAGTAATCTACCTACATCCAGTAATCTACCTACTTCCAGTAATCTACCTACATCCAGTAATCTACCTATTTCCAGTATTCTACCTACTTCAAGTAATCTACCTACATCCAGTAATCTACCTACTTCCAGTAATCTACCTACCTCCAGTAATATGTCTACATCCAGTAATCTACCTCCTCAGTCTACCTACTTCCAGTAATTTATCTACCTACTTCCAGTAATCTACCTACTTCCAGTAATCTACCTACTTCCAGTGATCTACCTACTTCCAGTAATCTACCTACTTCCAGTGATCTACCTACTTCCAGTAATCTACCTACTTCCAGTGATCTACCTACAACCAGTAATCTACCTACTTCCAGTAATATGTCTACATCCAGTAATCTACCTACTCAGTCTACCTACTTCCAGTAATTGATCTACCTACTTCCAGTACTCTACCTACTTCCAGTAATATACCTACTTCCAGTAATCTACCTACATCCAGTAATCTACCTACTTCAAGTAATCTGTCTGCATCCAGTAATCTACCTATTTCCAGTAATCTACCTACTTCCAGTATTATACCTAATTCCAGTAATCTGTCTACATCCAGTAATCTACCTACTTCCAGTACTCTACCTGCTTCCAGTAATATACCTACTTCCAGTAATCTACCTACTTCAAGTAATCTACCTACTTCAAGTAATCTGTCTACATCCAGTAATCTACCTAATTTGAGTAATCTGTCTACATCCAGTAATATACCTACTTCCAGGAATCTATCTACTTCCAGTAATCTACCTACATCCAGTAATCTACCTACTTCCAGTAATCTACCTACTTCCAGTAATCTACCTACTTCCAGTAATCTGTCTACATCCAGTAATCTACCTACTTCCAGTAATCTACCTACTTCCAGTAATCTGTCTACATCCAGTAATCTACCTACCTCCAGTAATATGTCTACATCCGGTAATCTACCTGCTCAGTCTACTTACTTCCAGTAATTTATCTTCCTACTTCCAGTAATCTGTCTACATCCAGTAATCTACCTACCTCCAGTAATCTACCTACATCCAGTAATCTACCTACATCCAGTAATCTACCCACTTCCAGTAATCTACCTACATCCAGTAATCTACCTACTTCCAGTAATCTACCTACATCCAGTAATCTACCTATATCCAGTATTCTACCTACTTCAAGTAATCTACCTACATCCAGTAATCTACCTACTTCCAGTAATCTACCTACCTCCAGTAATATGTCTACATCCAGTAATCTACCTCCTCAGTCTACCTACTTCCAGTAATTTATCTACCTACTTCCAGTAATCTACCTACTTCCAGTAATCTACCTACTTCCAGTGATCTACCTACATCCAGTAATCTACCTACTTCCAGTAATCTACCTACATCCAGTAATCTACCTACCTCCAGTAATCTAACTACATCCAGTAATCTACCTACATCCAGTAATCTACCTACATCCAGTAATCTACCTACATCCAGTAATCTACCTACTTCCAGTAATCTACCTACATCCAGTAATCTACCTATATCCAGTATTCTACCTACTTCCAGTAATCTACCTACATCCAGTAATCTACCTACTTCCAGTAATCTACCTACCTCCAGTAATATGTCTACATCCAGTAATCTACCTCCTCAGTCTACCTACTTCCAGTAATTTATCTACCTACTTCCAGTAATCTACCTACTTCCAGTAATCTACCTACTTCCAGTGATCTACCTACTTCCAGTAATCTACCTACTTCCAGTGATCTACCTACTTCCAGTAATCTACCTACTTCCAGTGATCTACCTACAACCAGTAATCTACCTACTTCCAGTAATATGTCTACATCCAGTAATCTACCTACTCAGTCTACCTACTTCCAGTAATTGATCTACCTACTTCCAGTACTCTACCTACTTCCAGTAATATACCTACTTCCAGTAATCTACCTACTTCAAGTAATCTACCTACTTCCAGTAATCTGTCTACATCCAGTAATCTACCTACTTCCAGTAATCTACCTACTTCCAGTATTATACCTAATTCCAGTAATCTGTCTACATCCAGAAATCTACCTACTTCCAGGAATCTACCTACTTCCAGTAATCTACCTACATCCAGTAATCTACCTACTTCCAGTAATCTACCTACTTCCAGTAATCTGTCTACATCCAGTAATCTACCTACTTCCAGTAATCTACCTACTTCCAGAAATCTGTCTACATCCAGTAATCTACCTACCTCCAGTAATATGTCTACATCCGGTAATCTACCTGCTCAGTCTACCTACTTCCAGTAATTTATCTACCTACTTCCAGTAATCTACCTACATCCAGTAATATACCTACTTCCAGTAATCAACCTACTTCCAGTAATCCACCTACTTCCAGTAATCTACCTACTTCCAGTGATCTACCTACTTCCAGTAATCAACCTACTTCCAGTAATCTACCTACTTCCAGTAATCTGTCTACATCCAGTAATTTACCTACTTCCAGTAATCTACCTACTTCCAGTAATCTACCTACATCCAGTAATATACCTACTTCCAGTAATCAACCTACTTCCAGTAATCCACCTACTTCCAGTAATCTACCTACTTCCAGTGATCTACCTACTTCCAGTAATCTACCTACTTCCAGTGATCTACCTACAACCGGTAATCTACCTACTTCCAGTAATATGTCTACATCCATTAATCTACCTACTCAGTCTACCTACTTCCAGTAATTGATCTACCTACTTCCAGTACTCTACCTACTTCCAGTAATATACCTACTTCCAGTAATCTACCTACATCCAGTAATCTACCTACTTCAAGTAATCTGTCTACATCCAGTAATCTACCTATTTCCAGTAATCTACCTACTTCCAGTATTATACCTAATTCCAGTAATCTGTCTACATCCAGTAATCTACCTACTTCCAGTACTCTACCTGCTTCCAGTAATATACCTACTTCCAGTAATCTACCTACTTCAAGTAATCTACCTACTTCAAGTAATCTGTCTACATCCAGTAATCTACCTAATTTGAGTAATCTGTCTACATCCAGTAATATACCTACTTCCAGGAATCTATCTACTTCCAGTAATCTACCTACATCCAGTAATCTACCTACTTCCAGTAATCTACCTACTTCCAGTAATCTGTCTACATCCAGTAATCTACCTACTTCCAGTAATCTACCTACTTCCAGTAATCTGTCTACATCCAGTAATCTACCTACCTCCAGTAATATGTCTACATCCGGTAATCTACCTGCTCAGTCTACTTACTTCCAGTAATTTATCTTCCTACTTCCAGTATTCTGTCTACATCCAGTAATCTACCTACCTCCAGTAATCTACCTACATCCAGTAATCTACCTACATCCAGTAATCTACCCACTTCCAGTAATCTACCTACATCCAGTAATCTACCTACTTCCAGTAATCTACCTACATCCAGTAATCTACCTATATCCAGTATTCTACCTACTTCAAGTAATCTACCTACATCCAGTAATCTACCTACTTCCAGTAATCTACCTACCTCCAGTAATATGTCTACATCCAGTAATCTACCTCCTCAGTCTACCTACTTCCAGTAATTTATCTACCTACTTCCAGTAATCTACCTACTTCCAGTAATCTACCTACTTCCAGTGATCTACCTACATCCAGTAATCTACCTACTTCCAGTAATCTACCTACATCCAGTAATATACCTACTTCCAGTAATCTACCTACATCCAGTAATCTACCTACCTCCAGTAATCTAACTACATCCAGTAATCTACCTACATCCAGTAATCTACCTACATCCAGTAATCTACCTACATCCATTAATCTACCTACTTCCAGTAATCTACCTACATCCAGTAATCTACCTATATCCAGTATTCTACCTACTTCCAGTAATCTACCTACATCCAGTAATCTACCTACTTCCAGTAATCTACCTACCTCCAGTAATATGTCTACATCCAGTAATCTACCTCCTCAGTCTACCTACTTCCAGTAATTTATCTACCTACTTCCAGTAATCTACCTACTTCCAGTAATCTACCTACTTCCAGTGATCTACCTACTTCCAGTAATCTACCTACTTCCAGTGATCTACCTACAACCAGTAATCTACCTACTTCCAGTAATATGTCTACATCCAGTAATCTACCTACTCAGTCTACCTACTTCCAGTAATTGATCTACCTACTTCCAGTACTCTACCTACTTCCAGTAATATACCTACTTCCAGTAATCTACCTACTTCAAGTAATCTACCTACTTCCAGTAATCTGTCTACATCCAGTAATCTACCTACTTCCAGTAATCTACCTACTTCCAGTATTATACCTAATTCCAGTAATCTGTCTACATCCAGAAATCTACCTACTTCCAGGAATCTACCTACTTCCAGTAATCTACCTACATCCAGTAATCTACCTACTTCCAGTAATCTACCTACTTCCAGTAATCTGTCTACATCCAGTAATCTACCTACTTCCAGTAATCTACCTACTTCCAGAAATCTGTCTACATCCAGTAATCTACCTACCTCCAGTAATATGTCTACATCCGGTAATCTACCTGCTCAGTCTACCTACTTCCAGTAATTTATCTACCTACTTCCAGTAATCTACCTACATCCAGTAATATACCTACTTCCAGTAATCAACCTACTTCCAGTAATCCACCTACTTCCAGTAAATCTACCTACTTCCAGTGATCTACCTACTTCCAGTAATCAACCTACTTCCAGTAATCTACCTACTTCCAGTAATATGTCTACATCCAGTAATCTACCTACTTCCAGTAATCTACCTACTTCCAGTAATCTACCTACATCCAGTAATATACCTACTTCCAGTAATCAACCTACTTCCAGTAATCCACCTACTTCCAGTAATCTACCTACTTCCAGTGATCTACCTACTTCCAGTAATCAACCTACTTCCAGTAATCTACCTACTTCCAGTAATCTGTCTACATCCAGTAATCTACCTACTTCCAGTAATCTACCTACTTCCAGTAATCTACCTACATCCAGTAATCTACCTACTTCCAGTAATCTACCTACATCCAGTAATCTACCTACATCCAGTAATCTACTTACTTCCAGTAATCTACCTACTTCCAGTAATCCACCTACCTACTCCCAGTAATCTATCTACCTACTTCCAGTAATCTACCTTCTTCCAGTAATCGACCTACCCCGTTTACCCTCTTCCAGTAATCAACATACTCCGTCTACCTTCTTCAAGTAATCTATCTACGCTGTCTCCTTTCTTCCAGTAATCTACCTACTCTGTCTACCTTCTTCCAGTAATCTACCTACTCCGTCTACCTTCTTCTAGTAATCTACCTACTCCGTCTCCCTTCTTCCAGTAATCTACCTACTTCCAGTAATCTACCTAATTCCAGTAATCTACCTACTTCCAGTAATCTACCTACATCCAGTAATCTACCTACATCCAGTAATCTACCTACTTCCAGTAATCTACCTACATCAAGTAATCTACCTACATCCAGTAATCTACCTACTTCCAGTAATCTACCTACATCCAGTAATCTACCTACATCCAGTAATATACCTACTTCCAGTAATATGCCTACATCCAGTAATCTACCTACTTCCAGTAATCTGCCTACATCCAGTAATCTACCTACTCCGTCTACCTACATCCAGTAATCTACCTACTTCCAGTAATCTACCTACTTCCAGTAATATACCTACATCCAGTAATCTACCTACATCCAGTAATCTACCTACTTCCAGTAATCTGCCTACATCCAGTAATCTACCTATTTCCAGTAATCTACCTACATCCAGTAATCTACCTACATCCAGTAATCTACCTACTTCCAGTAATCTGCCTACATCCAGTAATCTACCTACTCCGTCTACCTACATCCAGTAATCTACCTACTTCCAGTAATCTACCTAATTCCAGTAATCTACCTACTTACAGTAATCTAACTACATCCAGTAATCTACCTACTTCCAGTAATCTACCTACATCCAGTAATCTACCTACTTCCAGTAACCTACCTACATCCACTAATCTACCTACATCCAGTAATCTACCTACTTCCAGTAATCTGCCTACATCCAGTAATCTACCTACTCCGTCTACCTACATCCAGTAATCTACCAACTTCCAGTAATCTACCTACATCCAGTAATCTACCTACTTCCAGTAATATACCTACATCCAGTAATCTACCTACATCCAGTAATCTACCTACTTCCAGTAATCTGCCTTCATCCAGTAATCTACCTACTTCCAGTAATCTACCTACATCCAGTAATCTACCTACATCCAGTAATCTACCTACTTCCAGTAATCTGCCTACATCCAGTAATCTACCTACTCCGTCTACCTACATCCAGTAATCTACCTACTTCCAGTAATCTACCTAATTCCAGTAATCTACCTACTTACAGTAATCTAACTACATCCAGTAATCTACCTACTTCCAGTAATCTACCTACATCCAGTAATCTACCTACTTCCAGTAATCTACCTACATCCACTAATCTACCTACATCCAGTAATATACCTACTTCCAGTAATCTGCCTACATCCAGTAATCTACCTACTCCGTCTACCTACATCCAGTAATCTACCAACTTCCAGTAATCTACCTACATCCAGTAATCTACCTACTTCCAGTAATCTACCTACATCCAGTAATCTACCTACATCCAGTAATCTACCTACTTCCAGTAATCCACCTACCTACTTCCAGTAATCTATCTACCTACTTCCAGTAATCTACCTTCTTCCAGTAATCTACCTACTTCCAGTAATCTACCTACATCCAGTAATCTACCTACTTCCAGTAATCCACCTACCTACTTCCAGTTATCTACCTTCTTCCAGTAATCTACCTACCCCGTCTACCTTCTTCCAGTAATCTCCATACTCCGTCTACCACCTTCCAGTAATCCTTCTACGCTGTCTCCCTTCTTCCAGTAATCTACCTACTCCGTCTACCTTCTTCCAGTAATCTACCTACTCTGTCTACCTTCTTCTAGTAATCTACCTACTCCGTCTCCCTTCTTCCAGTAATCTAACTACATCCAGTAATCTACCTACATCCAGTAATCTACCTACTTCCAGTAATCAACCTACATCCAGTAATCTACCTACTTCCATTAATCTACCTACATCCAGTAATCTACCTACATTCAGTAATCTACCTACTTCCAATAATCTGCCTACATCCAGTAATCTACCTACTCCGTCAACCTACATCCAGTAATCTTAGAAAATGTGAGGCGAGGTGAGTAGTCATGCTGTACTTCGCTCCGCAGGTAATATGACACATTACATTACAATGGAACAATTTGATTAGTGTAATGTTAGCTAGCTACATAGTTGTATTTGTATCAAAGATAAAGCTGTAGTATAGAGAAACTATCGAGGTTAGCTAGCCAGCTACATTCGTTCGCACCAACGCCGTTTTTCAAACAAAGTCAACACCGCAGCCATTGCTAGCTAGCCAACACTACCAGCTAGCAGTACTGTAGCAACTAAATACAATATCCTTTTAGCCAGCTACATTCGTTCGCAGCGACGCCGTTTTTCAAACAAAGTCAACACCACAGCTATTGCTAGCTAGCCAACACTACCAGCTAGCAGTACTGTAGCAGCTAAATACAATATAATTTTAGTCAATGAGAATTTTGCAACATAAAGCTTCCCTTTCTAAACATTCGAGATGTGTAGTCCACTTGTGTAGCTAGCATGACTGACTTTGTGCTAGCTAGCCAACGTTTAATTATTGCTGCGTTATGAAAGGAACTAGACACGGACACAAATTATCTGTTTAGTGTGTTAACACACTATTGGTAGTTTGTTGTAACCAAGTGTTGGTGCTAAACCGTGTGTTATTGGATGCTAGCATGCTAGTTAGCTATGGCGTCATAGAATACGGTGCCCTGGGCGGTTTTTCATGGAAGAATACTGTACCAAGTTAGCTAGCTGAATAAAGTAAGTTAGAGTCTATTCCTAGAAACATTGAACCGCTGTAGTTTACAACAATTATAATTTCTAAAGTGGAAGTTGGGAGAGTTATATTCGGGTGTTTCAGTGAAACAATTATAGTTTCTGAGGTGGAAGTTGGGAGAGTTAAATTTGGGAGTTGTGGTGAGGGAGGCCCCGCTCTCTCCTTTCCCAGATGTTTAGTTCATTTCATTCTGATCTCCTCTGCATTATTGTAGCCATTTGCTGCAGCCTGTCAACTATGCCTCTGCCTATCCCTGTTCTCTCCTCTCCGCACAGGCTACACAAACGCCTCACACCGCGTGGCTGCTGCCTCTCTAACCTGGTGGTCCCTGCACACACCACCCACCTGGAGTTCCAGGTCTCAGGCAGCCTCTGGAACTGCCGTTCTGCTGCCAACAAGGCAGACTTCATCCCAGCCTATGCTACCCTCCAGTCCCTCGACTTCTTGGCGCTGACGGAAACATGGATTACCACTGAAAACACTGCTACTCCTACTGCTCTCTCCTCGTCTGACCATGTGTTCTCGTATACCCCGAGAGCATCTGGTCAGCGGGGTGGTGGCACAGGAATCCTCATCTCTCCCAAGTGGACATTCTCAATTTTTCCCCTAACCCATCTGTCTATCTCCTCATTTGAATTCCATGCTGTCACAGTCACTAGCCCATTTAAGCTTAATATCCTTGTCATCTATCGCCCTCCAGGTTCCCTTGGAGAGTTCATCAATGAGCTTGACGCCTTGATAAGTTCCTTTCCTGAGGATGGCTCACCCCTCACAGTTCTGGGGAATTTCAACCTCCCTACGTCTACATTTGACTCATTTCTCTCTGCCTCCTTCTTTCCACTCCTCTCCTCTTTTGACCTCACCCTCTCACCGTCCCCCCCTACTCACAAGGCAGGCAATACGCTTGACCTCATCTTTACTAGATGCTGTTCTTCTACTAATCTCACTGCAACTCCCCTCCATGTCTCCGACCACTACTTTGTATCCTTTTCTCTCTCGCTCTCCTCCAACACTACTCACTCTGCCCCTACACAGATGGTAATGCGCCGCCGCAACCTTCGCTCTCTCTCTCCCGCTACTCTCTCCTCTTCCATCCTATCATCTCTTCCCTCTGCTCAATCCTTCTCCCTCCAATCTCCTGATTCTGCCTCCTCAACCCTCCTCTCCTCCCTTTCTGCATCCTTTGACTCTCTATGTCCCCTATCCTCCCGGCCGGCTCGGTCCTCCCCTCCAGCTCCGTGGCTTGATGACTCATTGCGAGCTCACAGAACAGAACTCCGGGCAGCTGAGCGGAAATGGAAGAAAACTAGACTCCCTGCGGACCTGGCATCTTTTCACTCCCTCCTCTCTACATTTTCTTCATCTGTTTCTGCTGCTAAGGCCACTTTCTACCACTCTAAATTCCAAGCATCTGCCTCTAACCCTAGGAAGCTCTTTGCCACATTCTCCTCCCTGCTGAATCCCCCCCCCCCCCCCCCCCCCCCTCCTCCCTCTCTGTGGATGACTTCGTCAACCACTTTGAAAAGAAGGTTGACGACATCCGATCCTCGTTTGTTAAGACAAATGACACTGCTGGTCCTGCTCACACTGCCCTACCCTATGCTTTGACTTCTTTCTCCCCTCTCTCTCCAGATAAAATCTTGCGACTTGTGACTGCAGGCCGCCCAACAACCTGCCCGCTTGACCCTATCCCCTCCTCTCTTCTCCAGACCATCTCCGGTGACCTTCTCCCCTACCTCACCTCGCTGATCAACTCATCCTTGACCGCAGGCTATGTCCCTTCCGTCTTCAAGAGAGCGAGAGTTGCACCCCTTCTCAAAAAAACAACACTCGATCCCTCTGATGTCAACAACTACAGACCAGTATCCCTTCTTTCTTTTCTTTCCAAAACTATTGAGCGTGCCGTCTTTAGCCAACTCTCTTGCTATCTCTCTCAGAATGACCTTCTTGATCCAAACCAGTCAGGTTTCAAGACTGGTCATTCAACTGAGACTGCTCTTATCTGTGTCACGGAGGCTCTCCGCACTGCTAAAGCTAACTCTCTCTCCTCTGCTCTTGTCCTTCTAGACCTGTCTGCTGCCTTTGATACTGTGAACCATCAGATCCTCCTCTCCACCCTCTCCGAGCTGGGCATCTCCGGCGCGGCTCACTCTTGGATTGCGTCCTACCTGACCGGTCGCTCCTACCAAGTGGCGTGGCGAGAAGCTGTCTCCGCACCACGTGCTCTCACCACTTGTGTCCCCCAGGGCTCAGTTCTAGGCCCTCTGCTATTCTCGCTATACACCAAGACACTTGGCTCTGTCATATCCTCACATGGCCTCTCCTATCATTGCTACGCTGACGATACACAACTAATCTTCTACTTTCCCCCTTCTGATAACCAGGTGGCGAATCGCATCTCTGCATGTCTGGCAGACATATCAGTATGGATTACGGATCACCACCTCAAGCTGAACCTTGGCAAGACGGAGCTGCTCTTCCTCCCGGGGAAGGACTGCCCATTCCATGATCTCGCCATCACGGTTGACAACTCCGTTGTGTCCTCCTCCCAGAGTGCGAAGAGCCTTGGCGTGACCCTGGACAACACCCTGTCGTTCTCCGCTAACATCAAGGCGGTGACCCGATCCTGTAGGTTCATGCTCTACAACATTCGAAGAGTACGACCCTGCCTTACACAGGAAGCGGCACAGGTCCTAATCCAGGCACTTGTCATCTCCCGTCTGGATTACTGCAACTCGCTGTTGGCTGGGCTCCCTGCCTGTGCCATTAAACCCCTACAACTCATCCAGAATGCCGCAGCCCGTCTGGTGTTCAACCTTCCCAAGTTCTCTCACGTCACCCCGCTCCTCCGCACACTCCACTGGCTTCCAGTTGAAGCTCGCATCTGTTACAAGACCATGGTGCTTGCCTATGGAGCTGTGAGGGGAATGGCACCTCCGTACCTTCAGGCTCTGATCAGTCCCTACACCCAAACGAGGGCATTGCGTTCATCCACCTCTGGCCTGCTGGCTCCCCTTCCTCTGCGGAAGCATAGTTCCCGCTCAGCCCAGTCAAAACTGTTCGCTGCTCTGGCACCCCAATGGTGGAACAAGCTCCCTCACGACGCCAGGACAGCGGAGTCACTCACCACCTTCCGGAGACATTTGAAACCCCACCTCTTTAAGGAATACCTGGGATAGGATAAAGTAATCCTTCTACCACCCCCCAAAAAAAAAAATTAAAACAAATAAAATATAATTGTAAAGTGGTTATGCCACTGGCTATAAGGTGAATGCACCAATTTGTAAGTCGATCTGGATAAGAGCGTCTGCTAAATGACGTAAATGTAAATGTAAATCTACCTACTTCCAGTAATCTACCTAATTCCAGTAATCTACCTACTTCCAGTAATCTACCTACATCCAGTAATCTACCTACTTCCAGTAATCCACCTACCTACTTCCAGTAATCTATCTACCTACTTCCAGTAATCTACCTTCTTCCAGTAATCTACCTACCCCGTCTACCTTCTTCCAGTCATCTACATACTCCGTCTACCTTCTTCCAGTAATCTATCTACGCTGTCTCCCTTCTTCCAGTAATCTACCCTATTCCGTCTACCTTCTTCCAGTAATCTACCTACTCCGTCTACCTTCTTCTAGTAATCTACATACTCCGTCTACCTTCTTCCAGTAATCTATCTACGCTGTCTCCCTTCTTCCAGTAATCTACCCTATTCCGTCTACCTTCTTCCAGTAATCTACCTACTCTGTCTACCTTCTTCTAGTAATCTACCTACTCCGTCTCCCTTCTTCCAGTAATCTAACTACATCCAGTAATCTACCTACATCCAGTAATCTACCTAATTCCAGTAATCTACCTACATCCAGTAATCTACCTACTTCCATTAATCTACCTACATCCAGTAATCTACCTACATCCAGTAATCTACCTACTTCCAGTAATCTGCCTACATCCAGTAATCTACCTCTTCCAGTAATCTAACTACATCCAGTAATCTACCTACATCCAGTAATCTACCTAATTCCAGTAATCTACCTACATCCAGTAATCTACCTATTCCGTCTACCTACATCCAGTAATCTACCTACATCCAGTAATCTACCTAATTCCAGTAATCTACCTAATTCCAGTAATCTACCTCTTCCAGTAATCTAACTACATCCAGTAATCTACCTACTTCCAGTAATCTACCTAAATCCAGTAATCTACCTACTTCCAGTAATCTACCTACATCCAGTAATCTACCTACATCCAGAAATCTACCTACTTCCAGTAATCTACCTACATCCAGTAATCTACCTACTTCCAGTAATCTACCTACATCCAGTAATCTACCTACATCCAGTAATCTACCTACTTCCAGTAATCTGCCTACATCCAGTAATCTACCTATTCCGTCTACCTACATCCAGTAATCTACCAACTTCCAGTAATCTACCTACATCCAGTAATCTACCAACTTCCAGTAATCTACCTACATCCAGTAATCTACCTTCTTCCAGTAATCTACCTACCCCGTCTACCTTCTTCCAGTAATCTACATGCTCCGTCTACCTTCTTCCAGTAATCTATCTACGCTGTCTCCCTTCTTCCAGTAATCGACCTACTCCGTCTACCTTCTTCCAGTAATCTACCTACTCTGTCTACCTTCTTCTAGTAATCTACCTACTCCGTCTCCCTTCTTCCAGTATTCTAATTACATCCAGTAATCTACCTACATCCAGTAATCTACCTACTTCCAGTAATCTACCTACATCCAGTAATCTACCTACTTCCAGTAATCTACCTACATCCAGTAATCTACCTACATCCAATATTCTACCTACTTCCAGTAATCTACCTAATTCCAGAAAGCTACCTACTTCCAGTAATCTACTTACATCCAGTAATCTACCTACATCCAGTAATCTACCTACATCCAGTAATCTTCCTACTTCCAGTAATCTTCCTACTTCCAGTAATCTACCTACATCCAGTAATCTTCCTACTTCCAGTAATCTACCTACATCCAGTAATCTACCTACTTCCAGTAATCGACCTACATCCAGTAATCTGCCTACATCTAGTAATCTACCTACTTCCAGTAATCTGCCTACATCCAGTAATCTACCTACTCGGTCTATCTACATCCAGTAATCTACCTACTTCCAGTAATCTACCTAATTCCAGTAATCTACCTACTTACAGTAATCTAACTACATCCAGTAATCTACCTACTTCCAGTAATCTACCTACATGCAGTAATCTACCTACTTCCAGTAATCTACCTACATCCAGTAATCTACCTACATCCAGTAATCTACCTACTTCCAGTAATCTGCCTACATCCAGTAATCTACCTACTCCGTCTACCTACATCCAGTAATCTACCAATTTACAGTAATCTACCTACATCCAGTAATCTACCTACATCCAGTAATCTACCTACTTCTAGTAATCCACCTACCTACTTCCAGTAATCTATCTACCTACTTCCAGTAATCTACCTTCTTCCAGTAATCGACCTACTTTCAGTAATCTACCTACATCCAGTAATCTAACTACTTCCAGTAATCCACCCACCTACTTCCAGTAATCTATCTACCTACTTCCAGTAATCTACCTTCTTCCAGTAATCTACCTACCCCGTCTACCTCCTTCCAGTATTCTACATACTCCGTCTACCTTCTTCAAGTAATCTATCTACGCTGTCTCCCTTCTTCCAGTAATCTACCTTCTCCGTCTACCTTCTTCCAGTAATCTACCTACACCGTCTACCTTCTTCTAGTAATCTACCTACTCCGTCTCCCTTCTTCCAGTAATCTTACTACATCCAGTAATCTACCTACTTCCAGTAATCTACCTACATCCAGTAATCTACCTACTTCCAGTAATCTACCTACATCCAGTAATCTACCTACATCCAGTAATATACCTACTTCCAGTAATATGCCTACATCCAGTAATCTACCTACTCCGTCAACATACATCCAGTAATCTACCTACTTCCAGTAATCTACCTACATCCAGTAATCTACCTACATCCAGTAATATACCTACTTCCAGTAATATGCCTACATCCAGTAATCTACCTACTCCGTCAACATACATCCAGTAATCTACCTACTTCCAGTAATCTACCTAATTCCAGTAATCTACCTACTTCCAGTAATCTACCTACATCCAGTAATCTACCTACATCCAGTAATCTACCTACTTCCAGTAATCTACCTACATCAAGTAATCTACCTACATCCAGTAATCTACCTACTTCCAGTAATCTACCTACATCCAGTAATCTACCTACATCCAGTAATATACCTACTTCCAGTAATCTGCCTACATCCAGTAATCTACCTACTTCCAGTAATCTGCCTACATCCAGTAATCTAACCTACTCCGTCTACCTACATCCAGTAATCTACCTACTTCCAGTAATCTACCTAATTCCAGTAATCAACCTACTTCCAGTAATTTACCTACATCCAGTAATCTACCTACATCCAGTAATCTACCTACTTCCAGTAATCTACCTACATCCAGTAATCTACCTACTTCCAGTAATCTACCTACATCCAGTAATCTACCTACATCCAGTAATCTACCTACTTCCAGTAATCTGCCTACATCCAGTAATCTACCTACTCCGTCTACCTATATCCAGTAATCTACCTACTTCCAGTAATCTACCTAATTCCAGTAATCAACCTACTTCCAGTAATCTACCTACATCCAGTAATCTACCTACATCCAGAAATCTACCTACTTCCAGTAATCTACCTACATCCAGTAATCTACCTACTTCCATAATCTACCTACATCCAGTAATCTACCTACATCCAGTAATCTACCTACTTCCAGTAATCTGCCTACATCCAGTACTCTACCTACTTCCAGTAATCTACCTACATCCAGTAATCTATCTACTTCCAGTAATCTACCTACATCCAGTAATCTACCTACTTCCAGTAATCTACCTACATCCAGTAATCAACCTACTTCCAGTAATCTACCTACCTCCAGTAAAATGTCAACATCCGATAATCTGCCTGCTCAGTCTACCTACTTCCAGTAATTTATCTACCTACTTCCAGTAATCTACCTACTTCCAGTAATATACCTACTTCCAGTAATCTACCTACTTCCAGTAATCTACCTACTTCCATTGATCTACCTACTTCCAGTAATCTACCTATACCTACTTCCAGTAATCTACCTACTTCCAGTAATCTGTCTACATCCAGTAATCTACCTACTTCCAGTAATCTACCTACATCCAGAAATCTACCTACTTCCAGTAATCTACCTACATCCAGTAATCTACCTACATCCAGTAATCTACCTACATCCAGTAATCTACTTACATCCAGTAATCTACCTACTTCCAGTAATATACCTACTTCCAGTAATCTACCTACTTCCAGTAATCTACCTACATCCAGTAATCTACTTACATCCAGTAATCTACCTACTCCGTCTACCTACATCCAGTAATCTACCTACTTCCAGTAATCTACCTACATCCAGTAATCTACCTACATCCAGTAAACTACCTACTTCCAGTAATCTACCTACATCCAGTAATCTACCTACATCCAGTAATCTACCTACATCCAGTAATCTACCTACATCCAGTAATCTACTTACATCCAGTAATCTACCTACTTCCAGTAATATACCTACTTCCAGTAATCTACCTACTTCCAGTAATCTACCTACTTCCAGTAATCTACCTACTTCCAGTAATCTACCTACTCCGTCTACCTACATCCAGTAATCTACCTACATCCAGTAAACTACCTACTTCCAGTAATCTACCTACTTCCAGTAATCTACCTACTTCCAGTAATCTACCTACTTCCAGTAATCTACCTACATCCAGTAATCTACCTACTCCGTCTACCTACATCCAGTAATCTACCTACATCCAGTAAACTACCTTCTTCCAGTAATCTACCTACATCCAGTAAACTACCTACTTCCAGTAATCTACCTACATCCAGTAATCTACATACATCCAGTAATCTACCTACATCCAGTAATCTACATACATCCAGTAATCTACCTACATCCAATAAACTACCTACTTCCAGTAATCTACCTACATCCAGTAAACTACCTACATCCAGTAATCTACCTACTTCCAGTAATCTACCTACTTCCAGTAATCTACATACTTCCAGTAATCTACCTACATCCAGTAATCTACCTACATCCAGTAATCTGTCTACATCTACCTACATCCAGTAATCTACCTACTTCCAGTAATCTACCTACATCCAGTAATCTACCTACTTCCAGTAATCTGCCTACATCCAGTAATCTACCTACTCCGTCAACCTACATCCAGTAATCTACCTACTTCCAGTAATCTACCTAATTCCAGTAATCTACCAACATCCAGTAATCTACCTACTTCCAGTAATCTACCTACATCCAGTAATCTGTCTACATCCAGTAATCTGTCTACATCCAGTAATCGACCTACTTCCAGTAATCTACCTACTCAGTCTACCTACTTCCAGTAATCTACCTACCTCCAGTAATCTGTCTACACCCAGTAATCTACCTACTTCCAGTGATCTACCTACATCAAGTAATATACCTACTTCCAGTAATTTGCCTACATCCAGTAATCTACCTACCTACCTACCTAGCTACCTACCTACCTACCTACCTACCTACCTACCTACCTACCTACCTACCTACCTACCTACCTACCTACCTACCTACCTACCTACCTACCTACCTACCTACCTACCTACCTACCTACCTACCTACCAACCTACCTACATCCAGTAATCTACCTACCTACTCCGGCATCTACCTACGTCCAGTAATCTGCCTACTTCCAGTAATCAACCTACTTCCAGTAATATACCTACTTCTGGTAATCTACCTATTTCCAGTAATCTACCTACTTCATGTAATCTACCTACTTACAGTAATCTACCTACTTCCAGTAATCTGCCTACATCCAGTAATCTACCTACTCCGTCTACCTACTTCCAGTAATCTACCTACTTCCAGTAATCTACATACTTCCAGTAATCTGCCTACATCCAGTAATCTACCTACTCCGTCTACCTACTTCCAGTAATCTACCTACTTCCAGTAATCTACCTACTTCCAGTAATCTGCCTACATCCAGTAATCTACCTACTCCGTCTACCTACTTACAGTAATCTACCTACTTCCAGTAATCTGCCTACATCCAGTAATGTACCGACTCCATCAACCTACATCCAGTAATCGACCTACCTATTTCCAGTAATCTACTTACTTCCAGTAATCTACTTACTTCCAGTAATATACATACTTCCAGTTATCTATCTACTTCCAGTAATGTACCGACTCCATCAACCTACATCCAGTAATCTACCTACTCCGTCTTCTACCTACTTCCAGTAATCTACCTAATTCCAGTAATCTACTTTCTTCCAGTAATCTACCTACTCCGTCTATCTTCTTCCAGTAATCTACCTACTCCGTCTCCCTTCTTCCAGTAATCTACCTACTCCGTCTACCTTCTTCCAGTAATCTACTTACTCCGTCTACCTTCTTCCAGTAATCTACCTACCCCATCTACCTTCTTCCAGTAATCTACATACTCTGTCTAACTTCCTCCAGTAATGTACCTACTCCTTCAACCTTCTTCCAGTAATGTACCTACTCCGTCTACCTTCTTCCAGTAATCTACCTACTCCGTCTACCTTCTTCCAGTAATCTACCTACACCGTCTACCTTCTTCCAGTAATCTACCTTCCAGTCTACCTTCTTCCAGTAATCTACCTACTCCCTCTACCTTCTTCTAGTAATCTACCTACTCCTTCTACCTTCGTCCAGTAATCGACCTACTCCGTCTCCCTTCTTCCAGTAATCTACCTACATCCAGTAATCTACCTACTCCATCTACCTACTTCCAGTAATCTATCTACTCCGTCTACCTTCTTCCAGTAATTTACCTACTCTGTCTACCTACATCCAGTTATCTACCTTCTTCCAGTAATCTACCTACTCTGTCTATCTTCTTCCAGTAATCTACCTACTCCGTCTACCTTCTTCCAGTAATCTACCTACTCCATCTACCTTCTTCCAGTAATCTACCTACTCTGTCTACCTTCGTCCAGTAATCTATCTACTCTGTCTATCTTCTTCCAGTAATCTACCTACTCCGTATACCTTCTTCCAGTAATCTACCTACTCCATCTACCTTCGTCCAGTAATCTACCTACTCTGTCTACCTTCTTCCAGTCATCTACCTACTCCGTCTACCTTCTTCCAGTAATCTACCTACTATCCACTCTGGCTCAAGATGTGGAGAAGATAACAACAGCCAATGCAGTGTGTGTGCATGTGTCTACGTGCCTGTGTGTGTTTGTGTCTGTGTGCGTGCGTGCGTGCATGTGTGTGTGTGTCTGCATGTGTTTGCCTGTGTGTGTTTGTTTAGTGCAGTGGGAGAAAGGTATTCAGCTGAATTTAAATAGGAGGGCCTCCCTATCCAGAACCACATCCAGATTGGTTGCCCTGATAAGGAGCATATAGCTTTAAAGCTTCGAAGTTGGCATTATTTCTGCTTAAGTTAATACGTCACTGAATGCTGACACTATGGAAAATCGAGGAGGAAAAACCCTCATGGTAATATCATAATTAAGATCCTACAGATTTGAGGGTAAGGGTAAACCACAGAGTGTGTTAGAAAATAGAGACTCTTCTGTTCTTTCCATGACATTCCCTCTTCCATCCTTCCTCCATCATTGAGTGTACTTTAAACTTTTAACAGAGCTGAGATTTACTTTGAAGTCCAAAGTGTAGCAATAAAGGTGTAATCAGTCATTGACACAGACATGGTGGTGTGGCAGGAAGATTGGTATACTGTGGACCAAGAGGTTGTTAGTTCAAATCCCAGACAAGGACATGTTTAATAATAATTACTGTACAAATGAACAATCGTGTGTCAAATATGTAAGTTGAAAACATTGTACACTGAACAAAAATATTAACGCAACATGTAAAGTGTTTGTTTCATGAGCTGAAATAAAAGATCCCCAACATTTTCCATACGCACTGTCAGGTTTTGGCCATGACTGTTCGGGTTTTGGTCACTAGATGTCCCCATTGCACCTTTTTTGTACCTTTTGTTTTTCTTGCTCTAATTATTGTTTGCACCTGTAGGTCATTCCCTTGTTAGTATTTAAACCCTGTGTGTTCCTCAGTTCCTTGCTCAGTGTTTGTAAGTTAGCACCCAGCCCAAGCCTTGTTTTATATGGATATTTCTCTGGTTGGGATTTTACCACTTTGTGGAGTTTCTTTTGTTTTTTGGAGGTTTTCCTCTTTGTGCCTCTTGGCTTTATTTCTGGACATTGTGGATTTAGTTTCTTTGCTTGAAGATTTTGTTCTTTAATTAAACCACCATCTCTAGTACTGCTGTGTCTGCCTCATCTTCTGGGTTCTGACAATTATTAGTGACTGTTTCTCGCACCGGGTCGTGACAGAAACACTGAGCCCATTATTATGAACCCAGAGGCAGCCAGTACCCAGGATCTTTTTTCCATGCTGTCCCACCATGAGGGGACTGTCCAACGCCACGAAGCTGCTCTGGTTCAGCAAGAGGCCTTAATGGCTAGACATTCTCAACTTCTGTCAGAGATGCTGACTTCCATGAAGCAGATTTCGGATCGACTTTCCCCGGCAACCGCTTCTGCTCCAGTTCATCCGATTCAAGGACCCCTGGCAGTTAATCCCCTGGCTGAACCTCGTCTGCCGCCTCCCCAACGGTTCTCAGGGGACCCGAGTGTTTGTAAGGGGTTTTTCACCCAATGTTCTCTCTCCTTTGAGCTGCAACCATCGTCGTTTCCCACCGACCGGTCCAAGATAGCATATATCATCACCCTGCTGTCGGAAAAGGCCCTGGCCTGGGCTACTGCTGTGTGGGATGCCCAAAGTCCCTGCTGTGCCAGCTACTCTACCTTTGCTGAAGAATTCAAGCGAGTGTTTCAAGGTCCTACCAACGGCCCTGACTCAGCCAAACAGCTCCTGACTCTCCGCCAAGGTCGGCGCAGCGTGACGGACTATGCCATCCAGTTCCGCACTGTGGCAGCAGCAAGTGGCTGGAACGACGAGGCGCTCACAGTGTGTTTTTTGAAGGGTCTTTCTGACACCATCCAAGATGAACTGGCCACTCGGGAACCACCGGACAACCTCGAGTCCCTTATCAAGTTGGCTTCACGCATAGACCAGCGTCTGAGAGAGAGAGAACAAAACCATAGACCGCTCACCCTAGCTCCTATCGGTTCCAGCTCCGAGTCTCCACCTTTATCCTCGCTGGCTCCACCAGAACCCATGCAGGTTGGACGCATCTCCCAGGCTGAGAGAGACCGCCGGATGAGGGAGCGATGCTGTCTATATTGCGGCAAACCGGGCCATTTCCGCTCCACGTGTCCCGGGCTCCAGGGAAACGCACTCTCCCGTGCAGGCCTGGGAGGACTGTAACGGGAAACATAACCTCCTCCCATCCATCCAACTCCCGCCTGCTCATTCCTGTTACCCTTTCCTGGGACGACCACGAGTTTTCTCTTCAAGCCTTGGTAGACTCTGGAGCCGCAGGTAACTTCATGGATGGGATCTGGGCGAAGGAGAATGGCGTTCCTTCTGAACCTCTAAGTGACCCCATAAGGGTTACTACGTTGGATAGAAGTCCTTTGGGATCTGGACTTGTCACTCGTGCCACTACCCCCTTACGACTTTCAGTTTCCCAACACCAGGAAGTGATGAACTTTCATCTGATCTCCTGTTCCGAGTTTCCTCTCGTCCTTGGTTATCCCTGGCTTCACAGCCATAACCCTCACATCGACTGGTCTGTGGGCACTATCAAGCAGTGGGGTCCTACGTGCCAAGCCACTTGTATCTTCCCGAGTTCCCAGAGTTCTCCTTCCGAGTCTCTAGAATCCATCGACTTGTCCCGAGTTCCCGAGTGTTACCATGACCTCAAACTGGTATTTAGCAAACAGAGGGCCACCAAACTACCACCCCATAGACCTTACGATTGCACCATCGACCTGTTGCCGGGGACCTGCCCTCCCAGGGGTCGGATCTTTTCCCTTTCTCCTCCCGAACGAGCTGCTATGGATACCTACATCAAGGACGCTCTGACAGCAGGTCTCATGCGTCCATCTACCTCGCCGGCGGGAGCAGGGTTTTTCTTTGTGGCCAAGAAGGACGGTGGATTACGACCCTGCATCGACTACCGGGGACTCAATGCCATAACCGTCCGTAACCGCTACCCGCTACCCCTTATGGCCACAGCCTTCGAGCTGCTCCAGGAAGCAGTTGTCTTCACTAAGCTTGACCTGCGGAACGCATACCATCTTGTGCGGATCAAACCCGGGGACGAGTGGAAGACCGCTTTCAACACGCCTACTGGTCACTACGAATACTCTGTGATGCCCTTCGGCCTGACCAACGCTCCGGCTGTGTTCCAAGCGCTCATAAACGATGTGCTTAGGGATATGCTTAACATCTTTGTGTTTGTTTACTTGGATGACATCCTCATCTTTTCGAGCTCCCTTCAAGAACACACTAAGCATGTCAGACAAGTGCTCAAACGCCTCCTAGACAGCCATTTGTACGTTAAGCCGGAGAAGTGTGAATTCCATTCCTCTCGAGTACAATTCCTGGGATTTATAGTGGAACCCGGACGAGTCCAGATGGACCCCAAGAAGGTAGAGGCGGTAGCGGATTGGCCCACCCCCAAGTCCGTTAAGGAAGTTCAGTGCTTCCTGGGCTTCACCAACTTTTACCGCAAGTTCATCAAGAACTTCAGCTCGGTGGCAGCCCCTCTCTCGGCGGTAACCAAGGGTGGCAACACAAGGTTTCTGTGGGGAAGAGAAGCTGAGACGGCCTTCCAAGGACTCAAGCAGCGCATCCTCTCTGCTCCCATCCTGACACTACCAACGGCGGATGAACCTTTTGTGGTGGAGGTAGACGCATCAGAGGTTGGGGTTGGAGCTGTCCTGTCACAGAGGGGTGAAGACAAGAAGCTTCATCCTTGCGCCTTCTTCTCTCACCGGCTTACCCCAGCCGAGAGGAATTACGATGTGGGGGATCGTGAACTCCTAGCGGTTAAGATGGCATTGAAGGAATGGAGACACTGGCTCGAGGGGGCTTCTCAACCGTTTCAAGTGCTTACGGACCACAAGAATCTGGAGTATATCCAGCAGGCGAAGCGGTTGAACGCCAGACAAGCTCGATGGTCTCTTTTCTTCAGCCGATTTCAGTTTATCCTCACCTATAGACCCGGGTCGAAGAATCTCAAACCGGACGCCTTGTCACGAATCTACTCTCCTGCCATTAGAGAAGATACTGACATGACTGTCCTTCCGGCCGCTAAGATCGTGGCTCCGATCTCGTGGCAAGTGGAGGATACCGTGAAACAAGCTCAAGCCATCGAACCGGGTCCTGGAGGAGGTCCTGCTAATCGGTTGTTTGTTCCCAAGGCAGCAAGGTCTCAAGTCCTTCGGTGGGGGCACTCCTCTCGCCTCACCTGTCACCCGGGCGTAGGCCGCACCTTGGAGTTCATCCAGCGTAAGTTCTGGTGGCCCACCATAAAAGAAGACGTTGCCACTTTCATCAAAGCCTGTTCCGTGTGCTGCCAGGGCAAATCTTCTCACCTCCGCCCTCAAGGACTCCTTCACCCTCTATCTATTCCCCACCGACCCTGGTCCCATATCTCGTTGGACTTTATTACTGGCCTTCCTCCGTCCCATGGTAATACTACGATCCTAGTCATCATCGACAGGTTTTCTAAGGCGGCCAGGTTTGTTCCTTTGACCAAATTACCTTCTGCCAAGGAAACGGCTGAGTTGGTGATTAACCATGTGTTCCGAGTCTTTGGGATTCCGCAAGATATGGTTTCCGACAGAGGTCCCCAGTTCGCCTCAAGGTTTTGGAAGGCCTTCTGCCAACTCATAGGGGCCACGGCCAGTTTATCTTCAGGGTACCATCCGGAGTCCAATGGCCAAACTGAGAGGATGAATCAGGAGCTGGAAACCACCCTCAGATGCATGGTTTCCAATAACCCGTCCACTTGGTCATCCTTCATTGTTTGGGCCGAGTACGCGCACAACACCTTGTGCTCCTCCTCCACTGGTATGTCCCCGCATGAGTGTCAGTTTGGCTATGCGCCTCTATTGTTCCCGGACCAGGAGGCAGAAGTCAGAGTGCCTTCAGCCTCGAGGTTCATCAGACGCTGTCGGCTTACGTGGAAGAAGGCACGTCTTAATCTTCTGCGTTCCTCTCAGCAGTACCAACGACAAGCCAACAGAGGTCGCCGTCCCGGTCCTACCCTGTACCCCGGCCAGAGAGTATGGCTCTCAACTAAGAACCTACCACTACGGGTGGAGTCTCGCAAGCTGTCCCAGAGGTTCATCGGTCCCTTTAAGATTGCCAGGAGAGTCAATCCCGTTACTTTTCGCCTGCACTTACCCAGATCCCTTAAAATCAATCCAACATTTCACATTTCTTTATTAAAACCTGTTGTTTTTTCTCCCCTTATCCCGGCAGGCAGACCTCCCCCTCCGCCCCGTGTCATCGGTGGCCAGTCGGCTTATACCGTCCACCGGATACTGGATTCCCGCCGGGTGCAGCGGTCCTGGCAGTATCTGGTGGACTGGGAAGGCTACGGTCCCGAGGAGCGCTCCTGGGTTCCTGCCAAGGACATACTGGACCCTGACCTCATTCGTCAGTTCAGGGCCCTCCACCCTGAGAAGGCTGGTAGGAACGTCAGGAGCCGTTCCTAGGAGGGGGATTCTGTCAGGTTTTGGCCATGACTGTTCGGGTTTTGGTCACTAGATGTCCCCATTGCACCTTTTTTGTACCTTTTGTTTTTCTTGCTCTAATTATTGTTTGCACCTGTAGGTCAGTCCCTTGTTAGTATTTAAACCCTGTGTGTTCCTCAGTTCCTTGCTCAGTGTTTGTAAGTTAGCACCCAGCCCAAGCCTTGTTTTATATGGATATTTCTCTGGTTGGGATTTTACCACTTTGTGGAGTTTCTTTTGTTTTTTGGAGGTTTTCCTCTTTGTGCCTCTTGGCTTTATTTCTGGACATTGTGGATTTAGTTTCTTTGCTTGAAGATTTTGTTCTTTAATTAAACCACCATCTCTAGTACTGCTGTGTCTGCCTCATCTTCTGGGTTCTGACAATTATTAGTGACTGTTTCTCGCACCGGGTCGTGACACGCACAAAAAGCGTATTTCTCTCAAATGTTGTGCTCAAATTTGTTTACATCCCTGTTAGTGAGCATTTCTTCTTTGCCAAGATAATCCAGCCAACTGACAGGTGTGGCATGTCAAGAAGCTGATTAACCTTCATGATCATTACTGAGGTGCACCTTGTGCTGGGGACAATACAAGTAAAAAATGTTTTGATCAAAGTGTTACCTGAACTTAAAACTTTTAGTTGTCCCAAACTTTGCTCCAACTTGAGAAAACTTAGGCTTCAACTTAAAGTTTTCTGAAGTTGGAGCTAAGTTTGGGACAACTAAAAGTTTTAAATTCAGGTAATACTTTGATCGAAAAGTTGAGTAAATTTAAAAAGTCTGTGGAACCAGTTACTTCATAATAATTGGTTTAAACAACTAGATAACATTTCTACAGTGATACCTCCTTTTCCCGTCCTGCTCCTCCTCCACCTCACCCCCAACCCTTATAGGTCCTGGGAAACCTCTTGGGTTGCTCAAAAATAAACAACAGTTTGGCAATAGAATGGTGCTTCAAAGATCTGTCTGTTGGAGACTAATGATGCTCTTTAGACTGATACTGTTCCATAGAAGGTTCCTTAAGGTCCAACTACACACAGTACAGAAAGTCAGTGTGTGTGTGTGTGTGTGTGTGTGTGTGTGTGCGGAAGTGTGTGTGTGTGTGTTTGAGTGTGTGTGTGTGCGTGTGTGTGTGTGTGTGTGTGTGTGTGTGTGCGGAAGTGTGTTGGGTGTGACAGTGTGTGTGTGTCGGAGTGTGGTCAGGTAGCTGACATGTGGCCAGGCCTCAGTGCCGTGTGGTGCAGGTCCAGCAGACAGGGCATCAGTGCAACAAGGCTTTGTGTACAAAGTGTGTGTGTGTGTGTTTGAGTGTGTGTGTGTGTGTGTGTGTGAGTGACAGGGCAACAGGGCTTTGTGTACAGATGATGTCTACCACCATTACAGGGAAGGAGGCTTGTTATGGTGTCATAGTGACTCTGTCCAAACAGACACAAACAACCTACTGACTGACTAGAACCACGTTGAGTTATACACAAAGACTAAGGGCTAGATTCAATCCGACCTCCCCTTTACGGCCATGCACCTTTTTAAGGTAATGTTTCCGCGTTTCGCGAGACCATATTCACGGTAAACACTGCATATGTCGGCTAAGTCGAAAACGACCTTTAAATGTCAATCTCGCTGTAACGCCGATATTCCGCGGTCCGGATTGAATCGAGGCCCAAGGCTGAAAACAAAGCAGAGATGAATCACACAGGCTAACAACCCAACAAAGCTTTCCCTCTCAGACAGATCACAGCGGTGGTCAAACTGATGGGAGTGAGACTATGCAGTACAATACAAACTTTATAGTATTTTCCTGAAAATCCATCCAACCCCAAGTGAAAGTTACTTTGAGGACACCAGAAACCTCTTAAACCCATCTCTCAGCTGTTCTGAACAGCTTCCCCATGTTCTACTGCCTTCTGACGCATTTTAGGCGCATTTTTAGGTGGTTTCAATTAGCATACCTCCTCCCAAATGTTGTAGAACCTGGAGCAGGGGTAGAGGAAATGCCAGCAGTTAAAGGGGCAATCTGCAGTTGCTACATCCATTTTTTGACTGTATAGCCTCAAAACATGGTTAAAACTATAATTTAATATCATGGATCCTCAGTCCTTGTATCCATAGCTCCGTCTATACATTTGAGATTGGTAAAATTTCTCCAGCCCAATCCCTCAGCTTTTTACTGAAATAGTGACGGGCAGTACGCTTTGTTATTGTTTAAAGTGCAGATTGCCCCTTAAAGCATGGCGTCACACAGAGCACAAAGGCTTGTAGTGTGTGTCTCATTCTGAGAAATTGTTTGTTGTGCACTTTTCAGTCCAGAGGTAGGCATAGGTAACCACCCTTAGCCTAATGACCCTGAGCCCACAACAAAGAGAGCGCTGTTGTGTTTGCAGTTTGCACGGTCAGTCCAGTGTGTGTGTGTGTGTGTGTGTGTGTACATGTGTGGATGCCTAGCAGGTGTGGAATATAACATAGTTTGATAGTTTGGCAGGGGGAACAGTTAGTGCATTATTCTCAGGGGGGTCCAGGCAGTCAGCTTAAAAGGCTGTTGTTCGGCTGAAAGGGCTTTAAAAGGCTGTTGGTCGGCTAAAAGGGCTTTAAAAGGCTGTTGGTCGGCTGAAAGGGCTTTAAAAGGCTGTTGGTCGGCTAAAAGGGCTTTAAAAGGCTGTTGGTCGGCTGAAAGGGCTTTAAAAGGCTGTTGGTCGGCTAAAAGGGCTTCAAATGGGTTTTGCTGCTATTAATGAAAGTTGAAGAATTGGAGAGTTCCGTTTTCTGTGCACACAGCAAATAGTCCCACACCAATTTAAGACACCATTATCTGACCTATTGGATTGTTGCTGTCAACTCAATCCACAGTCTCATCATAAATCTGAAAACAAAAAGAGATCCATGTATTAGGAAAACTGTGTGTGTGTGTGTATACATGCATTTCCATGTTTCATATTTGCTCCCTCACTGAAGTGGTGTTTAATTTCAGCATTTTCTGTTTGTTTTGTGGCATGAGTTTGCTTAGAGATTACAGAGAGTGTTGGACGGAACAGTCTGCCAAGCAATGTGCTGGCAGTATGAGAGAGAGAGAGAGAGAGAGAGAGAGAGAGAGAGAGAGAGAGAGAGAGAGAGAGAGAGAGAGAGAGAGAGAGAGAGAGAGAGAGAGAGAGAGAGAGAGAGAGAGAGAGAGAGAGAGAGAGAGAGAGAGAGAGAGAGAGAGAGAGAGAGAGAGAGAGAGAGAGAGAGAGAGAGAGAGAGAGAGAGAGAGAGAGAGAGAGAGAGACCGAGAGAGAGCTGGGAAAGATGAACCTGATTTCATGATGTGCATGATGAAACGATTGGTAAGCCATGTTCCTTTGACTCAAATGGTCCTCTCAGGTCTTCTAACTAACTCCTTAGAAAACAATCGAATCTGGGCCGTAGAATAGTGTTGATCCAGCGATGCCACATCTTCATTTGGAATAGAATAGAATCACGTCATTTCACCAAAAAATAAATCTATTTAATGACGTTAAATCAACGGGGAAAACTTCAGATTTTTTTCACACAACTTTGAACCAAAATCCAAAACATGGTTCAAGTTTTTGTTGCTTTCATGCTGAATTCATGTTAGTTGACAACTCAATAAAATGTAAATCAAAACTAGATATTGAACTGATGTCTGTGCCCAGAAGGGATATGTCATAGACACTTTGTTCAGTACACATCAACATGTTTCTAGGCCAGTGTTTTAATGAGACATATTTAGGTGCCAACAATATCTAACTGCTAGCGCCTTTCATTGATAGATGTACTTGATGAAAAGATGTTGACTTCTGTCTGACCTCTGACCTCTGACTTTCCTTCACTACAGCTGTGGGAGACCGTACATAAAGCTGAGCCATGGGGAGGGATCCATGGACAAAGGGGACAGGATACATCGGACAGGTACAACCGTCCTCTGACTAAGCTTCTCTTCTCTGCCAGTGCTACCTTTCCCTTCCACACCACTACCGTTCTCTAACTATTGAGCCAAGCCAAGCCGTACTCACACCCTCTTCTGTCCACCGGTTTTGCACACCTTCGTCTACCGATTAGCTTCACATCTCTTCCAGTGCTACCTTTCCTCCCACATCATTGAGCCAAGCTGGCCTGTACTGGCGCTGTCCTGGTCATGCATCCACCACAGGAGCTAGGGCTAGCTGCTAGAGAGGACCATGATTGTCCCAGAGTGGATTTTATACGGTGTGTGCTGTGTAGCAGTGCTGAATGCTTTGCAGCAGTGTTTAATGCTTTGTAGCAGTGTTTAATGCTTTGTAGCAGTGCTGAATGCTTTGTAGCAGTGCTGAATGCTTTGTAGCAGTGCTGAATGCTTTGTAGCAGTGTTTAATGCTTTGTAGCAGTGTTGAATGCTTTGTAGCAGTGTTGAATGCTTTGTAGCAGTGCTGAAGGCTTTGCAGCAGTGCTGGAGGCTTTGCAGCAGTGTTGAAGGCTTTGTAGCAGTGTTGAAGGCTTTGCAGCAGTGCTGAAGGCTTTGCAGCAGTGTTGAAGGCTTTGTAGCAGTGTTGAAGGCTTTGTAGCAGTGTTGAAGGCTTTGTAGCAGTGTTGAAGGCTTTGCAGCAGTGTTGAATGCTTTGCAGCAGTGTTGAAGGCTTTGTAGCAGTGTGGAATGCTTTGCAGCAGTGTTGAATGCTTTGCAGCAGTGCTGAAGGCTTTGCAGCAGTGTTGAATGCTTTGCAGCAGTGCTGAATGCTTTGCTGCAGTGCTGAATGCTTTGCAGCAGTGCTGAAGGCTTTGCAGCAGTGTTGAATGCTTTGTAGCAGTGCTGAATGCTGTGCAGCAGTGCTGAAGGCTTTGCAGCAGTGTTGAAGGCTTTGCAGCAGTGTTGAAGGCTTTGCAGCAGTGCTGAATGCTTTGTAGCAGTGCTGAATGCTTTGCAGCAGTGCTGAATGCTTTGCAGCAGTGTTGAAGGCTTTGTAGCAGTGCTGAATGCTTTGTAGCAGTGCTGAATGCTTTGTAGCAGTGCTGAATGCTTGTAGCAGTGCTGAATGCTTTGTAGCAGTATTGAATGCTTTGTAGCAGTGTTGAATGCTTTGTAGCAGTGCTGAATGCTTTGTAGCAGTGTTGAATGCTTTGTAGCAGTGTTGAAGGCTTTGTAGCAGTGTTGAAGGCTTTGTAGCAGTGTTGAAGGCTTTGTAGTAGTGTTGAATTATTTGCAGCAGTGCTGAATGCTTTGTAGCAGTGCTGAATGCTGTGTAGCAGTGCTGAAGGCTTTGTAGCAGTGCTGAATGCTTTGTAGCAGTGTTGAAGGCTTTGTAGCAGTGCTGAATTATTTGTAGTAGTGTTGAATTATTTGCAGCAGTGCTGAATGCTTTGTGGGAATCCCATCTCCATGGTGAGACAATGACCATAGGAGTTATTTGGGAAGACAGCACTAGCAGATCTGATACCAGGCTGATCTTGCCTCACAATAGAGAGGTGTGATTTGTTTTGCAGTAGTGTTGAACCCCCAATCCATAAGACTCCTGAACAGCTAATCAAATGGCTACCCAGACATATTGCTACCCCCCCCACCCCCTATTTTACGCTGCTGCTACTCTCTGTTTATTATCTATGCATAATCACTTTAACTCTACCTTCATGTACATATTAACTCAGTTACCTCGACTAACCTGTGTTAGTATGTACCGGTACCCTCTGTATATAGCCTCCCTACTGTTATTTTATTTTACTGCTGCTCTTTAATTATTTGTTATTTTTCTATTTTTCTTATTTTTTTATTTTTACTTATAAATGTTTTACTTAACACATATTTTTCTTAAAACTGCATTGTTGGTTAAGGGCTTGTAAGTAAGCATTTCACTGTAAGGTCTACACCTGTTGTATTCGGCGCGTGTGACAAATACAATTTGATTTGATTTGATTTGAAGGTGTTGACCATTACAGTAACGCTCTCTCTGTACCCAAATCAGAGGATCAGGTGGTGGCATCGTCAGACTACGACGGCACCCACGAGGCCAACCACAGCGACAGCAGCGACGTAGCGGCGACAGAGGAGGGGGACGCAGAGGGGGGCAAAAACACCCCCCAAAACCTGATCATGCTGCCTCCAGAGGTGAGAAACAGCCGCAGCAACCGTAGAGGTAGCTCTAGTTTCCTGTTTCACAGCTCTAAGTCTTTTGCCTTTTAGGTCAAGGGGTATTCAACTCTGACCCTACGAGGTCCGGAATAACTGCTGGTTTTCTGTTCTACCTGATCATTAATTGCACCCACCTGGTGTCCCAGTTGTTAATCAGTCCACGATTAGAGGGGAACAATGATCAAATACAGTGGAACTGGCTGTCTAGATTTTGATTTTTCGGGTTATTATTGGCTTACTTTGTTCAACCTCATCAGGCAGAGGTACAACCACCAACATAACACGTCCAGTGGTCCTCAGAGTGTTCAGTGCACAGATTGGCACCACCAGCCATCTATGTTGTTTTATGATCTACAGTAGAGAGACATAACATTTTGTAAGACATTTAATAAGACAATATAAAGGTTCATAAAGATATTATAAAAGGCTTATAACGTGTCTATGGCCTCCGCAGGAAAAGCCCCAGCTGGCCCCGGAGCCGTTAGTGATGGAGGACTTGGAGCCCCTGATGGGCCAGCTCAACAACTGGAACTTCCCCATCTTCAGCTTGGTGGAGAAGACCCAGGGCAAATGTGGCCGCATCCTCAGCCAGGTGAGACCAGCTACTGTACAGCCTAGTCAGGTGAGCTGTACCCAGGTGAGGACAGGTTAGAATAGTTCATCTTCAGCCAGGGCAAAGGTGGACACATCCTCAACCAGGTGAGAGAAACAACCAATCAGACAGGCTGATGGTCAACCATCTACCAGCCCATTGGCCTGTCACTGTGTCAATCGATGAGTGTCTGTCAGGTGAGAATCCGATTGGTTGTTTGAGACAGAAGCGGTAACCTCGAGGTTAGAGAATTGGACGGTAACTGGAGGGTTGCCGGTTCGAACGCCCGAGCTTCCTGCGGGGAAATCTACCCTTAGGGTTTCAGGGGCGCTGCTCTGCTGCAGCCCCTGTGTTGCTCCCAGCCTGTGATGTGTTGTGTGTCAGGTTGGGTACTATCACAGAAAACATTTTGAATATCCGTACAATTTAAGAAAGTATTGATACGTCTATGAGAATGAGGCCGTCTCTAAACCCATAGACCATTCAGAGTGTCAATCAAAGAGTCTGTCTGACAGGTGAGAATTTGATTGGTCGTGTGAGCTCTCTGACTCTCTGTGTTTTGTTTCAGGTCTCTCACAGGCTATTTGAAGACACAGGCCTATTTGAGACCTTCAAGATCCCGGTCCAAGAATTCATGAACTACTTCCATGCTCTGGAGAATGGCTACAGAGACATACCATGTAAGAACCCACCTTACCTAAATTACCCTGCTCTCTTAATAGGGCCGGTTTTGCAGACACAGATTAAGCAAAGTATTGAACCAAAAAAGCATATTCAATGGAAAATCACAGTTGAGAGTACATTTTAGTCCAGGACTAGACCTAATCTGTGCCCGGGATATTGGCCCTTAATGTTTTGTGTATGTTTTGTTTATTATATTGAAGTTGAGTTAAAAGTATAATATCAGCAGTAAACCACAAGAGGGCGATGTTACACCATATTTCTTTCCACTCTCCATTCACACAAGTTTACGGTACTGTCTCTCCATTCATTTTTACCCCACACTAGAAACATAAACAGTGTGCCCTAGTGGATATTATCACTACTGAAATGTCTCATATTCTCTCCCTTTCACTCTCTAGTCTTGGTAAATATATTGAATTGCACCAATAAAGGTTGTTTTTTAAGTCAATCAATCAATCAATCCAGATCACAACAGAATCCATGCTACAGACGTGCTCCATGCAGTCTGGTACCTCACCACCCAGGCCGTGCCAGGTCTGCCCAGCCTCGTCACCGACCATTGCTCTGCAAGCGACTCAGGTGGGTACCAGGGTTTAATTGAATGCAGGCTGAATTTTATCATAATGACACTTCTTGCTCTTGCTTGATTTGACATCAGGAGATTGAAAAGCATTATTTATTGAGAACTAGAATTTCGACATGTTTGGGACTGTATTAGAAGACGACCAACAGTTTTTTTTTCTCAATAAAATGCTGTTTTGAACGTAACATCATTATGTTAGTTATGGTTGTCAACTTGAGGAAGATCGAGATTTTATACAAATCGAAGAGACTTAAGAGTCAAGTATATTTATTAACAAATTGCTATATCAAGACGCTTAATAGAATTTGTAACAATCAGATTAACTTTTGCCATTCATTTAACCAAGCCTATACCTCCACCTCTCATTACTCTTTGTAAGTCATCTCATTAAGAACAACACATTGGAATGTTTGTTACAGTTACATCAATGGTCTCAGACTGGGGGCTCAGCTTCTGCCTGCGTCCCAAATGCCCCCAAATGGCACCCTATTCCCTATATAGTGCACTACTTTTGACCAAGGCCCAGGGCTCTAGTCAAAACTAGTGCACTTTAAAGGGAATAGGGTGCCATTTGGGACGCCGTCTCTGTGTACCAAATACTATTTGAAGTTTAGCGATGCATGAGCGGGCATGAAATTGCAACCAGATTAAAGTTCTCCCAACCCCTGATTTTCATAACCTAATTTATATGCCTTAGTGCACCAACTCTTTGATCCGAGCATAAGTGGATTTAGAGGTTGAGATTTTGGGGCCTTTGAGGGTGCTGGCTGGTACACTTTTCACCCTACTGAGCCAAACCGTGCTGAGCTGTACTGCACTGGCCTGGTTACGCATTCACCATAGTGTCTGGAAATGTGCTGGAAAGGACAATGTGAAAAGAAACTACCTGAACCGTTGCAGTGTGGTTCAGGTTGGAACAATGGTGTGAATCAGAATGCTACTCACACTCCGCTCCTCTCTCTCTCTCTCTCTCTCTCTCTCCCTATCTCTCGCTCTCTTTCCCCTCGGCTCTCCCAGACTCTGACAGCGGCATCACACACAGTCACATGGGCTACCTGGTGTCGAAGACCTACAGTGTGTCGGAGGACGGGTATGGCTGCCTGTCGGGGCTCATCCCCGCCCTGGAGCTCATGGCGCTGTACGTGGCAGCAGCCATGCATGACTACGACCACCCTGGGAGGACCAACGCCTTCCTGGTGGCCACAAGCGCACCACAGGTACTCCTCCTCTCTGTCAAAGCCCTTCAGGCTCCTCAAGTGAACAACAAAACCCTCAGAGTCATACGTTGAACTGTTGTCTGCAGGGAGAGCAGATATTTTATTTCAGGGATAAGGAAAGTAGTGGTACAACACTGAAAATAACTTGGATTGCTGTTGTTATGTGTTGTGGAACAGCATGGGCAGTCCTCTGACCAGGTTAGAATTTAGTTAAATGTGTCTGGTTACCACCTCAGCACTAATTCTCTCGCACCCTATCTTCCCCTCTCCAGGCAGTGTTGTATAACGACAGGTCGGTGCTCGAGAACCACCACGCTGCCTCGGCCTGGAACCTGTTCATGTCCCGTCCAGAGTATAACTTCCTGGTCAACCTGGACCACGTGGAGTTCAAACGCTTACGCTTTCTGGTCATAGAGGCCATCCTTGCCACCGACCTCAAGAAACACTTTGACTTCCTGGCAGAGTTCAATGCCAAGGTAAAACCAATTTCAATCAATTCATTAATTAAAACGAATAATCTTTGGAGTGTTCACAGACCGTAAACCTGTGTTTTTGATTTGAGTCTAAGATCTCTTCAGCTATGTTACATACATACACATTACATACATGTTGTATGTGAGAGTTCTGCTGCCTACCCCTGGTTTTTGTGGTGCAGGTTTGCACTGCAGATTCAACGAGCCCTCATTACAGCTCACTCTCTGTCCACGTTGGTCTGTTACACTATCGCAATAGCATGGAGTCAAACCTAAGTGTTCTAGAAAATCAGTTAGATGTTGTTTTAAAAGGCTTTTGAGGAACAGTATCCAGTGTGCCAGTACATTTCTGGACCTTAAATATCCTCATCATATTCTCATTACATCTCTTAACTAACCCATAAGAATAGAAGGCTCTAACCCGCAGCTTTTCAGGAAATCCTATTTGCAGTCTGTATTCTGCAGCTAACATTGATGGGGACTGAGCCTTTCCACTGTGCTGTACTAAAGCCTTTCCACTGTGCTGTACTAAAGCCTTTCCACTGTGCTGTACTAAAGCCTTTCCACTGTGCTGCACTAAAGCCTTTCCACTGTGCTGTACTAAAGCCTTTCCACTGTGCTGTACTAAAGCCTTTCCACTGTGCTGTACTAAAGCCTTTCCACTGTTCTGTACTAAAGCCTTTCCACTGTGCTGCACTAAAGCCTTTCCACTGTGCTGTACTAAAGCCTTTCCACTGTGCTGTACTAAAGCCTTTCCACTGTGCTGTACTAAAGCCTTTCCACTGTGCTGTACTAAAGCCTTTCCACTGTGCTGTACTAAAGCCTTTCCACTGTGCTGTACTAAAGCCTTTCCACTGTGCTGTACTAAAGCCTTTCCACTGTGCTGTACTAAAGCCTTTCCACTGTGCTGTACTAAAGCCTTTCCACTGTGCTGTACTAAAGCCTTTCCACTGTGCTGTACTAAAGCTGGTGATAGTTAGGCACTGCCAGTTATACAACGGATTGCTGGCCTGCCACTAACGCCAGCAGTGTTATGCCCATTCAGTGTGTGTGTGTGTGTGTGTGTGTGTGTGTGTGTGTGTGTGTGTGTGTGTGTGTGTGTGTGTGTGTGTGTGTGTGTGTGTGTGTGTGTAACCTAGAGGTTATTGAGTTAGCATGATAAGAAGCTAACAGGAGTCTTTTCTGTTCTCCTGGGTCTCCAACACTCATTAGGCCTACCTAGACATAACCAATACATTCAAAAAAGAAAAGGGTTTTGGAGAAGATAATTAATCAACTTAATTGTTCATTTTAAAAGGTCAAAATCATTTAGGCAATTTCACAGCACAGAACAGATACACTACTGTTCAAAAGTTTGGGGTCAATTGGAAATGTCCTTGTTTTCGAAAGAAAAGCAATTTTTTTGTCCATTAAAATAACATTAAATTGATCAGAAATACAGTGTAGACATTGTTAATGTTGTAAATGGCTATTGTAGCTGGAAACTGCAAATGTTTAATGGAATATCTACATAGGCGTACAGAGGCCCATTATCAGTAACCATCAGTCCAGAGTTCCAATGGCACGTTATGTTTGCTAATCCAAGTTTTTTATTTTAAAAGGCTAATTGATCATTAGAAAACCCTTTTCGCAATTCTGTTAGCACAGCTGAAAACTGTTGTGCTGATTAAAGAGGCAATAAAACTGGCCTTCTTGAGACTAGTTAAGTATCTGGAGCATCAGCAATTGTGGGTTCGATTACAGGCTCAAAATGGCCAGAAACAAATAACTTTCTTCTGAAACTCGTCAGTCTATTCTTGTTCTGAGAAATTAAGGCTATTCTATGCGAGAAATTGCCAAGAAACTGAAGATCTCGTACAACGCTGTGTACTACTCCCTTCACAGAACAGCGCAAACTGGCTCTAACCAGAATAGAAAGAGGAGTGGGAGGCCCCGGTGCACAACTGAGCAAAAGGACAAATACATTAGAATGTCTAGTTTGAGAAACAGGCGCCTCACAGGTCCTCAACTGGCAGCATTAAATCGTACCCGCAAAACACCAGTCTCAACGTCAACAGTGAAGAGGCGACTCCGGGATGCTGACCTTCTAGGCAGAGTTGCAAAGAGAAAGCCATATCTCAGACTGCCCATCTTAATCTTTTCTTTTTATTGGCCAGTCTGAGATATGGCTTCTTGTTTCTCAAACTAGACACTAATGTATAATGGGCCTCTGTACGCCTATGTAAATATTCCATAAAAAATCAGCAGTTTCCAGCTACAATAGCCATTTACAACATTAACAATGTCTACACTGTATTTCTGATCAATTTGATGTTATTTTAATGGACAAAACATTTGCTTTTCTTTCAAAAACAAGGACATTTCTAAGTGACCCCAAACTTTTTAATGGTTGTGTAGTTCCCGTGTAGCTCAGTTGGTAGAGCATGGCGCTTGCCAGGGTTGTGAGTTCGATTCCCACGGGGGGGCCAGTATGAAAATGTATGTACTCTGGATAAGACCGTCTGCTAAATGACTAAAATGTAGTGTACATATTGAAAGGTGGGGATTAAAGGCAGAGTCCAAAATAGGGAACGTTGGAGCCATGTAATTCTTAATCAGGAATTCAATTTCAATTTTACATTCTTCGTTAAATGACAACTGATTTACCATGTTATTGAACTGCGTGTATATCTTTTTTTTCAGATGTGTGATAGATTCAAGGTATTGTACGTCCCCTGCTGGTACCATATAAGTTCACAAAGCATTTTATAAAGCAACATATTTTGTCTCTGTCTGTTACTATAGGTAGGTGATGACGTCACAAGGGGTATTGATTGGTCCAATGAGAACGACAGACTGCTGGTGTGTCAGATGTGCATCAAGCTAGCTGACATCAACGGCCCACTGAAACACAAGGACCTGCACCTACAGTGGACCAAGGGCATCGTCGATGAGTTCTATGAACAGGTCAGATTCTCTCTCTATCTCACACACACAGAAACACAAGGACCTGCATCTACAGTGGATTGAGGGCATCGCCCAATGAGTTCTATGAACAGGTGAGATCCAAATCAAACTCTAGCCCCTACACCCTAGCCCCTACACCCTAGCCCCTACTCCTTAGCACCTAAACTTTAGCCCCTACACCCTATCCCCTACACCCTAGCCCCTACACCCTAGCCCCTACACCCTAGTCCCTACACCCCAGCACCTACACCCTAGCCCCTACACCCTAGCCCCTACACCCTAGCCCCTACACCCTAGCCCCTACACCCTAGCCCCTACACTCTAGCCCCTACACTCTAGCCCCTACACCCTAGCCCCTACACCCTAGCCCCTACACCCTAGCCCCTACACCCTAGCCCCTACACTCTAGCCCCTACACCCTAGCCCCTACACCCTAGCCCCTACACCCTAGCCCCTACTCCTTAGCACCTAAACTTTAGCCCCTATCCCCTACACCCTAGCCCCTACACCCTAGCCCCTACACTCTAGCCCCTATACCCTATCCCCTACACCCTAGCCCCTACACCCTAGCCCCTACACTATAGCCCCTACACTCTAGCCCCTACACCCTAGCCCCTACACCCTAGCCCCTACTCCTTAGCACCTAAACTTTAGCCCCTACACCCTATCCCCTACACCCTAGCCCCTACACCCTAGCCCCTATACCCTAGCCCCTACACCCTAGTCCCTACACCCTAGCCCCTACACCCTAGCCCCTACACTCTAGCCCCTACACTCTAGCCCCTACACCCTAGCCCCTACACTCTAGCCCCTACACCCTAGCCCCTACACCCTAGCCCCTACACTCTAGCCCCTACACTCTAGCCCCTACACCCTAGCCCCTACACCCTAGCCCCTACACCCTAGCCCTTACACCCTAGCCCCTACTCCTTAGCACCTAAACTTTAGCCCCTACACCCTATCCCGTACACCCTAGCCCCTACACCCTAGCCCCTACACTCTAGCCCCTATACCCTAGCCCCTTCACCCTAGCCCCTACACTAGCCCCTACACCCTAGCCCCTACACTCTAGCCCCTACACTCTAGCCCCTATACCCTAGCCCCTACACCCTAGCCCCTACACTCTAGCCCGTACACCCTAGCCCCTACACCCTAGCCCTTACACCCTAGCCCCTTCACCCTACCCCATACACTCTAACCCCTACACCCTAGCCCTTACACCCTAGCCCCTACATTCTAGCCTCTACACCCTAGCCCTTACACCCTAGCCCCTTCACCCTACCCCATGCACCCTAGACCCTAAACCCTAGCCCATGCAGATCTGAAACACACACTGAGTGTACAAAGCATTAGGAACACCTGCTCTTTCCATGACATAGACTGACCAGGTGAATCCAGGTGAAAGCTATGATCCCTTATTGATGTCACTTGTTAAATCCACTTCAATCAGTGTAGATGACGGGGAGGAGACAGGTTAAAGAAGGATTTTTAATATCAACTCAATATTAGGAATGTGTTCATAATGTTTTGTACACTCTGTGTATGTAAGGAGCAGGTATGAACAGGTGAAATTAATAGTCAGTGTGTGTGTGTGTTTTTTCCTTCCAGTTTCTCATTTTCAGGTCACACACATACACACTCACACACTCACACATACACACACACATACACACACACATACACATGTGGGAGTAAAATATGTGACGTGCTTTCAATCCCGAGGCGATGGTTTGGATTCACCATGATAGCACACGTGACACATATGACACCCATAGACAATCAGATTCTATTTATTTATGTATGTTCAAACTGCGTGATGACTTCATGTGTGTTCTGTGTGACAGGAGGACATACAGTGGGGGAAAAAAGTATTTAGTCAGCCACCAATTGTGCAAGTTCTCCCACTTAAAAAGATGAGAGAGGCCTGTAAATGACAAAATGAGAAAATAAAATCCAGAAAATCACATTGTAGGATTTTTAATGAATTTATTTGCAAATTATGGTGGAAAATAAGTATTTGGTCACCTACAAACAAGCAAGATTTCTGGCTCTCACAGACCTGTAACTTCTTCTTTAAGAGGCTCCTCTGTCCTCCACTCGTTACCTGTATTAATGGCACCTGTTTGAACTTGTTATCAGTATAAAAGACACCTGTCCACAACCTCAAACAGTCACACTCCAAACTCCACTATGGCCAAGACCAAAGAGCTGTCAAAGGACACCAGAAACAAAATTGCAGACCTGCACCAGGCTGGGAAGACTGAATCTGCAATAGGTAAGCAGCTTGGTTTGAAGAAATCAACTGTGGGAGCAATTATTAGGAAATGGAAGACATACAAGACCACTGATAATCTCCCTCGATCTGGGGCTCCACGCAAGATCTCACCCCGTGGGGTCAAAATGATCAACAGAACGGTGAGCAAAAATCCCAGAACCACACGGGGGGACCTAGTGAATGACCTGCAGAGAGCTGGGACCAAATTAACAAAGCCTACCATCAGTAACACACTACGCCGCCAGGGACTCAAATCCTGCAGTGCCAGACGTGTCCCCCTGCTTAAGCCAGTACATGTCCAGGCCCGTCTGAAGTTTGCTAGAGTGCATTTGGATGATCCAGAAGAGGATTGGGAGAATGTCGTATGGTCAGATGAAACCAAAATAGAACTTTTTGGTAAAAACTCAACTCGTCGTGTTTGGAGGACAAAGAATGCTGAGTTGCATCCAAAGAACACCATACCTACTGTGAAGCATGGGGGTGGAAACATCATGCTTTGGGGCTGTTTTTCTGCAAAGGGACCAGGACGACTGATCTGTGTAAAGGAAAGAATGAATGGGGCCATGTATCGTGAGATTTTGAGTGAAAACCTCCTTCCATCAGCAAGGGCATTGAAGATGAAACGTGGCTGGGTCTTTCAGCATGACAATGATCCCAAACACACCGCCCGGGCAACGAAGGAGTGGCTTCGTAAGAAGCATTTCAAGGTCCTGGAGTGGCCTAGCCAGTCTCCAGATCTCAACCCCATAGAAAATCTTTGGAGGGAGTTGAAAGTCCGTGTTGCCCAGCGACAGCCCCAAAACATCACTGCTCTAGAGGAGATCTGCATGGAGGAATGGGCCAAAATACCAGCAACAGTGTGTGAAAACCTTGTGAAGACTTACAGAAAACGTTTGACCTGTGTCATTGCCAACAAAGGGTATATAACAAAGTATTGAGAAACTTTTGTTATTGACCAAATACTTATTTTCCACCATAATTTGCAAATAAATTCATAAAAAATCCTACTATGTGATTTTCTGGATTTTTTTTCTCATTTTGTCTGTCATAGTTGACGTGTACCTATGATGAAAATTACAGGCCTCTCTCATCTTTTTAAGTGGGAGAACATGCACAATTGGTGGCTGACTAAATACTTTTTTTCCCCACTGTATGACGACATATGACATATGTTGCACGACTGAAATTCTCTGATAAGGAATATGCATCAGTTCTTCTGCCATGGCCAATCACTTTTATGACAATTATTTATATTTACGGCAATAGGAAATAGGACACCAGATATGCCAAGCCTCCTTCATAGTGTAGAAGAACAGTGTGTACTCCAGAAGCCTTCAGTGACAATGACCCCAATGATGGATAGGATTGAATATGGTGATGATGACGCTGTTGGGTTGCCAGGCAACCGGCTCTCCCATTCAGGTGGAGGAGCAGCAGTGATTACACAGACAGGCAGGCAGGCAGGCAGGCAGGCAGGCAGGCAGACAGACAGGCAGGCAGGCAGGCAGGCAGGCAGGCAGGCAGGCAGGCAGGCAGGCAGACAGACAGACAGGCAGGCAGGCAGACATGCAGGCAGGCAGGCAGACAGACAGACAGACAGACAGACAGACAGACAGACAGACAGACAGACAGACAGACAGACAGACAGACAGACAGACAGACAGGCCTTGGAGCCAATGTGTGGGGTGTTCTGTCGCAAGCCTGTGACACACACACACACACACACACACACACACATGCATGTCCACCACAGAAAATGTTTTCTTAGTATTCCAAATGTACAATTGAGAAAGAACCAGTGATGACTGACTACGTGGGTTGCTTGCTTCTTCCTCCATCTTCTAACTGCCATCCCAGTCACCTGCCCCACTGTCCACAGTACCTCTCAGTGACTACAACCAACAAGCCAGACAATCCTAGGGGGGGGGGGGGGGGGGGGGGGGGGGGGGGTGTTTGGGGTGCAGCAGGAGACTCTTGAGAGAGAAGGAAACAATCTAAACCCATGTAAATCCCATCTAATCACAGACCCCCCCCCCCCCCCCCCATTTTTCATACCTTTTTTTCCTCTTTGTGCCTTTAGATGAAAATAGCTCCTGCCTGGTGGATACATGAACACACTCTATAGTTTAGTACTCTGATGGCGTGGTTGCTGACACTCACAAGGCCTGTTTCCGTGGCAACCGGGAGACCTTGCTGTGTGGTTGTTGGCCATTTTCATCTGGTCCTAGACGGCACGCATTGCTCTGTAAAGTCCACAGTGTGTCACTGAGGAAGATGTGAGATGGACGAGCCTGTGTGTTGTGTAACTAGCATATTTATTTTCACATAATGTGAAACTGTGGAGATTTAAAATATTTGATTTATACGCCTATACTGTCTGGTGTTCACCCATAAAATTATTTTTTCATGCAATGTTTATAAAAAATATGTTCATTCAATAGAGGATTGCAATAGAAAAACAATAGTCCAAACCCTATGTCTCTACCATATATGGTTAAAAAATACAGACAATTTAATCCAGGCTCTGTCGCAGCCGGCCGCGACCGGGAGACCCATGGGGCGGTGCACAATTGGCCCAGCGTCGTCCAGGGTAGGGGAGGGAATGGCCGGCAGGGATGTAGCTCAGTTGATAGAGCATGGCGTTTGCAACGCCAGGGTTGTGGGTTCAATTCCCACGGGGGGCCAGTATAAAAAAAATATGTATTCACTAACTGTAAATCGCTCTGGATTAGAGCGTCTGCTAAATGACTAAAATGTAAATGTAAATGTAATAATTTAGCATTATTAGAGTGAATAGAATGTCATTATTGCCACGGTCAAAAAGTGGTCGCTGCTCAATAGAACTCTGTCACTGCTCCGAGGGCGAAACGGCGCTAACTTCGAACGTCAACTGACAAGCTAACAAGCAGCTTTGTGTGTGATAACACATGCTATTTCTAAATGAAATCCGCTTTGTACAAAATAAAATTGGGCTATATATTCATTTACAAAGCTAACAGACTGAATTTCAATATCTAACTTCCCTGAAGGCAATGGGTGTGTTCGAGCGGTAAGCCTAACGAAGCCGACTGTAGACGAAGGTCGGCGAGTGAAGTCAGGGGAGGTGCATCTCTGATCGCCGAAAGTTGGACACTGTAGTGGTCTCAGATCAACATGGCAGTGTCAACATAGCTGCAATTGTTTATAAAAGTTTTTCTGTATAAATGTTGAAATAAACATTTCTATATCCCCATATCATACACTAACAAACTGAAAACATAACGTGTGTTAATTGGTTAATTAATTGGTTAGAGAGAGGTCTCAAATGTCACTTTCATTTGTATCCCCTTCAGCTTTAGAATCGCTGCAAAGTTCCTGTTTCAGTCACGTTTTCAAACCAAAACACCCTAATGATTGGTTGACAAAAGTGCCTCCCACAATGCAGGTGATGGTGAGGAGCAGCTGCAGCGACTTGAAGGCAACTTCATCAAAAGCTGCATGACCTTTGATCACATGATTTTTGTAAAGTTCATGCAGTTGACGTGTTGAAATTAGAAAATTTTTATAACCATAATTTTTACATTTTAGTCATTTAGCAGACGCTCTTATCCAGAGCGACTTACAGTTAGTGAGTGCATACATTTTCATAATGCAACACACTTTGAAAGGCGGTGACCAACGACTTGACAAACATGATCCGCTCGACACGCTCAAGTTTCATGGTGTATTTCGGAGTGTCCCCTTTAAATCACCATAGAAACAGCCCCTCTCAAGGTTGATTGACAGGGGTGAGAGGAATCAAAAGCCACGGATCTGGAGATAAACATGACGAAGGTATCGAGTTGATTTTGATTGGTCCAAAGCACGGAAACACCTCCAAATGTTACCAACTCCCAACACCAAAAAATAGAAGAGATACAACCAAGAGCAGCGGTCACAACAAATGAACGTTCTTATTTAAAGTAACTGCCCAGTATTTCCAGAGGTAATTAAGTATGTTATGAAGCAGATTTTCTGTGTTGGAAGGGTGTGGGCGTATTCTGGTCATTAAAAATATTGGTGATGATGACATTATGTTCTATGAGGAAATAGCAAGTCTTTTATATAAACAGTCTGTTTGAGAAAGGTTTTTTAAAGGTTTTTTTCTCCAATTTATGCTTTGGCCACAAATACTAGTAGTCAACATTATTTGGATATGAGTTAACAGAATATTAACTTTTAAAAGTAATATTTTCACTGGGCAGTTAATGTAATCAACACGGATAAAGATGCAGTAAGTCATGTCAGAAGCTAGCAGATACATTACTTACCAACAACAGCTGCAAATTCCAATAAAACTACATCACGCTTTGAAGTTCACTTTCTGTGATTTGTCTAACAACACTATCATGAATCTAGCAAATATGTTTTGTGGGTCAGAGTGCAGTTTTAATTTTTTTTTCATAGCACAATCTTTTGTTAGTACGTTTCTCACACTGGCTTTAGCCACGGAGCAGGGGGGTTGCCTAGCAACACATGCCTCGGAGGGAGACAATGTCTGCATTGCACGACAAATTCCTGTGATTTGTGAATCTGTTTGGACTGAACAGCTAGCGTGATTTCAGCTAATAGGGAGAATTATCTAACAAAATGACTACATTATGGCATATACTAATCATAAAATATTTACATATAATAGACATTTCGGGTACATTTGTGGACAAAATTCTTAATTACCCAACCTTTAAGTACAAGCATATGAAGGTTATAATATTGTAGAGGACAATGTAATTATTAATTGTATGTGATTCAAAATGACAGAAAACTACATTTAGACATTAATTTATTGGCATCCTCTTGAATGTATCCATATTTCGCTACATTCTAGAGCAGTGAGTGAATGCCTTATCGTGTGTAATCATCATTGATCACCCCACGTGACATGATGCTATCTGTAGCCTACAGATGTTAAATGTTTTTTTTAATCTCTTGACTATAGAACCAAAAAACCTCCTAGCAACCATTTGTTGCGAGACAATAAAGTCCTCTGATTCTAAAAAGTGAACGTGTCATCACCTCTTCCACAGGGTGACGAGGAGTCCAGCCAGGGCCTTCCCATCAGCCCTTTCATGGACCGCTCTGCTCCCCAGCTGGCTAAGCTCCAGGAGTCCTTCATCACCCACATCGTAGGACCGCTCTGTAACTCATACGACTCCGCAGCACTCATGCCTGGACGTTGGGTGGAACCTAACCCCGAGGAGGAGGAAGAGGAGGAGCACGAGGAGGAGGAGGAGGAGGATACGACAGAGGATGAAGATGGGTCGACTAGCTCGGAGGCATCGCGTAAGATTGTTACTCACATCTGTTTCCTTTACTTTACTTGGTGTAGTTGACAGGGACAATGCACATTAATGTGCCAGATTTAGGCAGAAAGCTCATTTATGTGAATCAATGCATGAAAAGACAAGTGTATATTTCTTTCAAAACCCTTCTGTAGAGAAAGAGAAAGCAGCTCCCAAGAAGAGGAGGAAAGTGTTCTGTCAGATCACCCAGCACCTGATGGACAACCACGAGATGTGGAAGAAGGTGATCGCAGAGGAAACCCCCAAGCAAAACAATGTAGCTGAGCCAATCCTATCCATCCACGAGGAGGAGGAGGAGCCAGGGAGCAGGGAGGATGTAGTGGAGGAGGAGGAGCCAGAAGAGGAAGGGGAGGGGCCAGAGGAGGAAGTAGATGAGGAGTGGCCAGCGCCCCCGCAGGACGAGTCTGAACCTGCAGAAGAAGAGGCGTCGCCAGAGTGAGGGCCTCAAATGCTCATGGTGAGTGCTATTCGGAATCCTTGGGATGTTGCTACCCTAAATCCTAACCTTAACCCCTACCCTAACCATAACCATAACCATAACCCTTACCTTAACCAATTTAAATGTCAACTTAAATGGGGTAGGGATGTCCCAAGGATCCCAGATAGCAAGAACCAAAGGCTCATGGGAATGAAACAAGGCAGCCATTGGCCCGAGCCAGAACGTGAAATTACTTTTTCTATCCTATTGACAAACAGACTGACTGTTTATTATTTTTTTGTTGCCAGCACATTCACTTAGACACAACACTGTAGAAGTTTGGGAAATTGTGCCTAATGAAAATGTAACAGAGGGTGGGGGATATTTACTTGTGTTTTACACATTTTATATATAAAAACAAAGAATGGTCAGGTTCAGAAAACTCAGTCATCCGTCCTCTTGAGGAACTGTCCATTATTACAATATCCTACAGGATCATATACTGTACGTAACTAACTGGTATAAGAGATCACGAAACATACAGACTCTTTTTGCTACCGTCAAGAGTGGATCAAGACTTGGTCATGAAGACCTCAAACCCATTGTGTAAACAACGGACTGCAGAGACTGCTGCCAATTTATATATAAGAAATATTTTCTAAATGCAATTATACTTAAACATCACATTCACCTGTACTCACGTGTGTTTTGTTTAGGGGGGTATTTTAAGTATTTTGTCTGGGTCTGATAAGTCTCAGTAATATGGTTTTATTTTTACTATGTGGATTGAGAAGGGAAAGATTAGACTGACCAGCTCCCTACAAATCTACATTTTCCAGCTTATTAATGTTATTTAATTGATTCCATATTGCATCTCACACCTATACTCTGTAGCACACAACAGCAAGCATGCCCTCTAGCCATCTTTTAGTTTTTACTGAAAAACCGAAACGGTCGGTGTAGCCCCCCCACTTTAAGGCCCCTCGATGATCTATGACATCAGCAGAACCATCCGCAGGTAACATTGCTCATGTGATGTACTCCACTGAGCAGAACATGCTGACTTCAGTCCAGGGTCTTAGATTTGACCAACGGCTTGGTTCAGAGGAGGTTGGAACACGCTAAAGGTCAAGAAAGGAGTCAGAAAAGGATACGTTAGGATACTGTAGCTCCTATGAGTGTTTCTCTAATACACTGAAAAAAACAGGCTGTCTGCTAATGATGTAGTCCCATGACTATAAGGCACATGATAAGTTCCTCAACCTAACTCAAAAGATGGTCCTCTGTAGCTCAGCTGGTAGAGCACGGCGCTTGTAACGCCAGGGTAGTGGGTTCGATCCCCGGGACCACCCATACACAAAAAATGTATGCACGCGTGACTGTAAGTCGCTTTGGATAAGAGCGTCTGCTAAGTGGGACATTATTATTATTATTATTATAAAGATAGGATTCTTCCGCTACTACCAGATCAACTGATTACGTAGAGTTATTTTATTTTGCCTTTATTTAACCAGGTAAGTCCTTGAGAACACATTCTCATTTACAACAATGACCTACAGATACACGGTAATACAGGAGCAAACACAAACACGCAGTATACAATCTCTAAGCCATACAAGGAGGAACCATTTACTGTGAGGTGATTTTTTTTTAGGGAGAGAGCAGAGTAGCACAAAATGATCCTAGCATTGACAGCCAGCCTGCATCCTAATTTATTTTTTTATTTCTTAGTCATTTTAGCAGACGCTCTTATCCAGAGCGACTCACAGTTAGTGAGTTCAGACATTTTCATACTAAATGACACCCTATTCCCTTTGTAGAGCGAGCAGAGCTCTGGTCAAAAGTAGTGCACTATACAGGGAATAGGGTGCCATTTGGGACGTACCCCACTTCTTGACGCACATTGCAATGTTCTAGGAAACGCATGGACATCTGCCAGCAGTCAGATGTATAGACTATAGAACTATAGAGGTATACAACTGGCTTTGAACTATGTAGGTATACAACTGGCTTTGAACTATGGAGGTATACAACTGGCTTTGAACTATAGAGGTATACAACTGGCTTTGAACTATAGAGGTATACAACTGGCTTTGAACTATAGAGGTATACAAATGGCTTTGAACTATAGAGGTATACAACTGGCTTTGAACTATGGAGGTATACAACTGGCTTTGAACTATAGAGGTATACAACTGGCTTTGAACTATAGAGGTATACAACTGGCTTTGAACTATAGAGGTATACAACTGGCTTTGAACTATGGAGGTATACAACTGGCTTTGAACTATGGAGGTATACAACTGGCTTTGAACTATAGAGGTATACAACTGGCTTTGAACTATAGAGGTATAGAACTGGCTTTGAACTATGGAGGTATACAACTGGCTTTGAACTATAGAGGTATACAACTGGCTTTGAACTATGGAGGTATACAACTGGCTTTGAACTATAGAGGTATACAACTGGCTTTGAACTATGGAGGTATACAACTGGCTTTGAACTATAGAGGTATACACATGGCTTTGAACTATAGAGGTATACAACTGGCTTTCCTCTCTGCCTGTGGCAATATTCTCATGTCCCCTCCTAATCCACCTCGCCCCTCTCCTTCTATTAGCCTTCTATTAACATGCGAACACACAATGTTCCCACCGTAAATAACAGTACACACAACAGCTCAATGACAAGGCTCTTCTCTGTGTACTGCTGCCAAACACTATACTATAAACACTGTGTATGCTTTAGTGGGCGACCTGGGTAAGGTGAATAGTAGCCTGTGCTTTAGGGGGCGACCTGGGTAAGGTGAATAGTAGCCTGTGCTTTAGGGGATGACCTGGGTAAGGTGAATAGTAGCCTGTGCTTTAGGGGGCGACCTGGGTAAGGTGAATAGTAGCCTGTGCTTTAGGGGATGACCTGGGTAAGGTGAATAGCAGCCTGTGCTTTAGGGGGCGACCTGGGTAAGGTGAATAGTAGCCTGTGCTTTTCGGGGCGACCTGGGTAAGGTGAATAGTAGCCTGTGCTTTAGGGGGCGACCTGGGTAAGGTGAATAGTAGCCTGTGCTTTTCGGGGCGACCTGGGTAAGGTGAATAGTAGCCTATGCTTTAGGGGGTGACCTGGGTAAGGTGAATAGTAGCCTGTGCTTCAGGGGGTGACCTGGGTAAGGTGAATAGTAGCCTGTGCTTAAGGGGGTGACCTGGGCAAGGTGTATAGTAGCCTGTGCTTTAGGGGATGACCTGGGTAAGGTGAATAGTAGCCTGTGCTTTAGGGGGCGACCTGGGTAAGGTGAATAGTAGCCTGTGCTTTAGGGGGTGACCTGGGTAAGGTGAATAGTAGCCTGTGCTTCTTGTACATTTTGGGTTCCTTCTCCTTTCATCCCAAATTTGACATCATTCTTTTACATGATCTTTCTCAATCAGGTTTTTATAATTCTTCCAATTGAAAATGGTAGATTATTGATATGATGACTTGTTTAGTGCGCTGCATAGATAGCATACTCTACAGTATATGGAAAAAGCTGTATAGTTGTATTGCTTATGAAAATGTTATGTATGCTATATAAAGCCTTTATAGGTTGTAAGTTGTAAGGGACCTTTTAAAATGTATTTTTGGATTGGAATCCAGGTTTATGTAGAGTTTAATCCACAGCCTTCCTGTAGCAAAATGCCCATGTTCAGATAGAAGGGACTTCCAATAACTTTCTAGTAACAGACACAAACATCGATCCATTCATGCTCCTCAGAGAAAAACGTCACACTGTATGCAACGCTTGGCTTCACCATAGATGCAGTAAAGAGGTCAATGGAATGCAGACCGTGGGGGACAGAAGGACGCTGGATTGGGGCACATTCAACAAATCTGATCCCACAAAGTGGATATTGGTCAAATTCGTCAGAATGTATTGTCACAGGCCCACAATGAGGTTACCAAAAGTCTGATTTGGATATCAAGTATTTGGTTGTTTTTGCTGCATAACGTTTAGAAGTTGTCCCTTTTCAGGATTAGAAAAAGTGACTGCTAAATGCTAACTCCCGTTTGTGTAAGCTGGTAGCATAGCTAGCATACAGAAATCGGTGGTGGTAGTCAATGTCGTTTTTAATTGTAATGCAGTTGATTGGTGATGATGACATGAACATGTTGACATCCATACAAGCATTATACTCCGATTTTTACCTCAACATCATGTTTAATATACACATATAAAGACTAGCCTAAATGCAGGCTAATTTTGCTTTGGGGTCAATGAGGAGATTCGGGATATTTCCCCCCTGGCATCTTTCCCCCGCGCGTTTCCATGGCATTTCCATTGTTTTGGTCGAATTCCACTGACCTCTTTACCATCTATCCTTTCTATACGCTCTTTATAAAGTTGAACTGAATGACACTGTGTGAGCAACACAGGTTACCATTTACATGATATGATTCTGCATCACATTTATCACACATAGCACAATATATGGTTTAAGTCTTTATCACACATAGCATAACATATGGTCTCAGTCATTTTCTGTGATATCAAATGATGCTGTTGCCACCACCTGTGAAATATGATATGTAATAGTCATTTATTTCAGAAAGTTCAAAAAGATTGGGAATGTTTTGTGAAATAATATTAGTTATGGTAGAGCCCCATGTGTTTATATGATCATGTTATTAATTTAATTGGACATTCTAATTCCTGATGCATGATGGTCCACAGAACGATTGTTTAACGTGTGTGTGTGTGTGTAATAACTTTCCCCTCTGATCTCTTGTCAGTATGGCCTGCCAATCGGATGGACGCACACAAAACTACGAGACATTAAACATGTAAAACTGTAGAGTTCAGTTTATTATTTTGAATAATGCGTCACATTTTGGCAACCTTGACACAGCTCATTTGGTTTTGCAATGGCACAGTGGTCACTGATCAGTCAATCTCCCTCCTATTTGTCCGACTGTCAGAGACTCCCACCTCACCTTTTGAGCGTAGCCTGGGAGCCAAGACTAGTTCCTAGTTCCTACCCCAATACCAAAATACCCATCTTTGAAAGTTCCAATGTGACATAGTACTCTTTTGTCTAAATTGATCTTTATTTGCCATAATTATTGGGGGGAAAAAACATGTATTATCCTTTACAATGAGAACCAAACAAGCTTTACAATCCTCTAAACTAGAAAATGAGACTTGTATTTTTATATACTGTAGTTGACACATGATGATGATTAAATGACTAATGGTTTTCTCTCGCCAGTACCTTGCACTTAACACATGTAGCAATACTTACACTTAATAAATAATACACAGTATTTGTTAAGTAAAACTTATTCATTTCCTTGCTGGTTGATGCTCAATTTTGTACAATATATATGCTGTACAGTAAAGAAATATTAAAACAAAACAAAAACTCTTTTAGATATACATTATTTATTTTTACCATTTTGTAATTTAGACACTATACTGTAGTTACTATATTGCCAGAATTACTGGAAGTGCCTATTGGTATTATGTGTATTATACAGTGAAATGTTTTGAGATCAGTAGAACTTGTCACAAGATGAACAATGTGGATGTTGTGATGTGAAATACATTGAATTACAATACTTTAATTTCTGTGATACTTGTGCCTCTGTGTATTTTTTCCTGCTTGAATATTCAAATATATACTGAACAAAAATATAAATGCTAACATGCAACAATTTCAAAGATTTTTTCTGTTACAGTTCAAATGAGGAATCAGTCAATTGAAATAAAATCATTAGGCCCTAATCTATTATTTTTACATGACTGGGAATACAGATATGCATCTGTTGGTGACAGATACCTTTAAAAAAAAAGGGCCTCACAGTTGGCCTCAGGATCTCGTTGCGGTATTTTTGTGCATTCAAATTGCCAATCGCTAAAATGCAACTGTGCCCCGCTGCCACCATGGGGCACTTTGTTCACAATGTTGACATCAGCAAACCGCTCACCCACACAACGCTATACACATGGTCTGCGGTTTGACGTACTGCCAAATTCTCTAAAACGAAGTTGGAGGCGGCTTATGGTAGAGAAATGAACAAACTCTCTACCAACAGCTCTGGTGGACATTCCTGCAGTCAGCGTGCCAATTGCAAGCGCCCTCAAAACTTGAGACATCTTTGGCATTGTGTTGTGTGACACAACTGCACATTTTAGAGTGGACTTTTATTGTCACCAGCACAAGGTGCACCTGTGTAATGATCATGCTGTTTAATCAGCTTCTTGACAAATCACACCTGTCAGGTTGATGGATTATCTTGGCAAAGGAGAAATGCTCACTAACAGGGATGTAAACACATTTGTGTACAACATTTGAGAGAAATAAGCTTTTTGTGCATGTGGAACATTTCTGGGATCTTTTATGTCAGTTCATGAAACAAGGGACCAACACTTTACATGTTGTGTTTACATTTTTGTTCAGTGTACATGCATATAAATATATGGATATATATATATATATATATATATACAGTGCATCCGGAAAGTATTCAGACCCCTTCCCTTTTTACACATTTTGTCACGTTACAGCCTTATTCTAAAATGGATTAAATAAATTGTTTTCCTCATCAATCTACACACAACACCCCATAATGACAAAGTGAAAACAGGTTTTTAGAAATGTTAGCAAATTTATTAAAAATAAACAGAAATACCTTATTTACATAAGTATTCAGACCCTTTGTTATGAGAATCGACATTGAGCTCAGGTGCATCCTGTTTCCATTGATCATTATTGAGATGTTTCTACAACTTGATTGGAGTCCACTTGTGGTAAATTCAATTGATTGGACATGATTTGGAAAAGCACACACCTGTCTATATAAGGTCCCACAGTTGACAGTGCATGTCAGAGCAAAAACCAAGCCATGAGGTCGAAGGAATTGTCCGTAGAGCTCCGAGACAGGACTGTGTCGAGGCACAGATCTGGGGAAGGGTACCAAAACATTTCTGCAGCATTGAAGGTCCCAAAGAACACAGTGGCCTCCATCATTCTTAAATGGAAGAAGTTTGGAACCACCAAGATTCTTCCTAGTGCTGGCCGCCCGGCCAAACTGAGAAATCGGGGGAGAAGGGCTTTGGTCAGGAAGGTGACCAAGAAGCCGATGGTCACTCTGACAGAGCTCCAGAATTCCTCTGTGGAGATGGTAGAACTTTCCAGAAAGACAACCATCTCTGCAGCACTCCACCAATCAGGCCTTTATGGTAGGGTGGCCAGACGGAAGCCACTCCTCAGTAAAAGGCACATGACAGCCCGCTTGGAGTTTGCCAAAAGGCACCTAAAGGACTCTCAGACCATGATAAACAAGAAACCAAGATGGAAATCTTTGGCCTGAATGCAAAGCATCACGTCTGGAGGAAACCGGGCACCATCCCCACGGTGAAGCATAGTGGTGGCAGCATCAGAGGCAGGGAGACTAGTCAGGATTGAGGGAAAGATGAACGGAGCAAAGTACAGAGAGATCCTTGATGAAAACCTACTACAGAGCACTCAGGACCTGAGACTGGAGCGAAGGTTCACCTTCCAACAGGACAACGACCTGAAGCACACAGCCAAGACAACGCAGGAGTGGCTTCGGGACCAGTCTCTGAATGTCCTTGAGTGGCCCTGCCAGAGCCCGGACTTGATCCCGATCAAACATCTCTGGAGAGACCTGAAAATAACTGTGCAGCGACACTCCCCATCCAACCTGACAGAGCTTGAGATGATCTGCAGAAAATAATGGGAGAAACTCCCCAAATACAGGTGTGCCAAGCATGTAGCGTCTTACCCAAGAAGACTTGATGCTGTAATCGCTGCCAAAGGTGCTTCAACAAAGTAATGAGTAAAAGGTCTAAATACTTATGTAAATCTGATATTTCCGTTTAAAAAAAAAAAAATAGCAAAAATGTATAACTATCTGTTTTTTGCTTTGTCATTATGGGTTATTGTGTATAGATGAATGAGGAGGAAAAATGCACTGTATATCTGTCTTCATTGGCATCTGAAGATTGGCAGAATTTTATTGAGAGTGTCACGCTTAACATTAATAATATAATAATATATGCCATTTATTTATCCAAAGTGTCTTACAGTCATGTGTGCAAACATTTTACATACTGGTAATGCTGGGAATCAAACTCACAATCCTGGCATTGTAAGCACCATGCTCTAGCAACTGAGCTACGGAGGACCACAAGCACCATGCTCTACCAACTGAGCTACGGAGGACCACAAGCACCATGCTCTACCAACTGAGCTACGGAGGACCACAATCTCCATGCTCTACCAACTGAGCTACGGAGGACCACAATCTCCATGCTCTACCAACTGAGCTACGGAGGACCACAAGCACCATGCTCTACCAACTGAGCTACGGCGGACCACAAGTTAAGTTGCTCGTATACGTTATACCTGTGTAATAACGTTAGGCAACACTTAAAGTTTCACTTAAACGTACTTATTGCTGTGTAATTACATAGGTATAAGGGCAATTTAAGGTAAAGAATTACCTAACATTCTAATTTCCAACGGAACAGGGTGGCAGAAGCAGGACCATGGTTCAATTCACGTGGCGTCTTTTATCTGTCAGACCCAATTTTATTCATCATCTAAGATATTTTATTGATATCTAGGTTATCTAGGTTATCTAGGTTATCTGGGTTATCTAGGTTATCTAGGTTATCTAGGTTGTCTAGGTTATCTAGGTTATCTAGGTTGTCTAGGTTATCTAGGTTATCTAGGTTATCTAGGTTGTCTAGGTTATCTAGGTTATCTGGGTTGTCTAGGTTATCTAGGTTATCTAGGTTGTCTAGGTTGTCTAGGTTGTCTAGGTTGTCTAGGTTATCTGGGTTATCTGGGTTATCTAGGTTGTCTAGGTTATCTAGGTTATCTAGGTTGTCTAGGTTGTCTAGGTTGTCTAGGTTGTCTAGGTTTTCTAGGTTATCTAGGTTATCTAGGTTATCTAGGTTGTCTAGGTTATCTAGGTTGTCTAGGTTATCTAGGTTATCTAGGTTATCTGGGTTATCTGGGTTATCTAGGTTATCTAGGTTATCTAGGTTATCTGGGTTATCTGGGTTATCTAGGTTATCTAGGTTATCTGGGTTATCTAGGTTGTGCCCTCACCTCCTTTGATCTGTTTCATCCCTCTTAAAGTTGTAATAAAATGAGAGAAAGTCTGACTTTTTAATCTTGTTTGGAATGACCATTTAAATGACCAGTTTTTACCTTGGGCATCATTGTTTGGGTTCAGACATTAGTCTGGGGTGGGTTGGGCCCAGACATTAATCTGGGGTGGGTTGGGCCCAGATATTAATCTGGGGTGGGTTGGGCCCAGACATTAATCTGGGGTGGGTTTGGCCCAGATATTGGGGTGGGTTGGGTCCAGACATTAATCTGGGGAGTGTTTGGCCCAGATATTGGGGTGGGTTGGGTCCAGACATTAATCTGGGGAGTGTTTGGCCCAGATATTGGGGTGGGTTGGGCCCAGACATTAATCTGGGGAGGGTTCGGCCCAGATATTGGGGTGGGTTGGGTACAGACATTAATCTGGGGAGTGTTTGGCCCAGATATTGGGGTGGGTTGGGTCCAGACATTAATATGGGGAGTGTTTGGCCCAGATATTGGGGTGGGTTGGGTCCAGACATTAATCTGGGGAGGGTTGGGCCCAGATATTGGGGTGGGTTGGGTCCAGACATTAATCTGGGGAGTGTTTGGCCCAGATATTGGGGTGGGTTGGGTCCAGACATTAATCTGGGGAGTGTTTGGCCCAGATATTGGGGTGGGTTGGGCCCAGACATTAATCTGGGGTGGGTTGGGTCCAGACATTGGGGTGGGTTGGGCCCAGACATTAATCTGGGGAGTGTTTGGCCCAGATATTGGGGTGGGTTGGGTCCAGACATTAATCTGGGGAGCGTTGGGCCCAGATATTGGGGTGGGTTGGGTCCAGACATTAATCTGGGGAGTGTTTGGCCCAGATATTGGGGTGGGTTGGGCCCAGACATTGGGGTGGGTTGGGCCCAGATATTGGGGTGGGTTGGGTCCAGACATTAATCTGGGGAGTGTTTGGCCCAGATATTGGGGTGGGTTGGGCCCAGACATTGGGGTGGGTTGGGTACAGACATTAATCTGGGGAGTGTTTGGCCCAGATATTGGGGTGGGTTGTGTCCAGACATTAATCTGGGGAGCGTTGGGCCCAGATATTGGGGTGGGTTGGGTCCAGACATTAATCTGGGGAGTGTTTGGCCCAGATATTGGGGTGGGTTGGGCCCAGACATTGGGGTGGGTTGGGTCCAGACATTAATCTGGGGAGTGTTTGGCCCAGATATTGGGGTGGGTTGGGTCCAGACATTAATCTGGGGAGTGTTTGGCCCAGATATTGGGGTGGGTTGGGCCCAGACATTAATCTGGGGTGGGTTGGGTCCAGACATTGGGGTGGGTTGGGCCCAGACATTAATCTGGGGAGCGTTGGGCCCAGATATTGGGGTGGGTTGGGTCCAGACATTAATCTGGGGAGTGTTTGGCCCAGATATTGGGGTGGGTTGGGCCCAGATATTGGGATGGGTTGGGCCCAGACATTGGGGTGGGTTGGGCCCAGATATTGGGGTGGGTTGGGTCCAGACATTAATCTGGGGAGTGTTTGGCCCAGATATTGGGGTGGGTTGGGCCCAGACATTGGGGTGGGTTGGGTACAGACATTAATCTGGGGAGTGTTTGGCCCAGATATTGGGGTGGGTTGTGTCCAGACATTAATCTGGGGAGCGTTGGGCCCAGATATTGGGGTGGGTTGGGTCCAGACATTAATCTGGGGAGTGTTTGGCCCAGATATTGGGGTGGGTTGGGCCCAGACATTGGGGTGGGTTGGGTCCAGACATTAATCTGGGGAGTGTTTGGCCCAGATATTGGGGTGGGTTGGGTCCAGACATTAATCTGGGGAGTGTTTGGCCCAGATATTGGGGTGGGTTGGGCCCAGACATTAATCTGGGGTGGGTTGGGTCCAGACATTGGGGTGGGTTGGGCCCAGACATTAATCTGGGGAGCGTTGGGCCCAGATATTGGGGTGGGTTGGGTCCAGACATTAATCTGGGGAGTGTTTGGCCCAGATATTGGGGTGGGTTGGGCCCAGATATTGGGATGGGTTGGGCCCAGACATTGGGGTGGGTTGGGCCCAGATATTGGGGTGGGTTGGGCCCAGATATTGGGATGGGTTGGGCCCAGACATTGGGGTGGGTTGGGCCCAGATATTGGGGTGGGTTGGGCCCAGATATTGGGGTGGGTTGGGTCCAGACATTAATCTGGGGAGTGTTTGGCCCAGATATTGTGTTGGGTTGGGCCCAGATATTGGGGTGGGTTGGGTCCAGATATTAGGGTGAGTTGGGCCCAGATATTGGGGTGAGTTGGGCCCAGACATTGGGGTGGGTTGGGTCCAGATATTGGGGTGGGTTGGGCCCAGACATTAATCTGGGTCGTTTCCCAAAGCCTATGTTGCTATAAAGAAGCATGACGTTACCAGATGTTACTTGATGAACAAGACTCATGCCACTTAACAAATTATGTTTGTTCAGGCACAAAGTTATTTTAGACACAAGAGGTCAGTGTTTGTAGGGCAACAAAACAACACCACAAAACAGTACAGTAGCATGCATTGTACAGTTTGACAACGTGTACTGGGATAGTTCCAGTCCCTGTACATTGCAGTATATGTGGATTGGCACTGAACCTGAATGTCCTGCTAACCCCCCCCCCCCCCCTGTAAGCCCTATTTAATCAGTTCTCTACCACGTCAGACACGTTGTCAGGCCTCTTCCAACGTCACTCTGTCCGGATGTCTGTGTTCAAAGCTCTGCCTGTCCTGCGACCTCTCTGATTGCCCACTAGACTCATTTGTGTTGTATCCATCCAGCCCTTTCTGTCCAAGCTACTAGCCTGGTCGCAGATCTGTTTGTGCTGTCTTGCCAACTACTATGGTCATTGTCACACAGGGTAGAACGACTTTCATTTTTGGATGAAATTACATAGGACAATTCATAATGTACTGGCCTATGCTCTCTCTCTCTCTCTCTCTCTCTCTCTCTCTCTCTCTCTCTCTCTCTCTCTCTCTCTCTCTCTCTCTCTCTCTCTCTCTCTCTCTTTATCTCTGCACTGCGTTACTACGTAGGTGAACTGGAATGGTCTGGTACTGACGGTCTGGAATTGCATATGGATCAGTATATTAACCACATGATCAGTCCTTCCTCTCTCACAATATGTGACCATCAACTGTGATAGTGGTCGTACCCAAGCTATGTTTATTAAAATGCACTTTAAATAGCAAAAACAAAAACAATCCTGGACGTGATGTGAAGCCATACTGTAATTTATATTCAGTACAGTAAGCTCAATATGTCACGCAGCCTTGGTGTCTATCTCCATGGCAACAGGGAAACATGGGACATCAAGGATTGATCACCCGTGAGGAGCCATAAAGGAAACATTCCATCATTAAAACTGCTCTGTTATCTGTGTTAGATGTCTCACTAAACTTAGCCCATATCCTACTGTATTATTCACGGATAAAAAAAATCCAACGTTTATTTTAATAGGCTTACTGTATATCATTCAATCTGAATAGCAATAACATAGTTCAGTTTTAAAATTGAGTGGTGAAAATAAGAAATGTACAGTGGGGAGAACAAGTATTTGATACACTGCCGATTTTGCAGGTTTTCCTACTTACAAAGCATGTAGAGGTCTGTAATTTTTATCATAGGTACACTTCAACTGTGAGAGACGGAATCTAAAACAAAATGTTTAAGTAATTAATTTGCATTTTATTGCATGACATAAGTATTTGATCACCTACCAACCAGTAATAATTCCGGCTCTCACAGACCTGTTAGTTTTTCTTTAAGAAGCCCTCCTGTTCTCCACTCATTACCTGTATTAACTGCACCTGTTTGAACTCGTTACCTGTATAAAAGACACCTGTCCACACACTCAATCAAACAGACTCCAACCTCTCCACAATGGCCAAGACCAGAGAGCTGTGTAAGGACATCAGGGATACAATTGTAGACCTGCACAAGGCTGGGATGGGCTACAGGACAATCAACAGTGTATCAAATACTTGTTCTCCCCACTGTACCTGTATTAAGCTATGCTGCCAATGTGTGGAATATGCATGGCATGATAGAAGCAGATTTTATGAAATATTGAAGCCATGGGAATTTGCAAGGGCCGTGATGCACGCCCAAATTGTTTCAATTAGGCTTATTTCTGTAGGTTTATTATCAAGATGAAACATTGGACCATTTCAGGCTTATAGGCCTAACCAGCCAGGACACACCAGATCAAATGCAGTGTTCTACGGTCGTCCAGGTCCCCAGAACGTCAGGAGATGCCTTTAATACCGGCCACTAGGGGGCATCTGTGAGCGCTATTTCCATCAAGTAGGCTCGCGGCTTTCTACACCTTGCTACGGTTTGCTAAGCCACGAACTCTGGCTCAGAGGATCGCGGGTTCAATTCCAGCGCTGGGCACTTATTTTTAGTTGTTGTTGTTGTCTATCCCAAACCTTAACCCTTACTTTAACAAGTTGGAATTAATGCCTAAAGTTAACAGTCGAGTTGTTTCTGTTTTAACCCTATCCCAAACCTTAACCCTTGCCTCAACCCTTGCCTTAACCATTCGGAATGAATGCCTAAACTTAACTGTCAAAACTCGATGTTTATGGACAAACGTCGAATACTGCAGTCATACCATGAGATCTTGTGGCCTAACAGGTGTGAGTTTTAAAGTTTTTTTTTTTAAATTGCTAACATGCATTGGTCAAAACTGAAGTCAGATTGTCAAAACTCTTCACACAGTCAGCGAAACAGAAGTGTATGTGGACCAAACTGTGAATCATTTTTCATTGCTTTCACACAAAATGCATTCAATGACCACATTCTCCGAAATCGATGAACTCTTTTCTCATTCATACTCCACCACCTGCAAAACTATATATTTGCAGCACATGTTTGCAAATGCTAACACACTGTTTCCAAAACGGTTAAAAACACATTCAAAACAGAATGATGGCAAATGTCGTGCATTTCTGCAGTAACCAGATTGAAACATCTCAGCAGAATATTTCATCATTCCAAACACAGCTGATTGCAATTTCAGCTGAAAGCCTACCCAAGTGTCCTGTTTTTAGTCTCGTTACCAAACAGACAAAATAGGACGGCTTCGGAATGATTTAGTTTGGAAACATGGATCAAGGAAGACAGGTTGGTGGGGAAAGAAGAGTGGCAGGGAGAGGGAGAGGGAGAGGGAGAGGGAGAGGGAGAGGGAGAGGGAGAGGGAGAGGGAGAGGGAGAGGGAGAGGGAGAGGGAGAGGGAGAGGGAGAGGGAGAGTGGCAGGGAGAGGGAGAGGGAGAGGGAGAGGGAGAGGGAGAGGGAGAGGGAGAGTGGCAGGGAGAGGGAGAGGCAGAATGGGGTGGAGGACAAAGGAGAGGAAGACCAAGAGCGGTGGTCTCTGATGAGATAAGGCCCACAATTATTGACCATGTTGTAAACCATGGTCTCTCTTTGAGAGAGGCCGGTTTAAGGGTGTAACCAAATCTGCAGCGTTCAACAGTTGCATCAGTAGTACGAATTTTCCGGCAAAACAAAAGGTGAGATGTGCATCCTTCAATGATAATTGAACTACATATTAAAGTACAATACAGTATGTTCACATTTTTACATGTACTGGCATTTTGAAATATATTGATTGTTTTGTGTTTTTCAGTAGGATCCAAAGGTTGCCTCCACAGGAGGGAGAGCCAGAATATTATCAGATGCGCAGGAAATTGCCATTATTGATAGGGTAATTGGCAACAATGCAATACAACTGCGGGAAATTCGGGACAGAGTGCTGGCAGACAATATCACTTTTGGGAACGTGAATACGGTCAGCACAACGACAATTGCCAGAGTCCTAGAGAAGGATTTACTGTATTTTAGAGAGTAATGGAGATGGAAGCCAGGCAAACTGTACATACATTTATCTTTGTGGATGAAGCTGGATTCAACCTGGGCAAAAAACACACCGCAGTGGAAGAAATGTGATTGGACAGAGAGCAACCGTGGATGTCCCAGGCCAGAGAGGAGCTAACATCACAATGTGTGCAGCACTGTCCAATGATGCTTTGCTGTTACACAAACCACTCATTGGCCCCTACAAAACAGAGGCTCATTTCTTTTCTAGATGACCTGCATAATCGACTTGTGCCAGCGGAGGAGAGAGGGGCAAGAAACTCCTCTACCTTCGTTGTTGTGTGGTATAATGTGGCATTCCACCACTCTGCTGCAGTCACAGACTGGTTTGCTGCACATCCCAGGATGTCAGTACTATTCCTGCCTCCATACTCCCCCTTCCTAAACCCCATAGAGGAGTTTTTCCTCTGCATGGAGGTGGAAGGTTTATGACCACCATCCACATGACCAGATGTCCTAACTGGATGCCATGAATGGGGGGTGTGGAGACACTTCTCCTGAAGACTGCCAGGGTTGGATTAGACATTCCAGAAGATACTTTCCAAGATGCATCGCCAGAGAAGAAATAAGATGTGATGTTGATGAGAAATTGTGGCCCAATGCAGGAGAGAGGGACACCTCACAGTACTGTACAGTATGAGTGATTATACTATACATGTTGTTGATGTTTTTTTATTTTTTATTATTGCAGCCCTGGAATTTCAGGATTTTGTTTTTTGTTTCAACTTTTTATTTTTCACAAGTAAATTACTATATGCAAAAAAAAGGCTTTTGAAGCAAATTGCTGCATTTCTGAATCATTCTTGTTACATATATTTTAGTACAGTCAATAAAGTGAAAAGGTGTTATTCTTATTTTATAATGAAATACTGATTTAAGTGAAAAATCATTCAAACTTTAAAGAGAAAACTTCATAATTTATGTAATGCTCCCTGTTGTTCATGTTTTTTTTTAGTTCAAGGTGTTATGAGTGACAATGTATGCTTTCTGAGTGAGAATTGTTGCCAATGTTATGGTCGAACGAGCTTATTTTGAGACATGTATGAAGTGTCATGGTGGTTTGAGTGAGTTTTGGAGGTGAGATTAACTGTTTGGCCAAGATGCATGTTGGTAATGCAGACTGTGTGAAGAGTTTTGAAAAAGTGGCTTCAGTTTTAACCGATGTTTGTCAGCAATTGAAAAAAACTATAATAGTTACAGGCACTGTGTATCCCTGCAGGTAGAAGTGCTGTAAAACTGTTACGAATTTGTGGTATATATTCGGCAGAACTATACTTTACTGTTTTGAATTATAAAATGTTTCAAGTCAACATATGAACCTGAGAAATAAAATATGTTAATGCTTGTTATGTCGCAAAAAAAAAAAAAGTAAATGAGACACATGATCACCTGTAGCTAAATTAATGATTCATTCACAGTATTTAGAGTTTTACTGATCATCACGTCATCAACCTCTCATCTTCACTTTCCACACTCATCATGTGCCAACTTCAGAAGGAATTTATTTGCCATCTTTTTATCCACATCTAATATTTTTTCTTTCGATGTTTAGGCTATTCGATTTACCACACCTGACATACTTTTCCTGCGTTTTGTCGTGACGCTCTGTAGCCTAGATTGAATTAACGGCTAAAATAATGGCATGATTTAAGTGCGCTTTTCAGTAGTTCTACTCAGACGCGCATCACGTGTTTCGGTTCAATTCTCCGACAGCGGTTTCCATGAACTGAACTATAGGCTTCAAACGCTAAGATTGCTCCAATTCTCCGGGTATGCGGCCGCTTGTCAAAGCCGGACTGAAATCCACTACAAAATAAGGACAATTCTGAGAAATTGATTGAGGTGATTATTGAAGAAAGCAGTATTTCGATTGGACAAGAAAGCATCTGGAAAACTGAAAACTGGAACCAGGGGTTCGGGCAGGGGTTCTGCTGCGAAGAAGTTTCAGAGTGGATATAACATCGACACGTCATAGCTTTGCAGCCTCCGAGCTCCTTCAGTTCAGGAAAAGTACTTGGGTAAGTAGGAATCAATTAAATATATTTATTAGGCTATGGCAACATATTTAGCCTTTAGCCACAGCCTGTGAGATTGGCAGTAAATAAAAACGAATGAAAAACGAATAACATATTAGGCTATGTTTTATCATTGTGGACTGTTAACCAATTATCTTCAGATCCTTAAAAAATAATGATGATCTCATAAAATGTCACTGCTTGAGAAATACAGATCACAGTCATATCAATCGTAGAAAGTGCAGCATGCTGTGGCAACATTTGCATGTGAAAATGTAATTTGCTTGTTTTTGTTTGTCGCCCTTAATGAGCACCTTACATAATGTGTGTGTATCCTGACAAACACAAGAGTTTCTCTTGCACAATCAATTTCAACACACAATCTGAAAAAAAAACTACATATTCAATATTTACAATGATTGAATGTGGACACTGGCACATAATGTGTAGCCAATTGGACATTATTGGACAAAAGTACTGCTGCATCCACAGATTAGTTTAAGATCACATGTAGTCTTCACCATTAGGTATTTTTTGTAAAGGTTATTAGGAAAACAGTCTATAATGTTATTAGGCTATGATATGACCTATCAGATTGTCTATAATCAGAGACATTTCCTTTAGCAGACCTACAGAGTAAATTACCTATTAATTAGCCACTTGGGTTTCTGAGAGAGAGAGAAAGAGAGAGAGATGGGGAGAGAGAGAGAAAGAGAGAGATGGGGGAGAGAGAGAGAAAGAGAGAGATGGGGGAAAGAGAGAGATGGGGAGAGAGAGAGAGAGAGAGAGAGAAAGAGAGGGATGGGAGAGAAAGAGAGAGAGAGAGAATGAGAGAGAGAGAGAGAGAGAAAGAGTGGACACGATTAGACCCAACCAAAACATGAGAAAACAAAAAGAGAATTACTTGACACATTGGAAAGAATTAACAAAAAAACAGAGCAAACTAGAATGCTATTTGGCCCTAAACAGAGAGTACACAGTGGCAGAATACCTGACCACTGTGACTGACTCAAACTTAAGGAAAGCTTTGACTATGTACAGACTCAGTGAGAGAGAGAAATGGGGAGAGAGAGAGAGAGAATCAGAGAAAGAGAGAGATGGGGAGAGAGAGAGAGAGAGAGAGAGAGAGAGAGAGAGAGAGAGAGAGAGAGAGAGCTCTGTCTTCTGTGAGCATTGTGTAATTCATTCAAAGTATAACGTATCATTTAGCTAGTTAGTTAAAGTGCGCGTGTGGTCTGGCCAGGGATCGCAGAAGGATGTTCTATTCTATGTCTTGATTGAGATTCATTCATGAAACCAAGTGATAAAAATGTAATTTTATTAAGACAATGTGACATTTAAAAAAAAATACAACATTGACACATTCTGTTCAAGAGTTGTCCTATTATTAAACTTTGAACATATTGGTTTCACTATGCTGTTTGCACAATTCTATTGTCACATTAATTCATCCAATTATCAAACTAAAGAAGTACGCAGCTGCACGTATATGTGATTATTATTGAGCCTACATCTTGATTTATCGAGGACACCATCACTTTAGCTTTTCTGTCAGTAGATGCAGCGCATGGAATGGGGAGGGGCAGGGTGTCTAGATGGCCTACATGGCCCACAAATGCCAGCCATTGGTCAAATTCAAATTCAATGTCGTAGAATAGATCACATTTATATAATTTGGACGCCCAATGTTGTAATGAATGAACAATTATGCTATCAAACAATGATAAATCACTGGACAATCAGATGAAGCCATAATATGATGTTTATTGAATTCAAATAGGCCTAAACTGTAAGATACAGTGCCTTGCAAAAGTATTCAGCCCCCATTGGCGTTTGTCCCATTTTGTTGCATTACAACCTGTCATTTAAATTGATTTTTTTTTTAGGATTTCATGTAATGGACATACCCAAAATAGTCCAAATTGGTGAAGTGAAATGAAAAAAATTACTTGTTTCAAATAATTCTAAAAAATAAATAACGGAAAAGTGGTGCGTGCATATGTATTCACCCCCTTTGCTATGAAGCCCCTAAATATGATCTGGTGCAACCAATTACCTTCAGAAGTCACATAATTAGTTAAATAAAGTCCACCTGTGTGCAATCTAAGTGTGACATGATCTCAGTATATATACACCTGTTCTGAAAGACCCCAGAGTCTGCAACACCACTAAGCAAGGGGCACCACCAAGCAAGCGGCACCATGAAGACCAAGGAGCTCTCCAAACAGGTCAGGGACAAAGTTGTGGAGAAGTACAGATCAGGGTTGGGTTATAAAAAAATATCAGAAACTTTGAACATCCCACGGAGCACCATTAAATCCATTAATGTAGTGCCCTGTAGCTCAGTTGGTAGAGAATGGCGCTTGCAATGCCAGGGTTGTGGGTTCATTTCCCACGGGGGGGCAGTATGAAAATGTATGCACTCACTAACTGTAAGTCGCTCTAGATAAGAGCGTCTGCTAAATGACTAAAATGTAAAATGTAAATTATTTTAAAAAATTGAAAGAACACTTGAGTGGTTTAAGGGGAAACATTTAAATGTATTGGAATGGCCTAGTCAAAGCCCAAACCTCAATCCAATTGAGAATCTGTGGTATGACTTAAAGATTGCTGTACACCAGTGGAACCCATCCAACTTGAAGGAGCTGGAGCAGTTTTGCCTTGAAGAATGGGCAAAAATCCCAGTGGCTAGATGTGCCAAGCTTATAGAGACATACCCCAAGACACTTGCAGCTGTAATTGCTGCAAAAGGTGACTTTGGGGGGGGGTGAATAGTTACGCACACTCAAGTTCGTTTTTTTTTGGTCTTATTTCTTGTTTGTTTCACAATAAAACATATTTTGCATCTTCAAAGTGGTAGGCATGTTGTGTAAATCAAATGATACAACCCCCCCAAAAATCCATTTTAATTCCAGGTTGTAAGGCAACAAAATAGGCAAAATGCCAAGGGGGGTGAATACTTTTGCAAGCCACTGTATAGGCCCTTTTAGTGCATGAGGCTATCTGTACTTTCTGTTTGTTTGCTCTACTTAGAAAACAAAGGGTGTTTACCGTGAGAAATTGCTTGTGGCTTCCACACACAATGCGAGTTTTGTCATCTCTTCTGTAGGCTACATGATTCAGTTGTTCATTAGTCGTTCAGAAAATCCGGAAAACAGCACCACAAAGTGGGCACTGTCTTTGATATTAGATTGGTTTGGTCAACCTTTGAAAGCCAAAGTAATATGTTAGCGACCTCGTAAACAAATGCAGCGGCATTTTGGTGGACGTTGTGCTACCCTTGGCTGGAGATGGCATTTCCATTTTGGTGGAAGTTGTGCTTCCCTTGGCTGGAGATGGCATTTCCATTTTGATGGAAGTTGTGCTTCCCTTGGCTGGAGATGGCATTTCCATTTTGGTTGAAGTTGTGCTTCCCTTGGCTGGAGATGGCATTTCCATTTTGGTGGAAGTTGTGCTTCCCTTGGCTGGAGATGGCATTTCCATTTTGGTGGAAGTTGTGCTTCCCTTGGCTGGAGATGGCGTTTCCATTTTGGTGGAAGTTGTGCTTCCCTTGGCTGGAGATGGCGTTTCCATTTTGGTGGAAGTTGTGCTTCCCTTGGCTGGAGATGGCATTTCCATTTTGGTGGAAGTTGTGCTTCCCTTGGCTGGAGATGGCATTTCCATTTTGGTGGAAGATGTGCTTCCCTTGGCTGGAGATGGCATTTCCATTTTGGTGGAAGTTGTGCTTCCCTTGGCTGGAGATGGCATTTCCGGCGGCAAGAAAAAGGGCATAGGCCTACAGCTTGGGTCTTTTCTCATTTGGGAAAAAGTCTGTTCTCCGTGTTCTCTCCTCCGTGACCCGGAAACCGATAAGTGGTCATGGAGAGTGTCAATTCGTTAGTAGGCAAACAGAAGACGGTCCTCCCTCCTCGATAGCCTCCTTTTGGAGAGGAAGCACAAGTCTATCACTGAGTTCTTCATTTAAGAGATTTTAAATCTGCCACACACCCTTTGAATTAGCTGTTGTTTTCTCGAAGGAGAAAGCATGCAAACATTTAAAAACAATATGCTACTTATCCTTTTATCTGCTAAATGTCTTGCACAAATTGCTACATTTGTTTTGATCACTTTATCCATTTATTTTGGAAATCCACCCCTGTAAACGTCATTTGCCTGATGACGTGCGAGTCTCATTTCATACAACCGCATTTTCGTCCATGTTCCCTCTCTTTACCACCTCTCCTTGATTATCTTTGACCTTTTTCAAAAGGAGGCCAGAGAGTACGGAGGAGAGAGGACACAGGAGTTGAGCAAAACCAATTGAGAAAAGGCCTTGCAATATTGTGATATAGTGATATAGATGGGTTAGCTGACAACGTCATGAAAACGTTGTGTGCACTTCTATGGGGCAGAAGTCAGCGTGTTGTGACTCTGGATGGACAGATTGCTAGCAAGAATGACAAGAAACTGCCATGTGGGGAATCGTAAGTGGCTAATTTCATCTCGTTTTATATTTTTCTTTATACCATGTCTTGTTTTGAGGTGTTTTGACTGATTTAATTTCAATGCTAATATGACTAAAATTCGTTAGCAAGCTAACCAACAACTGTAACGATGTATTTGAGAGACAACAAGTGCTCATTGTGCAAATGTATTTATGTTTACAATAAACGTTGGAGACTAAATATAGCTTACATGTTGTCAACAATCTAAGCCAACCACGTATGTTTTGCCCATAGTTGCACGTCGGTTTTGTGGTTTATAGGCCTTTTCTCAATTGGATTTGCTCAACTCCTGCGTTTCAGTTAGTTGTGCAAGACGTTTTCTAGCTAAAACAATAAGTAGCATATTGTTTTAAAAACGTGTGCATGCTTTTCTCCTCAGACAAAACAACAGCTGATTCAAAGGGGGTGTGGCAGATTTCAAAACTCTTCTGAGAAGGATACACATGGCTATCCTCGATGAAAGGTGGCTATCGAAGAGGGAAGGACACTCTTCCGTTCGCTTACTAACGAATTGACATTTCCTTGACCACTCGACCACTTATCGGTTTCCGGGTCACAGGAGCAGAGTGGACAGAGGAGAGAGGATGGAGGACAGACTTTTTCTAAAATGAGAATTGGCCATATCCTAAGTTTTGAATATGTTTTGTAGATCTCTATGCACTCAGATCATTTCTCCAGCCTCCTTCTAAACAAACGGGAAAGAAAGGCACCATATAATTCCATATTTTTAGATGGTGCCTGTATACAGTCATTTACTTTCTTTGGAAAATAATATCTTCCAACAGGTGTGAGTGAACCAATGATGAAAGATTACAACAGAGAAACTTCTTCACCTGAAGAAACCATTATCTTCTTTAGAAAGATGGAGGCTTCAGCTAAGGGGAGGTGGACACCAGACAACGGCCCCTCTTCCCCATCATCTTCAGGGATGCAGAGGTCCAGTTGCTCCAGTCTGAAGGTACAGTACTTCTCAAATCACCTGATGGGAAAATAAAATCCTGTACTGATCTAGGATCAGGTCCCTGTTATACATATAAACATATTCATTAAGATCTAAAAGGCAGAACTGATCCTATATAACTTGTGAATACAGGCCCTGGGTTCAAATATCATGCAAAAAAATCTCTCCTCTCAGTTGCGTACAGTTACTACTTCTAGTTTATAATGTCGTACTGTAAAACAAGGAAAAAATACATGTTTTAACTTGACAGCTTGTTCCCTGGCCCACTGCCTCCCTGCCCTCTGGTCCCCCTGGCTCCATGACTCCATGGCCCCCTTCCCCCCAGCTCCATGGCCCCCTACACTCTGGTCTCTACTGGCTTCCTGTCCTCTGGTCCCCGTGGCTCCATGGCCCCCTGCCCCCTGGCTCCATGGCCCCCTGCCCCCCTGCCCCATGGTCTCCCTGGCTCCATGGCCCCTTCTCCCCTGCCCCCTGGTTCCCCTGGCTCCACGGCCCCCTGCCCCCTGGCTCCATGGCACCCTGCCCCCTTGTCTCCCTGGCTCCATGGCACACTGTCCCTCTACCCCCTTGTCCCCCTGGCTCCATGGCACCCTGCCCCCTGGTCCCCCTGGCTCCATGGCACCCTGCCCCCTGGTCCCCCTGGCTCCATGGCCCCCTGCCCCCTTGTCCCCCTGGCTCCATGGCCCCTGGTCCCCCTAGTCTCCTGACCCCCAACCCTCTTCAAGACCTGGGCTTAACATCCCAGTTCAAGACATTGTCCCACTTTACCTTTCTTTCACCCCCATTAATATAGTGCGCTTGAATAACTTAATCCACCACATGGTATTAAGTAAATGATCCTCTCTAAGGGAAGATCATATTTTACTGTAGGATTCTTTGATGGGTCTTTGAGTTCGACTTAGATACAATGTAAAGGACACAGTTAGCCCTGGTCTACAGTGTGCCTGACTGTAGTAGTTGTCATGTGGCTGTATGGAGGGAACAGAGCTACAGCAGTTTTCTAGCCATTTGTCAAAGAAAGGACTACCTCAGTGTGCCTACTCCCCAGACCTCCCCAGACCTACGTGACAGGGTTGATGCAATGGGTTATCTTGAAGGGACCAATGAAGCGAGGACAGAACTTTTTGCAGGGGAGGCGGAGCTGGATGTTTCTGGTAGAGAGCCACACACACTGTCCGTGGTGAAAGAGTGGCGTAGGTCGGCGGCGTCTGTCGGCAAAGCGTTTCTGGGTATTAGAGACTTCCGTCTGCCCGTTGGTCTGGGGATGGTACCCGGAGGAGAGGCTGAGGGTGACCCCCAGTCGGTCACAGAAGGCTCGCCACACCCGGGAGACAAACTGGGGCCCGGAATCCCATACAGATAGAACACCTGCTGGAACATACACTCAGCCAATTCCATGGCGTTGTGTAAATGAGGAAGAGGAACCAGACAACACACTATGACAAGGATGGTGGTGTTAACAGAGGATTCAGGAAGGTCTGTGATGAAGTCAACAGTTGTGTGGGACCAGGGTCTGTGAGGGATTGGCAAAGGTGGAAGCTTACCGGAAGGGAGATGACGAGGGCTTTTGGTTTGGGCGCAGACTGGACAGGAGAGTACGTAATCCCTTACGTCAGATGCCATTGAGGACTACCAGAACTTACAGGCTAGAAGTTCGGTGGTTCCTGTAATGCCCGGATGTCCTGACCCCAAGGACGTGTGACACCATTGCATCAGTTGGGGTCTAACAACCGCTGGTACGTAACTCTTCCCAGCTGGTGTCTCAGGAGGAGCCGGGTCTGAGGTTAGGGCTTCTTGTATGGCAGAGTGAACCTCCCAATGTACCAGTCCCATAATGCAAGAGGAAGGAAGAATGGGTGTAGGGTCTGAGTTATTGGTCGGAAGGTCAAACTGGCGGGAGAGAGCATCAGCTTTTATGTTTTTCTTTCCAGGGATGTAAGTAACATGAAAATGGAAGTGTGTGAAAAGAGCCCAGCGGGCTTGTCTGGAGTTTAACCTCTTGGCCCCTCTGATATATTCCAGATTACGATGATCTGTTAGGATGAGAAAGGGATGTTGTGCACCCTCCAACCAGTGGCGCCACTCCTCGAGGGCCAGCCTGATGGCAAGGAGTTCTGTTCCCCACATCGTAATTCCTCTCAGCGGAGGATAACTTCCTGGAGAAGAAGGCACAAGGATGTGATTTTGGAGGTGTTCCCACCCGTTGATAGAGTATGGCTCCTACTCCTACTTCGGAGGCATCCACCTCCAGGGTGAAAGGAAGGGTCGGATCAGGTTGGCAAAGAACAGGAGCTGAGGTGAAGAGGCGTTTCAATGTGTTGAAAGCATCAGGGCGGTATCAGTCCATTGAAGGGTCCGGGTATTTTGGCTGGTAAGGGCAGTGAGGGGAGCGGCAGTAGAACTGAAGTTCCAAATGAAACGGCGATAGTAGTTGGAGAACCCAATGAAACGTTAGAGTTCCTTAACGGTGGTGGGTTTGGGCCAGTTACTGACAGCCGTGACTTTGTTCTCATCCCATGCTGACCCCTCCAGGTGTCAGTACGAACCCGAGGAAGTTTACCGAGGTTACATGGAAGGTGCTCTTTTCAGTCTTCACATAAAGGTAATGGTCAAGGAGCCGTTGAAGAACCCTTTGTACATGATGTATGTGTTCCTTCAGGGAGTAGGAGTAAATCAGGATGTCATCAATGTAGACGATGAGAAAGCGTTTGATCATATCCTGGAAAACCTCGTTCATAAAGGATTGGAAGACGGCGGGGGCGTTAGTAAGGCCGTAGGGCATGACCAGGTATTCGTAGTGGCCTCGTGCGGTGATAAAGGCAGTCTTCCATTCGACGCCTTTACGTATACGGACAAGGTTATAAGCACTTCGCAGGTCGAGTTTTGTATAGATGTTGGCGCGGCCCACTTGTTCAATGGTTGCTGGGATCAGAGGAAGAGGGAAACGGTTCTTGACCGTAACGTCATTCAGGGAACGGTAATCAATACATGGACGGAGACCACCATCCTTTTTTTCAACGAAGAAGAAGCTGGACGCAGCTGGGGAAGAAGAAGGACGAATGAAAACGTTTTTGAGTGTTTCATCAATGTAGTTCTCCATTGCCTCATTTTCCGGGATAGATAGGGGGTAAACACGGCCCTTCGGTGGGGACACTCCAGGGAGTAAGTCAATAGCACAGTCCCCTGGGCGATGTGGTGGCAGAGTGGAGGCCTTGATTTTGCTAAAGACATTGCTGTACTGGGCGTATTCAGATGGTATGGTGGGTGGCACTGCAGAGGCAGAGTCCTCAATGGTGGTGGCTCAGCAGGGTAGGCTGAGACAACTGGTGAAGCAGGTAGAAGTCCAGGACAGTAGTTCACCTAGTCGCCACCAGATGGCAGGGTCATGACGACAAAGCCAGGGGTGTCCGAGGATGAGTGGCTGTTTAGGGGATGAGAGTTCCATGAGTTGAATGGTTTTGGTGTGGAAAACTCCAATCTGGAGGGTAACGCTCTGTGTCAGGTGCGTAATGAAGCCCATGCCCAATGGCTGTTAGATCAATGTCAAGCTCTTGTACTAGCTGGTGATCGATAAAATTACCTGCTGCTCCCGAATCTATCAAGCCCTCTACGTACTTAGTAACCCCCTTCACGGTTATCAATACTGGGATGGAGAATTGCTTCTGTGAGCTATTTAGAAATAAGGACATGCCTACCTGCATGGCAGCGGAGGGACCCTTCTCATCTCTCCGTGGGGGGCGATCAGGGCAATGGCTGAGTAGATGATCTTTCCCGCCACAGTATAGGCAGAGCCCTTTTTGGATCCGCCTTTGACGTTTGATTTTATGATTATGTATGTCGTCATAGAATAACTGGAACTGGTGGGTAGTCACTCCTATCTGTGCAGTAATGGATATAAGGGAGAAGTATACTACCATGGGAGATTGGTGGGGTGTGTGTGTGTGTTTGTGTGTGTGTGTGTGTGTGTGTGTGTGTGTGTGTGTGTGTGTGTGTGTGTGTGTGTGTGTGTGTGTGTGTGTGTGTGTGTGTGTGTGTGTGTGTGTGTGTGTGTGTGTGTGTGTGTGTGTGTGTGTGTGTGTGTGTGTGTGTGTGTGTGTGTGTGTGTGTGTGTGTGTGTGTGTGTGTGTGTGTGTGTGTGTTTGTGTGCCGGAGAGGGGGAATCATCTGACTGAAAGTCATCAGACTGGCCTAAAGGGAACAAACTAGAAGCATCTCTTAGAGGAATCTAGTGGCTCTGTAAGACAGAGGCTGCACCCCCCTATCCACGTCGACGGGACCGCAGTGGAAGAAGGTGGAAAGCTTCAAGTTCCTTGGCGGACACATCACTGACAAACTGAAATGGACCACCCACACAGACAGTGTGGTGAAGAAGGCGCAACAGAGCCTCTTTAACATCAGTGGTTGTCCCACTGGCTATCATAAGGTGAATGCACCAGTTTGTAAGTCGCTCTGGATAAGAGCGTCTGCTAAATGACATAAATGTAAATGTAAATGTAAAGAAATTTGTCTTGGCACTTAAAACCCTCACAAACTTTTACAGATGCACAATTGAGAGCATCCTGTCGGGCTGTATCACCACCTGGTACGGCAACTGCACCGCCCGCAACCGCAGGGCTCTCCAGAGGATGGTACAGTCTGCCGAACGCATTATCGGGGGCAAACTACCTGCCTTCCAAGACACATACAGCACCCTATGTCACAGGAAGGCCAAAAAGATCATCAAGGACATCAACCACCCGAGCCACTGCCTGTTCACCCCACTGTCATCCAGAAGGCGAGGTCAGTACAGGTGCATCAAAGCTGGGACCAAGAGAATGAAAAACAGCTTCTATCTCAAGGCCATCAGACTGTTAAATAGCCATCACTAGCACATTGGGCTCCCGAGTGGCGCAGCAGTCTAAGGCATTGCATCTCAGTGCTTGAGTCGTCACTACAGACCCCCTGGTTCGATTCCAGGCTGTATCACAACCGGCCGTGATTGGGAGTCCCATAGGGCAGCGCACAATTGGCCCAGCGTCGTCCGGGTTTGGCCGGTGTAGGCCGTCATTGTAAATAAGAATTTGTTGTTAACTGACTTGCCTGGAAAAATTAATAAAATAAACATTCGAGGCTGCTGCTTATTGAAATCACTGGCCACTTTAAGAAATTGAACATTAGTCACTTTAATTCTTTTTACAGTCACTTTAATAATTTTTACTTGCACTACTCATCTCATATGTACTGTACATACTGCATTATATTCTATAATATTCTACTGTATCTTAGTCCATACCGCTCTGTCATTGCTTGTCCATATATGTAGATTTTCTTAAATTCCATTCCTTTCTTGTTTTGTGTGTATTGGGTATATGTTGTGATATTGTTAGATATTACTTGTTACATATTACGCACTGTCGGAGCTAGAAGCACAAGTATTTCGCTACACCCGCTATGACATCTGCTACACATGTGTATGTGACAAATAACATTTGATTTGATTTTAATAATGTTTACATATCTCACATTACTCATCTTTTATGTATACACTGTATTCTATACTATTCTACTGTATCTTAGTCCATGCCGCTCTGACATCGCTCGTCCATATATGTATATATTCTTAATTCATTCCTTAATTATATTTGTGTGTATTGGGTATATGTTGTGAAATTGTTAGATATTACTTGTTAGAAATTACTGCACTGTTGGAGCTAGAAGCACAAACATTTCCCTCCACCCGCAATAACATCTGCTAAACACGTGTATGTGACCAATACAATTTGATTTGATTTGATATCATGTTGTAAGGCAGTGTGTGTATCATGTTGTAAGGCAGTGTGTATATCATGTTGTAAGGCAGTGTGTGTATCATGTTGTAAGGCAGTGTGTGTATCATGTTGTAAGGCAGTGTGTGTATCATGTTGTAAGGCAGTGTGTGTATCATGCTGTCAGACAGTGTGTGTATCATGTTGTAAGGCAGTGTGTGTATCATGTTGTAAGGCAGTGTGTGTATCATGCTGTCAGACAGTCTGTGTATCATGTTGTAAGGCAGCGTGTGTATCATGTTGTAAGGCAGTGTGTGTATCATGTTGTAAGGCAGTGTGTATATCATGTTGTAAGGCAGTGTGTATATCATGTTGTAAGGCAGTGTGTGTATCATGTTGTAAGGCAGTGTGTGTATCATGTTGTAAGGCAGTGTGTGTATCATGTTGTAAGGCAGTGTGTGTATCATGTTGTAAGGCAGTGTGTGTGTCATGTTGTAAAACAGTGTGTGTGTCATGTTGTAAGGAAGTGTGTATATCATGTTGTAAGGCAGTGTGTGTATCATGTTGTAAGGCAGTGTGTGTATCATGTTGTAAGGCAGTGTGTGTATCATGTTGTAAGGCAGTGTGTGTGTCATGTTGTAAGGCAGTGTGTGTATCATGTTGTAAGGCAGTGTGTGTATCATGTTGTAAGGCAGTGTGTGTATCATGTTGTAAGGCAGTGTGTGTATCATGTTGTAAGGCAGTGTGTGTATCATGTTGTAAGGCAGTGTGTGTATCATGTTGTAAGGCAGTGTGTGTATCATGTTGTAAGGAAGTGTGTGTATCATGTTGTAAGGCAGTGTGTGTATCATGTTGTAAGGCAGTGTGTGTATCATGTTGTAAGGCAGTGTGTGTATCATGTTGTAAGGCAGTGTGTGTATCATGTTGTAAGGCAGTGTGTGTATCATGTTGTAAGGCAGTGTGTGTATCATGTTGTAAGGCAGTGTGTATATCATGTTGTAAGGCAGTGTGTATATCATGTTGTACAGGCTTTGGTTTCCCAAATTGATTATTTCAAAACAGAAACTTGTGTGAACTCGACTGCAGTGGAACGTAGCGAATATAACTAAGCCTAATAAGGATCATGCAAGGTGTTATACTGAACAAAAATATGAACACAACATACAACAATTTCAAAGATTTTACTGAATTACAGTTCATATAAGGAAATCGGTCAATTGAAATAAATGCATTAGGCCCTAATCTATGGATTTCACATGACTGGGAATACAGATATGTATCTGTTGGTCACAGATACCTTAAGAAAAAGGTAGGGGCGTGGATCAGAAAACCAGTCAGTATCTGTTGTGACCACTATTTGCCTCATGCAGCGCGACATATCTCTTTCGCATAGAGTTGATCAGGCTGTTTATTGTGGCCTGTGGAATGTTATCCCACTCCTCTTCAATGGCTGTGCGTAGTTGCAGGATATTGGCGGGAACTGGAACACGCTGTCGTACACATCGATCCAGAGCATCCCAAACATGCTCAATGGGTGACATGTCTGATGAGTATGCAGGCCATGGAAGAACTGGGACATATTCAGCTTCCAGGGATGGTGTACTGATCCTTGCAACACGGGGCCGTGCATTATCATGCTTAAAAAATAGGTGATGGCGGCGGATGAATGGCACGACAATGGTCCTCAGGTTGTCGTCACGGTATCTCTGTGCATTCAAATTGCCATCGATAAAATGCAATTCTGTTGTTTGTCCATAGCTTATGACTGCCCATACCATAACCCCACTGCCACAATGGGGCACTCTGTTCACAACATTGACATCAGCAAACCGCTTGCCCACACAACGCCATACACATGGTCTGCGGTTGTGAGGCCGGTTGGACGTTCTGCCAAATTCTATAAAACGACTTTGGAGGTGGCTTATGGGAGAGAAATGAACATTCAATTCTCTGGCAACAGCTCTGGTGGACATTACTGCAGTCAGCATGCCAATTGCACGCCCCCTCAAAACCTTAGACATCTGTGGCATTGTGTTGGGTGACAAAACTGCACATTTTAGTGGCCTTTTATTGTCCCCAGCACAAGGTGAACCTGTGTAATGATCATGCTGTTTAATCAGCTTATTGATATGCCACACCTGTCAGGTGGATGGATTATCTTGGCAAAGGAGAAATGCTCACTAACAGGGATGTAAACAAATTTGTGCACAACATTTGAGAGAAATAAGCTTTTTGTGCATATGGAACATTTCTGGGATCTATTATTTCAGCTCATGAAACATGGGACCAACACTTTACATGTTGCATTGATATTTATGTTCAGTGTAACTTATTCCTAATTAGTGCCTTTTGGTCTGCACCCTCCATCCCTCACCCAGACCCTACAGGGTATTATAAAGGGCTAAAAGAAATGCCCTAACCCAGACCCAGGGCTGAATTAAAGCTGCATGTGTTGGACAATAATTAAAAAGCTGCTTAGAGAGAGAGAGAGAGAGAGAGAGGAGAGAGAGAGAGAGACAGAGAGAGAGAGAGAGAGAGAGAGAGACAGAGAGAGAGAGAGGAGAGAGAGTGATAGAGAGAGGAGAGAGGAGAGAGAGGGAGAGAGAGAGAGAGACAGAGAGAGAGAGAGAGAGAGCAAGAGAGAGAGAGAGAGGAGAGAGCAAGAGAGAGAGAGAGAGAGAGAGACAGAGAGAGAGAGAGGGAGAGAGAGAGAGAGAGAGAGAGAGAGAGAGGAGAGAGCAAGAGAGAGAGAGAGAGAGAGAGGAGAGAGCAAGAGAGAGTGATAGAGAGAGAAAGAGGAGAGAAAGCGAGAAAGCGAGAGAGAGAGAGAGAGAGAGAGAGAGAGATTGTGTGTGTGTGTGTGTCTGTTTGTCTGTCAGTCTGTGTGTCTGTCTGTCTGTGTACAGTGAAACAGCTTCTTGTTTGCCACTAGCCTGTGTACCGTGTGTGTACAGTAACTGTCTTTGTATTTGATTAGTGCAGCTAATGATGACTGTACTGTACATTAACTTTACACAAGCACTGTATCTGCAAATTGAAAGAGGTAGCCCTCAGCAGTAAGTGACTTGCTGTAATAGAGTTTAGGGCCTGTCTCTGTCCTGATCTGGGCTCAAACATGGGACCTTCTGCATAACAACCCTTCATGGTCCTGTGTGGCTCAGTTGGTAAGAGCCTGACGCTAGCAACACCAGGGTGGTGGGTTCGATGTTTGCTGTGACCACCCATATAAAAAATTTACACGCTCAGTTGTAAGTCGCTTAGGATAAAAGCTTCTGCTAAATGCATATGTTATGTTACACACAGTTGAAGTCGGAGGTTTACATACACTTAGGTTGTAGTCATTAAAACTTGTTTTTCAACCACTCCACATGTTTCTTGTTAACAAACTATAGTTTTGGCAAGTCGGTTAGGAGATCTACTTTGTGCATGACACAAGTAATCTTTCCAACAATTGTTTACAGACAGATTATTTCACTTATAATTCACTGTATCACAATTCCAGTGGCTCAGAAGTTTACATACACTAAGTTGACTGTGCCTTTCAACAGCTTGGGAAATTCCAGAAAATGATGTCATGGCTTTAGAAGCTTCTGATAGGCTAATTGACATAATTTGAGTCAATTGGAGATGTACCTGTGGATGTATTTCAAGGCCTACCTTCAAACTCAGTGCCTCTTTGCTTGACATCATGGGAAAATCAAAAGAAATCAGCCAAGACCTCAGAAAAAAATGTGTAGACCTCCACAAGTCTGGTTCATCCTTGGGAGCAATTTCCAAAACGCCTGAAGGTACCACGTTCATCTGTACAAACAATAGTACACAAGGCTAAACAGCATGGGACCACGCAGCCGTCATACCGCTCAGGAAGGAGACGCGTTCTGTCTCCTAGAGATGAATGTACTTTGGTGTGAAAAGTGCAAATCAATCCCAGAACAACAGCAAAGGATCTTGTGAAGATGCTGGAGGAAACAGGTACAAAAGTATCTATATCCACAGTAAAACGAGTCCTATATCGACATAACCTGAAAGGCCGCTAGGCAAGGAAGAAGCCACTGCTCCAAAACCGGCATTAAAAAGCCAGACTACTGTTTGCAACTGCACATGGGGATGAAGATCGTACTTTTTGGAGAAATGTCCTCTGGTCTGATGAAACAATAATAGGGCAGTTTGGCCATAATGACCATCGTTATGTTTGGAGGAAAAAGGGGGTAACTTGCAAGCCGAAGAACACCATCCCAACCGTGAAACATGGGGGTGGCAGCATCATGCTGTGGGGGTGCTTTGCTGCAGGAGGGACTGGTTCACTTCACAAAATAGATGGCATCATGAGGAAGGAAAATTATGTGGATATATTGAAGCAACATCTCAAGACATCAGTCAGGAAGTTAAAGCTTGGTCGCAAATGGGTCTTCCAAATGGACAATGACCCCAAGCATACTTCCAAAGTTGTGGCAAAATGGCTTAAGGACAACAAAGTCAAAGTATTGGAGTGGCCATCACAAAGCCCTGACCTCAATCCTATAGAAAATGTGTGGGCAGAACTGAAAAAGCATGTGGGAGCAAGGAGGCTTACAAACCTGACTCAGTTACACCAGCTCTGTCAGGAGGAATGGGCCAAAATTCACCCAACTTATTGTGGAAGGCTACCCGAAACGTTTGACCCAAGTTAATCAATTTAAAGGCAATGTTACCAAATACTAATTGACTGTATGTAAACTTCTAACCCACTGGGAATGTGTTGAAAGAAATAAAAGCTTAAATAAATCATTCTCTATTATTCTGACATTTCACATTCTTAAAATAAAGTGGTGATCCTAACTGACCTAAAACAGGGAATTTTTACTAGGATTAAATGTCAGGAATTGTGAAAAACTGAGTTTAAATGTATTTGGCAACTTCTGACTTCAACTGTATGTCAAGCAGCACCGTCAATACCAGTGACCCAGAAAAAGCCCAGGCGTTTCTATGTCTTGGGCTACAATACTTCTAGGTCTATTACTGCACTGCACACGCAGCTAACTACTTACCAGTGCCACGTCAGCTGCAGGGTCATTCCATGAAATTAGTCTCTTTTGGGTATTGTGATAAAAAAACATTTTTATTTCACAGAATTTCTACATTCTTTCATGAAGAGCACATATTCAACTTAAAAAACAAACATGTTTTCCCATCTCAAGAGGTTAAATGACTTTAGTAAGAGCCTATTAAGTGCCAAATAAAGTAACAGGGTTGACCATAACAGGGTTGACTGTAACAGGGTTGATGATTTCTTCCTAAATCAGCCATAAATCCCCTCGTGACAAGGGGAATGGAAGCTTGTTGTGTGCAACAGGGAGGGGCAATTAAATGCAAGCTTCACCCCAAAAATTATATTGTAAAAAAAATAAATATATATATATATCTATGTTTAACAGGGTTGACATGTTATGCTCGAACAGCTCAGCTTAGTTTTACCTTAAAATGAATCACTAATCACTTGAAATAAATAATAATCTTGAGAAATGACTTTGGCAAAGCAACAAAATAACTTTACAATGATGGTGAAAACTTGGAGAGATTTTGGTGCACAGATGGTGCACAGACCCACTGGACAAAAACTGGTTGAGTCAACGTTGTTACAACGTAATTTGTCAACGTGTATTGACGTGGAATCTGCGTGGAAAATGCATTGGTTTAAAAAATTGTTTTGAGGGTAAAATTTCAACCACAGGATCATGTCATGATACACTGCTCAAAAAAATTAAGGGAACACTAAAAAAACACATCCTAGATCTGAATGAATGAAATAATCTTATTAAATACTTTTTTCTTTACATAGTTGAATGTGCTGACAACAAAATCACACAAAAATGATCAATGGAAATCAACCCACGGAGGTCTAGATTTGGAGTCACCCTCAAAATTAAAGTGGAAAACCACACTACAGGCTATCCAACTTTGATGTAATGTCCTTAAAACAAGTCAAAATTAGGCTCAGTAGTGTGTGTGGCCTCCACGTGCCTGTATGACCTCCCTACAACGCCTGGGCATGCTCCTGATGAGGTGGCGGATGGTCTCCTGAGGGATCTCCTCCCAGACCTGGACTAAAGCATCCGCCAACTCCTGGACAGTCTGTGGTGCAACGTGGCGTTGGTGGATGGAGCGAGACATGATTTCCCAGATGTGCTCAATTGGATTCAGGTCTGGGGAACGGGTGGGCCAGTCCATAGCATCAATGCCTTCCTCTTGCAGGAACTGCTGACACACTCCAGCCACATGAGGTCTAGCATTGTCTTGCATTAGGAGGAACCCAGGGCCAACCGCACCAGCATATGGTCTCACAAGGGGTCTGAGGATCTCATCTCGGTACCTAATTGCAGTCAGGCTACCTCTGGCGAGCACATGGAGGGCTGTGCGGCCCCCCAAAGAAATGCCACCCCACACCATGACTGACCCACCGCCAAACCGGTCATGCTGGAGGATGTTGCAGGCAGCAGAACGTTCTCCACGGCGTCTCCAGACTCTGTCACATCTGTCACGTGCTCAGTGTGAACCTGCTTTCATCTGTGAAGAGCACAGGGCACCAGTGGCGAATTTGAAATCTTGGTGTTCTCTGGCAAATGCCAAACGTCCTGCACGGTGTTGGGCTGTAAGCACAACCCCCACCTGTGGACGTCGGGCCCTCATACCACCCTCATGGAGTCTGTTTCTGACCGTTTGAGCAGACACATGCACATTTGTGGCCTGCTGGAGGTCATTTTGCAGGGCTCTGGCAGTGCTCCTCCTGCTCCTCCTTGCACAAAGGCGGAGGTAGCGGTCCTGCTGCTGGGTTGTTGCCCTCCTACGGCCTCCTTCACGTCTCCTGATGTACTGGCCTGTCTCCTGGTAGCGCCTCCATGCTCTGGACACTACGCTGACAGACACAGCAAACCTTCTTGCCACAGCTCGCATTGATGTGCCATCCTGGATGAGCTGCACTACCTGAGCCACTTGTGTGGGTTGTAGACTCCGTCTCATGCTACCACTAGAGTGAAAGCACCGCCAGCATTCAAAAGTGACCAAAACATCAGCCAGGAAGCATAGGAACTGAGAAGTGGTCTGTGGTCACCACCTGCAAAACCAGTCCTTTATTGGGGGTGTCTTGCTAATTGCCTATAATTTCCACCTGTTGTCTATTCCATTTGCACAACAGCATGTGAAATGTATTGTCAATCAGTGTTGCTTCCTAAGTGGACAGTTTGATTTCACAGAAGTGTGATTGACTTGGAGTTACATTGTGTTGTTTAAGCGTTCCTTTTATTTTTTTGAGCAGTGTATTAACAAAATCTGAACATAAACAAATCTTGTATAAGATATGATGAATTTGTACCTTAAAAACAATTATATCCACTATCCTCCTACTTGAGAATGTATCTATCTACAGCTATCCTTCGGTCTCCCAGCCAAGGTTTTAATCAAGTCCAGCCCTGCTTAGCTATGATATTTGTCACTGACTATAACCAATGCGCTATTGTGAGAATGCTTATTGAGAGATCTACACTTAAAATAGATTCACTGTTGCTATCAAAGTCATTCCAACGGGGTAGGTTTATTAACGGGGCAAATTAAATGTGACCATACAACAGCTATAGTTTCAATTCAACCCAGAATTCAACGAAACAAAAAATCAGACATTGTTTTTCCATTGGAATTTGGTTGTACTTTTAGATGTTTGAAAGCATAGTGATAACACATTAAAAAATTCAACTAACTTGTGGCTGTCTTTTTGAGTGGGTGATTATAGGTTGTAATCTCATTGATCAACATCTCAACCAAATAGATTGATTACCCAATTATCTACCTTGAAATGACGTAGTGTGCCCAGTGGGGAGGGACATGTTAAAAGCCTGAATTCTAGCACATTAGTAAGTCTTTATTCATATTAAAAATCAGATTTATTGAATTTTCCATGTGGTGTATATTAAACAGCACTTCATTTAATATAACATGCTTTTAAATTCAATATTGTTGGACAGTTTGTACTTAGAATATCAGAGGGCCGAAAAAGGGACTCATTTCGTGGAATGACCCTACAATAGACGTGGCAAAAATAAAAAAGCTGATTAGCAAGTTTGGTTTCTGTTTTTTTGACAGCTTTTCAAAACAGGCTTTATTTCGGATTTACTTTGATTAAGCATGTAGACTCATGGTCATGGTTTCTCTTCACGTCGCCAGCTGTTTGGACGCTAGCTTTTTCCCACAATGCAGTCTGTTGCTGTTGTTTCTAGATATTGCTTTACACAGACAGACTTAGGGAGTAAACACACGTTGTTTAAGGATTCAGTACATTACAGAACAGTATGTGATTTAAATGCAGATGCTGAGGAAACTTCTTCTGGAGGCCTCTAGCTTGATATCTTGACAAACAGTGTAATATTACTTGAGAAGTAAACAGAATTGGTGTTAAGTATGGCAAGATTTCATGGAGTAGAGAGGAGATTCAGCAACTCTTGGAGGACAGTGGAATTAAATAAAAAAGTATCTTTATTATTAAAAGTAGAAACAACACATTTCAAGATTTATGTAAGTGAACTGTTAATTTATGATGCTGAGGCCTGCTGTGTTCTGGAAGTTAAGTTCCTTGGGTTCCTGGGTTTATTACTTTGACCCCAGATCAAGGTAGGGTCAGGTGCAAGTATTCTAGCCAGTCACAGGGTCGCGACTCAGACATATAACATGAGCTAACTCACAGCTCCTAGGAATTCAGTTTGTGGGATTCAGGGAATCAAATTTTTATACTTGGTCAAATCTTTCTCAGGAAGTCTCCCCATGGCCTCTGTCACACCTGGGTTCAAATACTATTCGTAATCATTTCAAATACTCGATTGAGGCTTGATTGAGCTTGCCTGGTTCACTGGAATTAATAGAAAAGTTGTAAAAAGAGAAACTCCTGCCCATATGACACTACCAGGCAGGGTAAAGCAAACGTTCAAAAGTATTTAAAATATTTCAAATCATATTTGAATCCAGGTCTGGCCTATGTTTACACAGTCAGCCCAATTCTGATATGTTATTCACTAATTGGTCTTTGGACCAATCACATCAGATATTTTTCAGAGCTGATCTGATTAGTCAAAAGACCAATTAGTGAAAAAAAATATCAGAATTGGGCTTTCTGTGTAAACACAGCCTCAATTGAAAACAATGGGGCGAGGTGATGATGAGCTATCTAGTTGTTCTGAACTGTGACCCAGTTTGGTGCTGAAAGTTTTACAGAAACAAAGGGGCTATTATATTCTACTACAGCAACCTCCTGCCCAACCCACCCAGCATAATTACTCAGTGAGAATTGGCACAGATAATTGATTGTGTTTTTGGCAGGCAGGAACAGATGTAAGGCTGTATTCCAAAATCCACCTGCATCATTATAATTTGCAAATAGGCTATGTCTGAGCTGGATTAGCTTGAGGAAAATGGAAAATGATAGGTTGTAGGTGTTACATTTTAAATTAATACATTAATTCAATCAATTTAGACCCATCAGACTTATGGTGACTGTTGAGGTATTGTTGGATCTGTAAGCAGCTTCTCCATTATCTTTGTGAATGATTAAATGTTTGATTGAATAAATTAATGAAAGAATGAATGAATGAACTGGCCTCGCTCCCAGGAAGACTGTTGCTGAAATGTAGTTTGTCGTAGGCAAAAATTGGAAAGGTCATATTGAAAAAGGCTAAGGAATCAACATAAGTTGATGACAACATACTGTATGTTAATGACGTTGATGAAAACATAAGTTAATGACATGAACATCATTTGAAGTGATGTCTCAGTTACGACTTTGCAGGAAACATTTCTCCAGAAGCAGAATCTCCGCACCGTGATGCAACTATCAGTCATATTTTCAGCATTAAGAAGCACAGGACATCTGAGGTGAAGTTGCTGCTGTTGAAAATATTTGAATAGAAATGTGAATGACGTATGCCAATGCTGAACCACTGATACCTCAGATCAGTGTCTTTGTGCTTCCTCTCTGATGGACAGAACTAGAGATGTTATGCCCTGGTCTACCTGAAGCGACGTCTTTGTGTTCAACTCTGATGGACAGAAATAGAGATGTTATGCCCTGGACTATCTGAAGTGACGTCTTTGTGTTCAACTCTGATGGACAGAAATAGAGATGTTATGCCCTGGTCTACCTGAAGCGACGTCTTTGTGTTCAACTCTGATGGACAGAAATAGAGATGCTATGCCCTGGTCTACCTGAAGCGACGTCTTTGTGTTCAACTCAGCCTGTTGAAGAAAGGATAGTACCGATCTCACTGATGACAACCGCCATCACTGCAGGGCTATTTTCATCCCTAACAATGTAGTCCGGAGACTGATGCTGATGCTCACCTGTTTCCCATTAATTGTCCTGAGTTTTTGCCATGAGGCTGAATATGTCATAGTCATGAGATTATGACTCATGAGATTGAAGACCTCTTTTAATCATGGTTTTGTGAAGACTGCCAACGGAGAGCAACAACGAGCGAGGACTCGGTGCTCAGCATTCTTAGACCAGGCACTTGTTAGTCCGATTTTCTTTTGATATTTTTCTTTTCTTGACCTCTTTCCTACCTCTTTTTTTCTCTCTCTCTCTCTTCTTTTCTCCCTCTCTTTAGATGTTCCTGGCGGCCCTGTCCTTTGCCTACTTCTCTAAGGCCTTGTCTGGGAGTTACATGAAAAGCACGATAACCCAGCTGGAGAGGAGATTTGATATCCCAAGTTATTTGATAGGTGTTATCGACGGGAGCTTTGAAATAGGTAAGTACTGTACCTGCCACCTACATGTTTTGTTTGCTTCTCTACCTAGCTATACGTTCTTCTTCTTCTTCTTCTTCTTCTTCTTCTTCTTCTTCTTCTTCTTCTTCTTCTTCTTCTTCTTCTTCTTCTTCTTCTTCTTCTTCTTCTTCTTCTTCTTCTTCTTCTTCTTCTTCTTCTTCTTCTTCTTCTTCTTCTACCTACTTAGCTATTCATACTGTATGTTTCACGAAATGTTAGGGTGCATCAGGTGGATGAGTGGGCCAAGATTTACGTCTTCCGGAGCGTCATCGTAGGGTCAACACTCTATATGCCAATTCATGAGCTTCTCTTTGAACGAACGTGGCGTTTGTTATGGTGGGTTGTGTAATACAACCTCAAAGAAAATCCAGTTCCATGGATCAGTTCTGCACATGACCCTGGTCTGTAGCACCAGTCACTGGGGTTTCAATGGTGATGTACGTTTCCATAGGCAATTGCATCAAAAGCAGGGCTTCTTGTTGAAATGGAGAACATAATATTATGTCCGCATGCTGGATCCTATGGCTCAGTGTGTTAGAGTATGGTGATTGAGCAACATCAGGGTTGTAGGTTGGTATACTATATTATACCCTGATGAATACAGCTTGTCTGTCCAAACGTTGGTTATTAAATGATTTCATTTGAGCTCCTAGAGTGTGAGGCTCTCCTTTTCTTTATCAAGTGTTCTACTCCGCTTGCCAGCACCTCTCCTAAACAGGTGTTCTACTCCGCTAAGCAGCACCTCTCCTAAACAGGTGTTCTACTGTCACACCCTGGCTCTGGGACTCATTATGTTGAGCCAGGGTGTGTTCATTCTATGTTTTCTGTTTCTATGTTGGGTGTTCTAGGTTGTATATTTCTAGGTTTGACTGAGTGACTCCCAATCAGAGGCAACGAGTGTCAGCTGTGTGCTGGTTGTCTCTGATTGGGAGCCATATTTAACTGTCTGTGTTTCACTTTGTGTTTGTGGGTTTTTGTTCCGTGTTCGGTCATTGTCACTGAGGACTTCACGAGTCGTTTATTGTTTTGTTATTTTGTGTGTATGCTTTAATTTAATAAAGTAAGTATGTTCGCTACTAACGCTGCGCTTTGGTCCACTCCTTCATACGACGTTCGTGACAGAAAAACCCACCATAAAAGGACCAAGCAGCGTGTCCAGGAGCAGGCAGACTGGACATGGGAGGAAGCGCCAGGAAAGGAGATGGAGAGGCTGGCGATGGCCCGGGTGGGCAAATCGTGGTCCTGGGAGGACATGCTCGGGGGCAAGGGACCTTGGGGTAGGATTAAGGCCCTGGCGAGAGAGGAGCAGCGGCGTCAGCAGTGCCATCGTCGGACGGACGAGAGGCACCCCCAATAATTTTTTAGGGGGGGGGCACACGGCATGGGCGACTGGGCAGCAGGAGGCTGCCACAGGGCGAAATGGGAGATGAGGAGAGAAGGCCACCGGGTTACGGGAGCCATTGGCGAGAGGAGGGAAGGAAGTTGTAGAGGCACGGCGAGAGGTACTGAGGTGTATTGCCAGTCCGGTCCGGCCCGTTCCTGATCCCCGTTTAAGGCCAGTGGTGTGTGTTCGCAATACGGTCCGGCCTGTTCCTGCTCCACGCACCAAGCCTACGGTGTGCGTCGCCAGCCCAGTCCGGCCTGTCCCTGCTCCACGCACCAAGCCTACGGTGTGCGTCGACAGCCCAGCCCGGCCTGTCCCTGCTCCACGCACCAAACCTACGGTGTGCGTCGCCAGCCCAGCCCGGCCTGTTCCTGCTCCACGCACCAAGCCTACGGGGTGCGTCGCCAGCCCTGCCCGGCCTGTTCCTGCTCCACGCACCAAGCCTACGGTGTGCGTCGCCAGCCCTGCCCGGCCTGTTCCTGCTCCACGCACCAAGCCTACGGTGTGCGTCGCCAGCCCAGTCCGGCCTGTCCCTGCTCCACGCACCAAGCCTACGGTGTGCGTCGACAGCCCAGCCCGGCCTGTCCCTGCTCCACGCACCAAACCTACGGTGTGCGTCGCCAGCCCAGCCCGGCCCGTTCCTGCTCCACGCACCAAGCCTACGGTGTGCGTCGCCAGCCCTGCCCGGCCTGTTCCTGCTCCACGCACCAAGCCTACGGTGTGCGTCGCCAGCCCTGTCCGGCCTGTCCCTGCTCCACGCACCAAGCCTACGGTGTGCGTCGTCAGCCCAGCCCGGCCTGTCCCTGCTCCACGCACCAAGCCTACGGGGTGCGTCGCCAGCCCTGTCCGGCCTGTCCCTGCTCCACGCACCAAGCCTACGGTGTGCGTCGTCAGCCCAGCCCGGCCTGTCCCTGCTCCACGCACCAAGCCTACGGGGTGCGTCGCCAGCCCGGCCCGGCCTGTCCCTGCTCCACGCACCAAGTCTACGGTGCGCGTCGCCAGCCCGGCCCGGCCCGTTCCTGCCACTCGCACCAAGCCAGGGGTGCGAGTCGTCAGTCCGGCACAACCCGTGCCTGGGTCATCGGTGCCAATTCAGGTACCGCTCTACTGCTCCACTAAGGAGCTGAAGCCTACCGCTCCTGCTACGTCCAGTCCAGCTCCAGCCAGCGGGACCGGACCAGGGGCGCTATGGGGGGTTTGTTGGAGGGTGGTGGGCAAGCCCGGAGCCGGAGCCGCCGCCGAGGAGGAATGCCCACCCAGCCCTCCCCTGTTTTGCTCGTATTTAGGCGCGGTCGCAGTCCTTTAGGGGGGGGGTACTGTCACACCCTGGCTCTGGGACTCATTATGTTGAGCCAGGGTGTGTTCATTCTATGTTTTCTGTTTCTATGTTGGGTGTTCTAGGTTGTTTATTTCTAGGTTTGACTGAGTGACTCCCAATCAGAGGCAACGAGTGTCAGCTGTGTGCTGGTTGTCTCTGATTGGGAGCCATATTTAACTGTCTGTGTTTCACTTTGTGTTTGTGGGTTTTTGTTCCGTGTTCGGTCATTGTCACTGAGGACTTCACGAGTCGTTTATTGTTTTGTTATTTTGTGTGTATGCTTTAATTTAATAAAGTAAGTATGTTCGCTACTAACGCTGCGCTTTGGTCCACTCCTTCATACGACGTTCGTGACAGAAAAACCCACCATAAAAGGACCAAGCAGCGTGTCCAGGAGCAGGCAGACTGGACATGGGAGGAAGCGCCAGGAAAGGAGATGGAGAGGCTGGCGATGGCCCGGGTGGGCAAATCGTGGTCCTGGGAGGACATGCTCGGGGGCAAGGGACCTTGGGGTAGGATTAAGGCCCTGGCGAGAGAGGAGCAGCGGCGTCAGCAGTGCCATCGTCGGACGGACGAGAGGCACCCCCAATAATTTTTTAGGGGGGGGGCACACGGCATGGGCGACTGGGCAGCAGGAGGCTGCCACAGGGCGAAATGGGAGACGAGGAGAGAAGGCCACCGGGTTACGGGAGCCATTGGCGAGAGGAGGGAAGGAAGTTGTAGAGGCACGGCGAGAGGTACTGAGGTGTATTGCCAGTCCGGTCCGGCCCGTTCCTGATCCCCGTTTAAGGCCAGTGGTGTGTGTGCGCTTTGGTCCACTCCTTCATACGACGTTCGTGACATCTACTCTGCCAGCCAGCACCTCTCCTAAACAGGTGTTCTAATCTGCTTCCCAGCACCTCTCCTAAACAGGTGTTCTACTCTGCCAGCCAGCACCTCTCCTAAACAGGTGTTCTACTCCGCTAGCCAGCACCTCCCCTAAACAGGTGTTCTACTCTGCTAGCCAGCACCTCTCCTAAACAGGTGTTCTACTCCGCTAACCAGCACCTCTCCTAAACATGTGTTCTACTCTGTCAGCCAGCACCTCCCCTAAACAGGTGTTCTACTCTGCCAGCCAGCACCTCCCCTAAACAGGTGTTCTACTCTGTCAGCCAGCACCTCCCCTAAACAGGTGTTCCACTCTGCCAGCCAGCACCTCCCCTAAACAGGTGTTCTACTCTGCCAGCCAGCACCTCCCCTAAACAGGTGTTCTACTCTGCCAGCCAGCACCTCCCCTAAACAGGTGTTCTACTCTGCCAGCCAGCACCTCCCCTAAACAGGTGTTCTACTCCGCTAACCAGCACCTCCCCTAAACAGGTGTTCTACTCCGCTAGCCAGCACCTCCCCTAAACAGGTGTTCTACTCCGCTAACCAGCACCTCCCCTAAACAGGTGTTCTACTCCGCTAGCCAGCACCTCCCCTAAACGGGTGTTCTACTCTGCTAGCCAGCACCTCTCCTAAACAGGTGTTCTACTCTGCTAGCCAGCACCTCTCCTAAACAGGTGTTCTACTCCGCTAGCCAGCACCTCTCCTAAACAGGTGTTCTACTCCGCTAACCAGCACCTCCCCTAAACAGGTGTTGTACTCCGCTAGCCAGCACCTCCCCTAAACAGATGTTCTACTCCGCTAACCAGCACCTCTCCTAAACAGGTGTTCTACTCTGCTAGCCAGCACCTCTCCTAAACAGGTGTTCTACTCCGCTAGCCAGCACCTCTCCTAAACAGGTGTTCTACTCCGCTAACCAGCACCTCCCCTAAACAGGTGTTGTACTCCGCTAGCCAGCACCTCCCCTAAACAGATGTTCTACTCCGCTAACCAGCACCTCCCCTAAACAGGTGTTCTACTCCGCTAGCCAGCACCTCTCCTAAACAGGTGTTCTACTCCGCTAGCCAGCACCTCTCCTAAACAGGTGTTCTACTCTGCTAGCCAGCACCTCTCCTAAACAGGTGTTCTACTCCGCTAGCCAGCACCTCTCCTAAACAGGTGTTCTACTCTGCCAGCCAGCACCTCTCCTAAATAGGTATTCTACTCTGCTTCCCAGCACCTCTCCTAAACAGGTGTTCTACTCCGCTAGCCAGCACCTCTCCTAAACAGGTGTTCTACTCTGCCAGCCAGCACCTCCCCTAAACAGGTGTTCTACTCTGCCAGCCAGCACCTCCCCTAAACAGGTGTTCTACTCTGCCAGCCAGCACCTCTCCTAAACAGGTGTTCTACTCTGCTTCCCAGCACCTCTCCTAAACAGGTGTTCTACTCCGCTAACCAGCACCTCTCCTAAACAGGTGTTCTACTCTGCCAGTCAGCACCTCTTCTAAACAGGTGTTCTATTCTGCCAGCCAGCACCTCCCCTAAACAGGTGTTCTACTCTGCCAGCCAGCACCTCCCCTAAACAGGTGTTCTACTCCGCTAGCCAGCACCTCTCCTAAACAGTTGTTCTACTCTGCCAGCCAGCACCTCTCCTAAACAGGTGTTCTACTCCGCTAACCAGCACCTCTCCTAAACAGGTGTTCTACTCTGCCAGCCAGCACCTCTTCTAAACAGGTGTTCTATTCTGCCAGCCAGCACCTCCCCTAAACAGGTGTTCTACTCTGCCAGTCAGCACCTCCCCTAAACAGGTGTTCTACTCTGCCAGCCAGCACATCCCCTAAACAGGTGTTCTACTCTGCCAGCCAGCACCTCTCCTAAACAGGTGTTCTACTCTGCCAGCCAGCACCTCTTCTAAACAGGTGTTCTACTCTGCCAGCCAGCACCTCCCCTAAACAGGTGTTCTACTCTTCCAGCCAGCACCTCCCCTAAACAGGTGTTCTACTCTGCCAGCCAGCACCTCCCCTAAACAGGTGTTCTACTCTGCCAGCCAGCACCTCCCTTAAACAGGTGTTCTACTCTGCCAGCCAGCACCTCTCCTAAACAGGTGTGCGTTTCTTTTGGCTTTTGGTACACTATATGTGCCATTGTCAATGTTGACAGTTCTGTAAGCACTTTGGATAAAAGTGTCTGCTAAATTACCATAATGAAATCATATCAAAATAACATCCTGGCGCTCTACGTTTTTTTCTGGTATAAAAACAGAATCACATCTGTGGTTCAGATGTAAACGTCTCCTGACCAATAGTGTTGTTGTTCTGAAAATGTGACCCCTGTAACTGTCAAATGTGCCCAACCATGTCTCCTCCCCCTCATCCCTGTATTGTAGGTAACCTGTTGGTGATAGCCTTTGTGAGTTATTTTGGTGCCAAGCTTCACCGACCCAAGATCATAGCGATCGGATGTGTCCTGATGTCGTTTGGGACGTTCCTCATCGCCATGCCTCATTTTATTTTAGGACGGTAAGTAAGAGGAGTACACAACTTGTTGTCAGAACATGATCATGTGTTGACCTCCCTGTGTTTGTAGGTGGAAGAGGGCTCACATTGAGTTATGTTTTTACAGTGAGATAGTAGTTTGATCTAAGGTTTGGCTACATGTTGCATGTAGATACTTAAAGATCTATTGTCACTGACAAAGTAGAATTATGTGGTTTAGATAACAAATCATGGGTATTGCATGGCCAACATACTGCTTTCCTTTTTATTAATTGTATTACTTTTTTAAAAATCTTATCTTATTTATATTATTTTATTTGCTGTGAATTACATGTACAGTATATCTAATGACACCTGATCAATGATTTATCCTTCCCCTTGCTTAACAGTCACATTGGTATTTTTTACACAGCTATAAGTTCCAATCGTCAATTAGAGCATCCATGAATTCAACTACTAACTTCAGTCCATGTCCGGCAAGCTCAACTGAGTCCACACAGGCAGGTGACAGGGCCTCTATACTGCCGTCTGTAGGTAAGACATAGTAACTCAACCATATACACAGACATCCAGTCCAAATTCAATCCCTACCCCCCTCGCCTTGACCCTAACTCTTCAATGTTTGTAGATCTGTAAGATGGAAGCGATATAGTGGGAGCTCCAACACTACACTGCTTCTACCTACTCAGACCCTTCATATTTTCTAACATTGAAGGGTTAGGGCCAACGGGTGGGGTAAGGAGGGAATTGGGACCGGCACTTGTTCATCCATTGTATCATCAAATTCTACTATTATATTGTGGGAGCTAATGCTGTATTTAAGCATGTTTTTTTTGTTTTTTTCTAAATGACAGGCTGTGAGCAAGAGTCCAGTGTGTCTATGTGGATCTATGTATTCCTGGGTAATGTGTTAAGGGGGATAGGAGAGACTCCTGTACAGCCGCTGGGAATCTCCTATATAGACGACTATGCCAGGTCCGAGAATGCAGCCCTTTACATTGGTAAGGTTACATGTTTGTTTTTTCTGTCTCACAAAAATTCATTATAACTTTTAGAATAATTGTTTAAAGTAGGATAGGTCATCTGTCATGTAGCTAAATAAAGTTCCTGTCTTTTCTATGTTTGAATGTTTCAGGCTGTGTCCAGACCATATCAATCATAGGTCCTGTCTTTGGCTACTTACTAGGATCCTTGTGTGCCAAGATATACGTTGACATAGGATACGTGGACATGGGTGAGTCGAGTTTGGGAAACCCTGGGTTGTTCTCAATTCACTTACTGATTTAACTGAATCCTAAATGGCTTTGAGCCCAACCCTGTTGGTTATTTGACCCTACTACATCTGTCCTTCTTCTCCAGAGACTATCACCATCACCCCAGGCGATGCCCGCTGGGTCGGGGCGTGGTGGCTGGGGTACCTCATAGCCGGGGCCATCACCCTCATGTCTGCCGTACCCTTCTGGTTCCTGCCCAAGTCACTGCCCATGCCTGTGGATAAGCACGATGCCAACTGCACCCCAGAACAGACCCGGTTCATCAAGGACTCTCCCTCAGCCATGGAACATAAGTTTAGACCAGAGGAACCGGCCAACTTCCATCAAATGGCTAAAGGTACCTTAATATATCCTGGTCTGGCCTTGCTTTGAGAAGACCCATAACAACATACAGTACAGGCCTAATGATCAGATGAGTGTGTACTTCAGGCAGGGCAAAATTAGGCTGGGGGTACAGTAACCTATTGGAGTGGACCATATCAACTGCAATCATTTTTTTTTTTTAAAGGGTTCTGAAAGGGTTCTTTGGCTGAAGAGAACCCACTTAAGAACAATTTTATGTTATCTACCTGGAACCCAAAAGGTTCTCCTATGGGGACATCTGAAGAACCCTAGGTTCTAGATAAAATGTTTGTTTCTCAGAGTGTACTTCAGAGGGCTCAGAGAGTACACTATGAACTATCTGAGCCCTCTGAAGTAGTGTATATGGTTGTCTCCAATAGCGTTATTCATTCTCTTTTGATCTGTATGTCAATGCAGTTTTATATGGATGTGAATAGTAAGACATGAAAACGTACAGAAACGAGTAACAATAATGGTTTTTGTTGTATTTTCACAGAATTTGTTCCAACATTGAAGAGCCTACTGGGAAGTCCAGTGTATATAATCTACCTGTGCGTGACCATTATTCAATTCAACTCTCTCATCGGCATGGTAACCTACAAGCCCAAATACATTGAGCAACATTACGGACAGTCAGCATCAAAAGCAAACTTCCTAATGGGTGAGTGCTTCATTATTTTATGATCATGTGTTTAATGTGTCTTAAAATCATACGTACATAATCAAAAATAACATTATAATATTGTGTAATGTTGTAACAAAAAAAATATTTTCAGTGAGCTGATTTTGTCTGGAGTGTTTCATGTTCTGTCTTTTACCCATTTTATTTATGTTACATTTCCATGGCAGTATGGTTCTTTCATACAAGAAAAGCTGACTGCCCCTCCAAAGATAGCTCTGACTTCACTGCAATTAAACACTGACATAATGAGATGGACACTGACTTCACTGCAATTAAACACTGACATAATGAGATGGACACTGACTTCACTGCAATTAAACACTGACATGATGAGACGGACTAGATAAAAGCGACATTGACATGAAATGAATAGATAAGAACATTGAATAATGACATTAATACATAGCCAGTCTTGATATAAAATTATATTAAAGTTAAATTATATTTAAAGTGCTGTTGATGACCACATAATAATATGCTTTTATTCTGTACTCAATTAGAGAAGAGTGGTTTAGTAGAGGAGAGGAGGTTGGGGGCTCAGCCAGAAATACATTCAGCATTCCCCCTGTCCTTTCAGGCATCAAAAGACAGTTTCATCTCTCATGACCACTTCACATGAAATATGGATGAATGACTTTGATATGAATGCGGCTATTCCTTCCTTTGATCTCTTCTGGGAAGAAGGATTGTGCAAGATACAGTTGCATCTCTGCCTCCCTGTAAAAAACCCAGTGAGGTGATTCCCCATGCAGTTCCCTTCCCCTCTTTAAGATCCCGGGCCCTTCCTCAATTCGTCTTTCCGTGATTCATCGCCTCCTGTCTCCTCGAACCCCCTTCTCATCTCTATTGGAGGAGAAGATCCTTATGAGGATGAGGCGATGAGACAAAGATGATAATTGGGAAAGATCCCTTTTGTCTTGTGATGTCTGTATTGTACGTGCCTGGCTACCCAGACTCGTTGCTCCTGCCAAATGCTACGCCACGCCCACGGACGATAGTTTCTTCTTTGCAATGAGTCTGGATCTGAGTACCTCGCCGACCCTTCACCGAATGCCAACACGTTTGGGGCCGTCTGATCGGTCCTGAAACCGATGGGTTGGGCCAGAGCCAGAACACGTGTGGGCAAAGCGGCCGGTTTGAAAATTCGTTATTGGCTTTGATACTCTGATTGGTTAGAGATTATCCTATCGATTATTCATTTGTTTTGTACAACACCCCTCCTTTTCATTTTCCTGTGATATCATCTTGTTTTGACATTTTTAATTTATTTTTAATTTTTAATTTTTTTATTTATTTAACCTTTATTTAACCAGGTAAGCCAGTTGAGAACAAGTTCTCATTTACAACTGCGACATGGCCAAGATAAAGCAAAGCAGTGCGATAAAAACAACAACACAGAGTTACTTATGGTTACATAAGGGGTAAACAAAACATAAAGTCAAAAATACAACAGAAAAGATATATACAGTGTGTGCGAATGTAGTAAGTTATGGAGGTAAGGCAATAAATAGGCCATAGTGCAAAATAGTTACAATTTCGTATTAACACTGGAATGATAGATATGCAAAAGATGATGTGCAAATAGAGACACTGGGGTGCAAAATTAGCAAAATAAATAACAATATGGGGATGAGGTAGTTGGGTGGGCTAATTTCAAAATGGCTGTGTACAGGTGCAGTGATCGGTAACCTGCTCTGACAATTGACGCTTAAAGTTAGTGAGTGAGATAAGAGTCTCCAGCTTCAGAGATTTTTGCAGTTCGTTCCAGTCAATGGCAGCAGAGAACTGGAAGGAATGGCGGCCAAAGGAGGTGTTGGCTTTGGGGATGACCAGTGAGATATACCTGCTGGAGCGCAGACTACGGGTGGGTGTTGCTATGGTGACCAGTGAGCTAAGATAAGATGGGGAATTGCCTAGCAGTGATTTATAGATGACCTGGAGCCAGTGGGTTTGGCAACGAATATGTAGTGAGAGCCAGCCAACAAGAGCGTACAGGTCACAATGGTGGGTAGTATATGGGGCTTTGGTGACAAAACGGATGGTACTGTGATAGACTACATCCAATTTGCTGAGTAGAGTGTTGGAGGCTATTTTGTAAATGACATCGCCGAAGTCAAGGATCGGTAGGATAGTCAGTTTTACGAGGGCATGTTTGGCAGCATGAGGGAAGGAGGCTTTGTTGCGAAATAGGAAGCCGATTCTAGATCTAACTTTTGATTGGAGATGCTTAATGTGAGTCTGGAAGGAGAGTTTACAGTCTAACCAGACACCTAGGTATTTGTAGTTGTCCACATACTGTAGGTCAGACCCACCGAGAGTAGTGATTCTAGTCGGGTGGGCGGGTGCAAGCAGCATTCGGTTGAAGAGCATGCATTTAGTTTTACTAGTGTTTAAGAGCAGTTGGAGGCTACGGAAGGAGTGTTGTATGGCGTTGAAGCTCGTTTGGAGGTTTGTTAACACAGTGTCCAATGAAGGGCCAGATGTATACAAAATGGTGTCGTCCGCATAGAGGTGGATCCGAGCGTCACCAGTAGCAAGAGCGACATCATTGATATACACAGAGAATAGTCGGCCCGAGATTGAACCCTGTGGCACCCCCATAGAGACGGCCAGAGGTCCAGACAACAGGCCCTCCGATTTGACACATTGAACTCTATCTGAGAAGTAGTTGGTGAACGAGGCGAGGCAGTCATTAGAGAAACCAAGGCTATTTAGTCTGCTGATAAGAATACAGGGTCGAAAGCCTTGGCCAGGTTGATGAAGATGGCTGCGCAGTACTGTCTTTTATGGATCGCGGTTATAATATCGTTTAGGACCTTGAGCGTGGCTGAGGTGCACCCATGACCAGCTCGGAAACCGGATTGCATAGCAGAGAAGGTACGGTGGGATTCGAAATGGTCGGTGATCTGTTTGTTAACTTGGCTTTCAAATACTTTTGAAAGGCAGGGCAGGATGGATATAGGTCTGTAACAGTTTGGATCTAGAGTGTCACCCCCTTTGAAGAGGGGGATGACCGCGGCAGCTTTCCAATCTCTGGGGATCTCAGACGTTACAAAAGAGAGGTTGAACACGCTTGTAATAGGGGTTGCGACAATTTCGGCGGCTAACTTTAGAAAGAAAGGGTCCAGATTGTCTAGCCCAGCTGATTTCTAGGGGTCCAGATTTTTCAGCTCTTTCAGAACATCAGCTGTCTGAATTCGTGTGAAGGAGAAGCGGGGGGGGGGGGGGGCATGGGCAAGTTGCAGCGGAGGGTGCAGAGCTGGTGGCCGGGGTAGTGGTAGCCAGGTGGAAAGCATGGCCAGCCGTAGCAAAATGCTTGTTGAAATTCTCGATTAATGTAGATTTATCGGTGGTGACAGTGTTTCCTAGCCTCAGTGTAGTGGGCAGTTGGGAGGAGGTGCTCTTATTCTCCATGGACTTTACAGTGTCCCAAAACTTTTTGGTGTTAGTGCTACAGGATGCAAATTTCTGTTTGAAAAAGCTAGCCTTTGCTTTCCTTAGTGATTGTGTATATTGGTTCCTGACTTCCCTAAAAAGTTGCATATAGCGGGGGCTGTTCGATGCTAATGCAGTACACCACTGGATGTTTTTGTGCTGGTCAAGGGCAGTCAAGTCTGAGGAGAACCAGGGGCTATATCAGTTCTTAGTTCTGCATTTTTTGAATAGGGCATGCTTATTTAAGATTGAGAGGAAAGCACTTTTAAAGAACAACCAGGCATCCACTACGGACGGAATGAGGTCATTATCCATCCAGGATACCCGGGCCAGGTAAATTGGAAAGGCCTGCTTGCTAAAGTGTTTTAGGGAGCATTTGACAGTGATGAGGGGTGGTCGTTTGACCGCGGACCCATGCAAATAAGGCAGTGATCGCTGAGATCCTGGTTGAAGACAGCGGAGGTGTATTTAGAGGGTACATTTGTCAGGATGATATTTCCATTTCAGTCATTTAGCAGACGCTCTTATCCAGAGCGACTTACAGTTAGTGAGTGCATACATTATTAAAATTTTCATACTGGCCCCCTGTGGGAATCGAACCCATAACCCTGGCGTTGCAAACACCATGCTCTACCAACTGAGCTACATCCCTGCCGGCCATTCCCCTCCCCTACCCTGGGCCAATTGTGCACCGCCCCATGGGTCTCCCGGTCACGGCCAGCTACGACAGAGCCTGGATTTGAACCAGGATCTCTAGTGGCACAGCTAGGACTACGATGCAGTGCCTTAAACCACTGCGCCACTCGGGAGGATATCTATGAGGGTGCCCATGTTAACAGATTTAGGGTTGTACCTGGTAGGTTCGTTGATAATTTGTGTGAGATTGAGGGCATCTAGTTTAGATTGTAGGTTGGCCGGGGTGTTAAGCATATCCCAGTTTAGGTCACCAAGCAGTACGAACTCTGAGGATAGATGGGGGGCAATCAGTTCACATATGGTGTCCAGGGCACAGCTCGGGGCTGAGGGGGGTCTGTAGCAAGCGACAACAGTGAGAGACTTATTTCTGGAAAGGTGGATTTTTAGTAGTAGAAGCTCAAACTATTTGGGCACAGACCTGGATAGTACGATAGAGCTCTGCAGGCTCTCTCTACAGTAGATTGCAACTCCACCCCCTTTGGCAGTTCTATCTTGACGGAAAATGTTATAGTTGGGTATGGAAATTTCAGAATTTTTGGTGGCCTTCCTAAGCCAGGATTCAGACACTGCTAGAACATCAGGGTTGGCGGAGTGTGCTAACGCAGTGAATAACTCAAACTTAGGGAGGAGGCTTCGAACGTTAACGTGCAAGAAACCAAGGCTTTTACGGATACGGAAGTCAACAAATGATAACACCTGGGGAGTAGGAGTGATACTGGGGGCCAATGGGGCCCCTGGCGGTCAGGAGCCCCTAGGCATGATTATTACAAGTTTAGATAGCTGGCTAGACTAACTTACCAATCTAAAAAAAATAATTAGCTGACATGGGCTAATTGAGTGACTGTCATAATAAGATAGTAACTGCTGATGCACCTTGTGTATTGTATTATTCTAAAAGGCACTGCATGGTCAATCCGACGTCTGCATTGGAACATGCAACATGAAACGTGCAACATTTACGGTGATACGGCCTCTGCAGAAGCCAGGGCATTCACACTTCTTTCGTTTCACGGAGAGGTGCAGAGCTGTTGAGCAGAGCTGTTGTGAAGGAAGTTGTCAAGGAAGTGAGTTTGTGTTTATACAGGACATCCCGCCCCCCGCCTACCGTCAACCAATCACGTCAATGCAGAGCTGTACGGAGCCCTCAGCATTGTTTTTAAAAAATTGGGAGGCGCACGGCGATGCGGTACGGAGCTCAATTTAGTCTCTGCGTGCCTCCGTAGGCTACGCAATTGTGTCACACCCTCCACACGGAGCAGGGTGAAAGCCAATGTTTGATCCAAAAATGTGGTCGACGGCTGACTGAGTTATTTTAGGGCCAGGCCTAGCTATACCCCCAATTCCACACTTCCCCTCCTGTAGTATAAACGTGTTGTTTGTATGACGTCTGTAGCGATCCCATGGGGACATTTACATTTGACATTTTAGTCATTTAGCAGACGCTCTTATCCAGAGCGACTTACAGTTAGTGAGTGCATATATGTTTTTGTTTTGTTTTTTGAGAGTGAGCTGGCAACCGGAGGGTTGATGGTATCAGTATCGTAGATGCCTTCTCCTGCCGTTGTGCCCTTGAGAAAGACACTTAACCGTCATTACGGCGCTGTATTGCGACTAGACCGGTTCTTCCAACCCCTCTGTGTGCGTGCATGCATGGCTGACGTCTGCTCTGCTCTACAGGCATGATCAACATCCCTGCAGTGGCTCTGGGGATGTTCTCAGGGGGTGTGGTCATGAAGAAGTTCAAGCTGGGCATCATGGGAGCTGCTAAATTCGCATTCGGGACCTCCCTCCTGGGTTACTTCCTGTCCCTCTTCTTCTTCGCCATGGGCTGTGACAACGCCAAGGTGGCCGGGATAACCATGTCATACACAGGGTAAGTCTTCAAGATGGATGCCAACCTCCCCCATCATCTTTTATGTATTCAACTAAACTCTATTGGGAACGAGTAGCTATTCTTAGAGACACTCAGGATAGAGAAAAACATGTCACTCGAAACAGAGTCGCTAAGAACTGACCTAGACAAGTCTGTGTAAATGAGTAAACACTGATCAGTGTAGCTGGCAGTAGATGTTCTGCCAGATCTTTCTATATCTACGTACGTTTATAACCCATAATCTAATACATACTGTACCTTTTCACCTATTTACTGGTAACATATTGTTTCTCCATCTGTCTCCAGGGTGGAGGGGTTGTCGTACCAGGAGCCATCTCTGTTCTCTGAGTGTAACTCTGGCTGCCTGTGCTCCGGGAGGGACTGGGACCCTGTCTGTGGAGAGAACGGGATCACGTATGTGTCCCCCTGTTTGGCTGGCTGTACATCCTCTACCGGAGCTGGCAAAAACACGGTTAGATGATATCTTAGCATTCCCCTTGGGCTTATACACGGAGTATACAAAACATTAAGAACTGCTCTTTCCATGACATAGACTGACCAGGTGAATCCAGTGGGAAGCTATGATCCCTTATTGATGTCACTTATTAAATCCACTTCAATCATTGTAGATGAAGGGGAGGAGACAGGTTAAATAAGGATTTTTAAGCCTTGAGACAATTAAGACATGGATTGTGTATGTGTGCCATTCAGAGGGTGAATGGGCAAGACCACCGGTTTGTGTCAAGAACTGCAACGCTGTTGGGATTTTCACGCTCAACAGTTTCCCGTGTGTATCAAGCATGGTCCGCCACCCAAAGGACATCCAGCCAACTTGACACAACCGTGGGATACATTGGCGTCAACATGAGCCACCATCCCTGTGGAACGCTTTCGACACCTTGTAGAGTCCATGCCCTGACGAATTGAGTCTGTTCTGAGGGCAAAAGGGATGGGGTGCAACTCAATATTAGTGAGGTGTTTTTGATGTTTGGTATACTCAGTACTCAGTGTATGTACACAGGCAGTTTAGTAGTTATGTGAAGTCATGAGGTGGAGACAAATATATGGAACCCCCGCCTCTAGTGGCCTTTTTTACATTTACGTCATTTAGCAGACGCTCTTATCCAGAGTGACTTACAAATTGGTGCATTCACCTTATGATAGCCAGTGGGATAACCACTTTACGATGTATTTATTTTATATTTTTCAAATTTTTCGAGTATATTTTCAATTTTCATTTGTTTTATATGTATATATTTATATCAACTTTTTAAAATGTATATATATATATATTTATATATTTTTTTTTTGTGGGGGTGGGGTAGGGGGGGTAGAAGGATTACTTTTATACTATCCCAGGTATTCCTTAAAGAGGTAGGGTTTCAAGTGTCTCCGGAAGGTGGTCAGTGACTCTGCTGTAGTCTGAAGTAGATAACAGTCACCACCAGTCCAGACTCCCTTGAGATATTATTGCAGTGTTTTACTACTCAGTGATTCCCTCCCTCTGTCCTCTCCCCCAGGTGTTTGGCCAGTGCAGGTGTGTGGCATTGACAGGGGCAGGTTCTCAGCCCAGTAACCTGACTGCCTCCCTGGGTCACTGTCCAATCAGAGACAGCTGTGACAGAATGTTCCCCTACTTCCTCTTCCTGTCTGTCATCACTTCCTTCATCATCTCTTTGGGGGGAACGCCAGGCTTTGTGCTTCTCATCAGGTCAGTGAGGCCCTCTAGTGGATGGACTGGATAAATGCAACAATGCTTTCTATGATACACAATGGGTTGTATCCTAATGTGTTCAATTTGGGGAAACCGTTTTGATGTCACTCAAGTTCAAGTTGCTCACAACAGTTAGGATTAAGTTTAGTTGGTCTTAAAAGGACCTCCCCTAACTCTCTAATGATCTTCCTATAGGTGCATTAAGCCTGAATTAAAATCAATTGCTCTTGGAATCCACACGTTGGCCACCCGGACCCTTGGTGAGTATCACTTATGTCCTCGGTTGACTGATTGATTGAGTTAGTCAATGATTCATTGATTCATTGATTGATTTTAGCTGGCATCCCTGCACCTATCTACTTCGGAGCCATCATAGACACCACCTGTTTAAAGTGGGGAAACACAAAATGCGGAGGAAGAGGAGCGTGCAGAATCTACAACACGACAGCCTACAGGTAAAACACATAGGGGGCCGATTCAGACTTAGGAAACTACGCCTTTCCTACGCACTTCTCAGTAGTTGGTATTCAGACATACCTTACGCAGGTGCATAATGTCTTTGCAGGCGTGGTTCCCTTGCCCGCGCTGAATAAATGTAATTCAACAGCTGAAAACCCTCCCACTTGCTTTCCAACAGATTTTCTCGTCATTCAATACGGTTTTCAGTACATTTATCTAAAGCCATTCCTGAAATTTCCTCGACAGACTTACTAGAATACAGTGGGGAAAAAAAGTATTTAATCAGCCACCAATTGTGCAAGTTCTCCTACTTAAAAAGATGAGAGAGGCCTGTAATTTTCATCATAGGTACACGTCAACTATGACAGACAAATTGAGAGAAAAAAAATCCAGAAAACCACATTGTAGGATTTTTTATGAATTTATTTGCAAATTATGGTGGAAAATAAGTATTTGGTCACCTACAAACAAGCAAGATTTCTGGCTCTCACAGACCTGTAACTTCTTCTTTAAGAGGCTCCTCTGTCCTCCACTCGTTACCTGTATTAATGGCACCTGTTTGAACTTGTTATCAGTATAAAAGACACCTGTCCACAACCTCAAACAGTCACACTCCAAACTCCACTATGGCCAAGACCAAAGAGCTGTCAAAGGACACCAGAAACAAAATTGTAGACCTGCACCAGGCTGGGAAGACTGAATCTGCAATAGGTAAGCAGCTTGGTTTGAAGAAATCAACTGTGGGAGCAATTATTAGGAAATGGAAGACATACAAGACCACTGATAATCTCCCTCGATCTGGGGCTCCACGCAAGATCACACCCCGTGGGGTCAAAATGATCACAAGAACGTTGAGCAAAAATCCCAGAACCACACGGGGGGACCTAGTGAATGACCTGCAGAGAGCTGGGACCAAAGTAACAAAGCCTACCATCAGTAACACACTACGCCGCCAGGGACTCAAATCCTGCAGTGCAAGACGTGTCCCCCTGCTTAAGCCAGTACATGTCCAGGCCCGTCTGAAGTTTGCTAGAGTGCATTTGGATGATCCAGAAGAGGATTGGGAGAATGTCATATGGTCAGATGAAACCAAAATAGAACTTTTTGGTAAAAACTCAACTCGTCGTGTTTGGAGGACAAAGAATGCTGAGTTGCATCCAAAGAACACCATACCTACTGTGAAGCATGGGGGTGGAAACATCATGCTTTGGGGCTGTTTTTCTGCAAAGGGACCAGGACGACTGATCCGTGTAAAGGAAAGAATGAATGGGGCCATGTATCATGAGATTTTGAGTGAAAACCCCCTTCCATCAGCAAGGGCATTGAAGATGAAACGTGGCTGGGTCTTTCAGCATGACAATGATCCCAAACACACCGCCCGGGCAACGAAGGAGTGGCTTCGTAAGATGCATTTCAAGGTCCTGGAGTGGCCTAGCCAGTCTCCAGATCTCAACCCCATAGAAAATCTTTGGAGGGAGTTAAAAGTCTGTGTTGCCCAGCGACAGCCCCAAAACATCACTGCTCTAGAGGAGATCTGCATGGAGGAATGGGCCAAAATACCAGCAACAGTGTGTGAAAACCTTGTGAAGACTTACAGAAAACGTTTGACCTGTGTCATTGCCAACAAAGGGTATATAACAAAGTATTGAGAAACTTTTGTTATTGACCAAATACTTATTTTCCAACATAATTTGCAAATAAATTCATTAAAAATCCTACAATGATACTTTTTTCCCCCACTGTATATGAAGAGAACGGTTCAGAATATAGGGATCAATGAAAGAAAGACATGTAAACACACGCATATTAGTCTCCTTTTCAGTACCAATTGGTCAATTTAAAAATTCTCTGATGTTGTATGTTATTTAGGGTTAGGAAAGTATGAATAATATAAAAAACTGGTTTGGAGAGCCTTTACGCATAAAATATAGTGGTTTGATTCTTCCTGAAAGTTGCCATATTGAATTGTTCAATGCATGAAATATTAGAAGTTGACAAAAGTGTACAATAAGGGTTGAACAGTAGTATTATAAATCTACCCTAGTAATCCTCACTAATCATGGAATCCTCACTAATCATGGAATCCTCAATAATCATGGAATCCTCACTAATCATGGAATCCTCAATAATCATGGAATCCTCACTAATCATGGAATCCTCAATAATCATGGAATCCTCAATAATCATGGAATCCTCACTAATCATGGAATCCTCAATACTCATGGAATCCTCAATAATCATGGAATCCTCACTAATCATGGAATCCTTACTAATCATGGAATCCTCACTAATCATGGAATCCTCACTAATCATCGAATCTTCAATAATCATGGAATCCTCACTAATAATGGAATCCTTACTAATCATGGAATCCTTACTAATCATGGAATCCTCACTAATCATGGAACTGTTATGACGGTCCAGTCGTCGTGAACCATGTGCCAGGCTCCAGGTTTATGATCTACATTCCATAATGATTCAAATAGGCTACATGTCCCATATTATTGCACAACTTGTAATACGTTAGCCTAGTATGATCCACTATTGCTAGCGATCCTTGGGAACAACCACACGAACGTGACAGAGGAAAGAAAGGTAAACTAACTCATGTAATGGAATGATGCAAAATGTAAGGAAACTAACACTAAAATAACAGTTATAAATGTATGTGGGTGTAACTGACGGGGGCTACTGATAGTGATGTTAGGTTCTAAACAAACAGAGCAAAAACTCAAACGGATGACTAGGAAAAGCTCATACCAAGTTTATTCACCCACTGGGTCATACAGCTGCAAAGACAAGTCACATAAGCACATCTTAAGTTGAATACCATGCTTCAGTTCAAGGTCAGAATACGCATAAAGAGAAAAGTGCATAAAAAGGGGAAATACTTTTCATTCACCTGCGCTTAACTCGGGTCAGAATCCCCACCCTGGGGGCCAATTCAGATGTAGGAATGTACACCTTTCCTAACCACACCTTTCCTATGCACTTCTCAGTATTTGGTATTCAGACTTAGCTTACTCAGTCGCGTAAAGCGCTTTGCAGGTGAGGCTACCTTGTACCCTCTGAATACATTTCATTAAACCGCTAAAAAACCCTCCCATAGGGTTTTCAGTGCATTTATCTTAAGCCATCCCTTTAAATACGTTGTACCTTTTTAGTTAGAATTTTGTTGGATCAATGAAAGAAAGCCATCTAAATATATGCATATTCTTCTCCGTTTCAAAACCAATTGTAGGGTTTGGAAAGTATTTATGAATCATAAAAAACAGGTTTGGAGAGCCTTTACGCACTGAAAGAAAGAAAACGGTGGTTTGATTCATTCTGAAAATGTCCACATTCAGTTCTTCAACCCATGGTAATGTTGGAAGATTAGTGTACATAGAATTATAATAGGGTGAATAATGTACAATATAATTATAATAGGGTGAATAGTGTACAATAGTAGGCTATACCCTCTTCTATTGTCTGCACTAACCAGGGCCAAGTATTGCGCCATGCGTCGGTTCAAACTGTTTTGGCTTGGTCTGCTCTCCGCTCCATAAGGATTTAATTAGCCTGCATGTCTTTAAAAAATACATATTATCAACTTTGACTAATGATCGTCGGCAACAACCACACGGCCGTGACGGTGTTTACACAGGAAGCAAATGAAGGATAATGAAACAACGTAATTAAATGGAATGTTAATGTAGTCTATACCACCTGAAGGGAACTAACAATGTAATTAACCGGAATGATAATGTAGGCTATACCACCTGAAGGGAACTAACAATGTAATTAAATGGAATGATAATGTAGTCTATACCAACTGAAGGGAACTAACAATGTAATTAACCGGAATGATAATGTAGTCTATACCACCTGAAGGGAACTAACAATGTAATTAAATGGAATGACAATGTAGTCTATACCAACTGAAGGGAACTAACAATGTAATTAACCGGAATGATAATGTAGTCTATACCACCTGAAGGGAACTAACAATGTAAGTAAATGGAATGATAATGTAGTCTATACCAACTGAATGGAACTAACAATGTAATTAACCGGAATGATAATGTAGTCTATACCACCTGAAGGGAACTAACAATGTAATCAAATGGAATGATAATGTAGTCTATACCAACTGAAGGGAACTAACAATGTAATTAAATGGAATGATAATGTAGTCTATACCAACTGAAGGGAACTGACAGTACATTGGCAGGTGAATATGTGTGGTTATTATGCCTATAGATGGTCGATACTGATAGTGGCTAATATTTAACATGATAGAAATAGGAAACAGAGAAAGTCGGGGATAGCCTATAATTAAGGCATTCAAGAGTGCCCATCCCTGCAAGTTAAAAGGCCATATAGTTTAGGTAGGTTCGCTAGACCTTATTCATGGTTTCCTCGCACGTAAAGGTGTTGGAATTATGAGGGAATTAAGTCAAGGTCAGAATACGGCATATCTGCAGACACACCTTCATTTATTCGATCTCCACCCCGAACGAATAGCAGGTGAATTGCATGCTATTCTCATGCTTAAGCTCAAGGTCAGAATACGCATAGAGCGAAAAGTGCATTAAAAGGGACTAACGTTGTCACGTACGTTAAGAGACGGGTCGGACCAAGGTGCAGCGTGAAAAGCGTACATGTTTAATAAAAAATAAACACACGACACAGTAACCAAAAATAACAAACTTAACCGTGACTGTCCAAAGAGCTAACACACAAGCCTAAACAGGAACACAACAAGATCCCACAACACAGGCAGGAAAACTGGCTGCCTAAGTATGATCCCCAATCAGAGACAACGAGCGACAGCTGCCTCTGATTGGGAACCACACCCGGCCAAACATAGAAATACAAACATAGAATCAAAACTCACATGATATTCACACCCTGACCAAACTAACTAGAGTTCTATCGGTCAGGGCGTGACAAACGTTCCATGTGCATGCTTAACTCAGGTCGGAATAACCCCCTAGTGAATCTCTACCATACAGCTCCTAGCACCATACCTACTGTATCTCTCTTTGGATAGGGGTAGCCTACAATGGTTTTAGTATATACTTCCTTTCCTGTTTTTAGTGTTCATGCTCTCTGCTCTATTTTAGGGCAACAGTTTACATTAACGTACAGTGGTACTTTAGAATAGTGTACTTCAAGCACTTACAACCCCATTAAAATGGTACCTTCATGTAAAATGTAACCTATTTTAGTTTATTCTGAGTGTTCACTCTCTCCTCTGTTCTAGGATAGTATACCTGGGTCTGACTCTGGTCCTAAGGACTGGAAAGGGGATACGGACTGTAGTCAGTTGTACAACTGAATGCATTCAACCAAAATGTTTTTTCCGCAATTAACCCAACCCCTCTGATTCCGAGAGGTGGGGGGGGGGGCTGCCTAATCAACGTCATCGGCGCCCAGGGAGCAGTTGTTGTTGGAGGTTAACTGCCTTGCTCAAGGGCGGAACGGCAGATCTTTCCACTTTGAACACTCAGGGATTCAAACCAGCAACTTTTCGGTTAATGGCCCGACGCTCTTAACCGCTAGGCTACCTGCTGTCTCTTGCTTCCTGTGTATACTGGCTTTCCCTAACCTTAATCCTAACTCTGACCCTATCCCTAACCCTAACCCTAATCCTAACTATAATATAATAATAATATGCCATTTAGCAGACGCTTTTATCCAAAGCATACATTTTTACGTATGGGTGGTCCCGGGGATCAAACCCACTACCCTGGCGTTACAAGCGCCATGCTCTACTAATTGAGCTACAGAGGACCACTAACTCTGACCCTATCCCTAACCCTAACCCTAATCCTAACTCTGACCCTATCCCTAACCCTAATCCTAACTCTGACCCTATCCCTAACCCTAATCCTAACTCTGACCCTATCCCTAACCTTAATCCTAACTCTGACCCTATCCCTAACCCTAACCCTAATCCTAACTCTGACCCTATTCCTAACCCTAACCCTAATCCTAACTCTGACCCTATCCCTAACCCTAACCCTAATCCTAACTCTGACCCTATCCCTAACCCTAACCCTAATCTTAACTCTGACCCTAACCCTAACTCTGACCCTATCCCTAACCCTAATCTCTCCTCTGTTCTGTTCTAGGATAGTATACCTGGGTCTGACTCTGGGCCTGAGGACTGTCTCTTTCTTCCTGTGTATACTGGGCTTCGCTCTACTCAGGAGGCACGTCAAGCAGGAAGAGAAAATGGCACTGACCAATGGGAATGTAGAGATGGAGGCCGAGTCTCTCAGGAAAGAGGAGATCACCAACTCTACACACTGTGACCAGTTTGTAAGGGCGCTGGACTGTAACCCTGACAGGGAGACACGCCTTTGATGGTCGTCAATAGCTCAGCATTGCTCGACTCCAAGATGGAATGAAACAGGTGCCAGTGTAGCAACCTTTGCCTACATAAGCTAGTTGTGATCCCCCCCAAGTGGGTTAACCCTATTGGAGTAGACTGTGTTTAGCAAGTTTGCCAACAGTCTGAGAGGCCCATGTTTGCACTGTCGACCATTCACTACAACGGTAATCATTTTAACAGTACTAGTGTTAATTAATTTAGAGTGAATATTCAGAAAATAGTTTGTGAGAGGTGTCAGTACCCGGTACTCACGTTTGTGGCGCTGGTACTGCATACCGGTGTGTACTGGTCCACTGACCCAATGCATGCCCTGACATCTCCTTTTTAAGTATTTTTCCACCCTGAAGACAAGCGATTTAGCTAGGAGAGAAGAGCATAAAGTCTATTTGTACTGTACTCCTGTAGACAATGTGAAAAAATATAGTTGTTTTTGTTTATACAGTGCATAATGAAAGTATACACACACCTTGCACAGTATTCACATTTTGCTGTCTTAAATTTGTTATCTAAAAAGGGATTCAATTATTTTTTCCCTTCACATCTACACAACCTACAACCTACTTTTTTTTACACAACCTACTCTACATTATCAAAGTGAAAGAAAGTTCTAGAACATTTTCCAAATTAAAACAAATATATACTGAACAAAAAATATATACGCAACATGAAACAATTTCAAAGATTTTACTGAGTTACAGTTCATATAAGAAAACTGAAATAAATTAATTAGGCCCTAATCTATGGATTTCACATGACTGGGAATACAGATACGCATCTGTTGGTCACAGATACCTTAGAAAAAAAGGTAGGGGCGTGGATCAGAAAAACAGTCAGTACCTAGTGTGACCACCATTTGCCTCATGCAGCGCGACACATCTCCTTCGCATAGAGTTAATCATTCCCACTCCACTTCAATGGCTGTGCAAACTTGCTGGATATTGCCTGGAACCAGAGCATCCCAAACATGCTCAATGGGCGACATGTCTGAGTATGCAGGCCATGGAAGAACTGGGACATTTTCAGCTTCCAGGAATTGTGTACAGATCCTTGCAACATGGGGCTGTGCATTAGCTGAAACATTAGGTGATGGCAGAGGATACTAACAGGGATATAAACACATTTGTGCACAAAATGTGAAATAAATAAGCTTTTTGTGCATATGGAACATTTCTGGGATCTTTTATTTCAGCTCATGAAACATGGGACAAACACTTTACATGTTGCATTTATATTTTTGTTCAGTGTAGATATTTACTGTGGTTGGTACAATCTTATTAAAAATTATTCACAGTTGTAATGGCTGCCGAAGATGCTTCCATCCTCATTTTATATTTCTTAGTAATTTGGAAAATGTTCTATAATTTTCTTTCACTTAAACATTTGAAGTAGGTTGTGTAGATAGAGAAATCTGATTTAATCCATTTTTATTTTTTATTTTAAGGCAGCAAAAGAAGACTGCAAGCAGTGTTTAGACTCACTACAGACTGTATAGAACAAAAATACATTTCTTGAATGTTAAAAAAATCACATTTGTGTTTTACATAAATGGAACCAGTTTTGTTTTTGTAGAAAGGAATGTAATGTTTTGTTTGTTAATGGTTTATGTAGAAATTATTGCTTTATGTCTGTATTTTAAATGGGGTCTGTAGGTTGGTCATGTGTTTCATTTCTTGGCTTTGGTTTGAAATCTGAAGAGATTAATGTGTCAGTATTATCTAGTATTTTCTATTTCTTGAATGATAAAATTTATGAGGGAACAGTTCCACTTCCACTTCCATACATACTGTAGGTTCCATAAACTGATCACTTCAGGTGGACAATGACCAAATAAAATGCAATGACCTCACGCACAAAAGTGACATTTTGAGCCTATAACTTGATCCTAGCCTGCCCCAGATTGTCAAGACAGCACACCAATACCTCACTGTATTAATCTACCTGATTGCAGACCTGGGATAAGCGTAGTTCTAAATATGCTTTGTGGAAAGTAACTATTTTGGGGGGGTAGAACAGACCCCAGGTGTAGATAATCAACTTTGAACCTCTTTGTCCGTCTCAATGTTCTTGTTTTCAAACACACACTATACCATCTTTAAAGGGATAGTTTACTCAGAATACAAATGAATATTATTTTTCCACCTACTTTGCTGTGGTTGATTCAAGAAGGCAGTTTTGGGATGTTTAGTCCCTTTACACTTAATAGCCATAATTGAACAGTTGCTGTTAGCATTCTTGGTAATATTAAACTGTTATTGAGCCTGTGTAATAACAATGTCATTACTTTTAGAGCAACATTTTATTAGTGTGATGCATAATACTTTGGTAATCACATTTAAATTGCATAGCAATGAGCTGAGAGGTTTTGTAACTACTTAACAGAAAAGCAATCATAACTGTTCCTATCCAATGTATCAACAATGTTGCTGTTGTTGTAATCACAAAGTTACTACATATGTATAAGAACCTGATGTCAAGTGTTACTGCATTACAGTACCTTATTTACATTTTACATTTTAGTCATTTAGCAGACGCTCTTATCCAGAGCGACTTACAGTTAGTGAGTGCATACATTTTTCATACTGACCCCCCTATTTAAATTATTTTGAAAATGAAAAAGTGTTCTACGCTAATTCAGCTAACTGTTGTAGTTTTTGGTTCTTCATCAAATATCTGTCAGCCATTTTTTTGTTTTCAAATAACTTTCATATATTCAAAGGGATAGTATTAATTGTTTTCTGAGACCTGTGTTTGAATATCAAAATAAATAATTGCCTTTAGTTTTTTTTTAACTAAATAATTTCCTATATTTGACTACCTTGAGTATTTGAAAAGTTGGCATTTCAAATAAACTAAAAGATACAACTATTTAGTACCCAGGCCTATTCTAATGTATTGAGTCCCCAGTGTGCCTAGTCATTTTAACAATGGAAATACAGTTATTTTTCAAAACGTACTGTATCGACTGTCCTGTCTTCCCTCATCTGACCTACATTCCCTGTCCTGTCTTCCCTCATCTCACCTACATTACCTGTCCTGTCTTCCCTCATCTCACCTACATTCCCTCTCCTGTCTTCCCACATCTCACCTACATTCCCTCTCCTGTCTTCCCACATCTCACCTACATTCCCTCTCCTGTCTTCCCACATCTCACCTACATTACCTGTCCTGTCTTCCCACATCTCACCTACATTACCTGTCCTGTCTTCCCTCATCTGACCTACATTCCCTGTCCTGTCTTCCCACATCTCACCTACATTCCCTCTCCTGTCTTCCCACATCTCACCTACATTACCTGTCCTGTCTTCCCACATCTCACCTACATTACCTGTCCTGTCTTCCCTCATCTGACCTACATTCCCTGTCCTGTCTTCCCACATCTCACCTACATTCCCTCTCCTGTCTTCCCACATCTCACCTACATTACCTGTCCTGTCTTCCCACATCTCACCTACATTACCTGTCCTGTCTTCCCTCATCTGACCTACATTCCCTGTCCTGTCTTCCCACATCTCACCTACATTCCCTCTCCTGTCTTCCCACATCTCACCTACATTCCCTCTCCTGTCTTCCCACATCTCACCTACATTACCTCTCCTGTCTTCCCACATCTGACCTACATTACCTGTCCTGTCTTCCCACATCTCACCTACATTACCTGTCCTGTCTTCCCACATCTCACCTACATTCCCTCTCCTGTCTTCCCACATCTCACCTACATTACCTGTCCTGTCTTCCCACATCTGACCTACATTACCTGTCCTGTCTTCCCACATCTCACCTACATTACCTGTCCTGTCTTCCCTCATCTCACCTACATTACCTGTCCTGTCTTCCCACATCTCACCTACATTCCCTCTCCTGTCTTCCCACATCTCACCTACATTACCTGTCCTGTCTTCCCACATATCACCTACATTACCTGTCCTGTCTTCCCTCATCTCACCTACATTACCTGTCCTGTCTTCCCACATCTCACCTACATTCCCTCTCCTGTCTTCCCACATCTCACCTACATTACCTGTCCTGTCTTCCCACATATCACCTACATTACCTGTCCTGTCTTCCCTCATCTCACCTACATTACCTGTCCTGTCTTCCCACATCTCACCTACATTACCTGTCCTGTCTTCCCTCATCTCACCTACATTACCTGTCCTGTCTTCCCACATCTCACCTACATTACCTGTCCTGTCTTCCCACATCTCACCTACATTACCTGTCCTGTCTTCCCTCATCTCACCTACATTACCTGTCCTGTCTTCCCACATCTCACCTACATTACCTGTCCTGTCTTCCCACATCTCACCTACATTACCTGTCCTGTCTTCCCTCATCTGACCTACATTACCTGTCCTGTCTTCCCACATCTCACCTACATTACCTGTCCTGTCTTCCCACATATCACCTACATTACCTGTCCTGTCTTCTATTTCTATCTGCATCATGCAGTCCCTGATACAGCGCTGCCTTTAGTTGAAAGCAGCTAATCCAATAGTTTCTGTTCCAGATACAACCCTCCCATTAGTTAAAGGCATCCAATCCAATCATTTTTGAAAAGTTGTTCCTTCCAGAAATCTGTATTCCAATATATTTCTTGAAGTAGTCATTTTTAGGGATTTGTATTCAAATTGTCACCTCCAAATTAACAATCCCCCCCCCCCCCCTCCTTTTTCTGCCCTGTCTTCCCACATATCACCTACATTACCTGCCCTGTTCTTCCCACATATCACCTACATTACCTGCCCTGTTCTTCCCACATATCACCTACATTACCTGTCCTGTCTTCCCACATATCACCTACATTACCTGTCCTGTCTTCCCACATATCACCTACATTACCTGTCCTGTCTTCCCACATCTCACCTACATTACCTCTTCAGTTCATGCTTTCCTTATACTGTACATAATGCCTCAAACACCGGATTAGTTCAAATGTTTGTATTTTATTCATTGAACATAAGAGGATCATGTCACTTCACGTTACTCAGCGAAAACAAATTCACAGTTGTTCTGAGGGTATACCCTCCACATAACCAGTTCTGGTTGTAAACTGTGACATCATTTCAACCAGTTTTGCCCACTGGGTACACATGTAAAACAGGACTCGGCATTTCATGAGCTGAAAGCTCTGCATATTTGCATAATGTACTTTGAGTGTATACTATACTAGTATTATACTATGTAGTACTAATGTACTATACTATTTAAGACCATATGTTAAAGACACAAAATCCGCTGTTCCTTCTTTAACCATGACACAATTTTAGCCCCATATCTTAGATACAATACAAATACATGTGGATACATTGAATAACAAGTATTGAATAACTGTACCTTTCCCATGCACAGTACAGTACACATAAGACAGAGATGAATGAAGAGTTGCTCAGCTGAATAGCAGGTATCCATGTGAAGTCACACAGCTGTCCTTCTGTCTTTGACACTATTAATCTGGAGCAAAGATTTGAACCAGTGCTTATTGTTCCTTCTTGTCTTCGGTTCCACCCTGTAGATTCTGCTTTCAAATAGTAATAGACACAATAGATAGTGAAGAGGGGAAATCAGTCCTTATCAATGTTGGTGAAAAGTTAATTGCGATTCATTTATGGGGGTAGATTAGGGTCAAATGAATTGAGAACAAATCACAAATATGTACCATGATTCATGTGTAATGTGTGTGTGTGCGCGTGTGTGTGCATGTGTGTGCGTGTGTGCTTGTGTGTGTGTATGTGCGTGTGTGCGTGCGTGTGTTTGTGCGTGTTTGTTTGTGCGTGTATGTGTTTGTGTGTGTGCGTGTCTGTGCGTGTGTGTGCGTGCGTGTGTGTGCGTTTGTGCGTTTGTGCGTGTGTGTGTGTGTGTGTGTGTGTGTGTGTGTGTTTGTGTGTGTGTGTGTTTGTGCGTGTGTGTGTGTGTGTTTGTGTGTTTGTGTGTTTGTGTGTGTGTGTGTGTTTGTGTGTGTGTGTGTGTGTGTGTGTTTGTGTGTGTGTGTGTGTGTGTGTGTTTGTGCGTTTGTGCGTGTGTGTGTGTGTGTGTGTGTGTGTGTGTGTGTGTGTGTGTGTGTGTGTGTGTGTGTGTGTGTGTGTGTGTGTGTGTGTGTGTGTGTGTGTGTGTGTATTACCTGTAGTTCGTTGTGCTTTGTCAGCAGTCTGTCATACTCCTTTGTCAGACCGTTAGCCTGCCTCTTCATGGCCTCCACCTCAGCGTTAGATTTACGCACAGCTGCACAAACACACACTTCACTCACATATACTGACATATAGATTTATATGACAACTGTCTTTGAAATTGGAGACAGCAGCCTACATGCAAAAGTTAAGCTATTATTCTGATGTGCGAGACTAGAGCTCCGGCGGTCCCAAAGTTCTGTCAGCCGGTGATTGTGAAGCAAATAACTGTGGATCTCATGGTAATTTACCTTTAATTGACATAAACACATTTAGCATCTCCTGGCTTCCACACATAGCCTACAAGCCACTGACGCAGACCTTTGGAACATCTACATTAAAAAAAAAAGTATAATAAATCCATGTAATATAGCCTACACCTTCACAATAAATCCATTATTTATTTTAGACAGGTCTATAGAAACATGATATGAAGAAAATGTAGTCTATTTCAGAAGAACAGAATAGCATACTCTGAGTTGTCCTTATGTTAGGTCCTGATCTCGCTATGCCATATGGCTGTGGGCTACACTAGTTCATTTAGCAGACAAGATTTGGTTAGATTTCTGTGGCATTATTTTATATTATTTTATAGTATGAAGAATACAATTGAACAAAGCTGAATAAAATAAAAAAGTAAAAATGTTCTCCAAACGATTTGAGGGAGTGCGCAAATGCGGCTATTCTGTGTTGAGCGGTTAACAAAGAAATAGGTACTCCTATATACTTAATTTAGAGTTATTAATGTACATTTGGTCATTCTACAAACGTTGGGCTATGTTTAGATTTTTAATACATTGTAAGGCTGCATGATGCGACTCTAATGATGATTTTAAAAAAGTCGCTTGAAAGGCATGAACTCTGCTTTGTTTTTTTGCGCAGGCTGTATGCAATTCATCAGTCTCTCATTCATAATTTGACAAGCACTTGATAATGCCTCGAATTTCCCGGCGGCATCCCCTTTGTGTGGCCGTAATGCACCCTAAAAAAATTCATGCCTTTTGCGGCCAGTGGCCGTTCTGCCCTTCTCCCTGAGTGCTGGTGCTCCGAAGCACCTCTCACTCACATGGCTCTCCATCAAGTGATCAGGTCTTTCTCACAGGCTACAAGTGAAGACAGACACTTTGGGGATGCAACTGTGCGTGTCCTTATCCAATTCCGAGGTGCAAATTGAAGATATTGGAAGAACTGTCCACATTTACCTTTCGTCAGCAACAAGATGAGTAGGCCTAACAAAAAGCAAAGGCACTAGCCTATGTCAATCTACTATCCCCCATAGTGACCGCAAATGTGATTATGCATGTAATGCTTTTATTGTAAAGGTGCATTTTTATGGTGAAAATTATCTTCCCCAAACTTGAAACTCACGCGCTGCTAATGTGTGCCAGTTAGCCTCTACACCCCTTGTAAAGCGGACTAATGTGCTTAATTTTAAGAAGTTATTTGGTCACTTTAGTTGTGATACAAACCTTATCAAAACATATAGGCCTATGGGCTAGGCTACTTGAGGTGTGTGACTATGATTCGAAAAAGTCGCAAAAAAAAGGCATTGTTTCTTGCCTTACGCTGGGCATCATTCACAAGTGATAATATATCATTCAGAAGTGATAGGCTAATATTGTCACCCATCAGACTATTCTTGATTTAATCTTGTCTTTACATATACTAGATAATATACAGTGGGGAGAACAAGTATTTGATACACTGCCGATTTTGCAGGTTTTCCTACTTACAAAGCATGTAGAGGTCTGTAATTTTTATCGTAGGTACACTTCAACTGTGAGAGACGGAATCTAAAACAAAAATCCAGAAAATCACATTGTATGATTTTTAAGTAATTAATTTGCATTTTATTGCATGACATAAGTATTTGATCACCTACCAACCAGTAAGCATTCCGGCTCTCACAGACCTGTTAGTTTTTCTTTAAGAAGCCCTCCTGTTCTCCACTCATTACCTGTATTAACTGCACCTGTTTGAACTCTTTACCTGTATAAAAGACACCTGTCCACACACTCAATCAAACAGACTCCAACCTCTCCACAATGGCCAAGACCAGAGAGCTGTGTAAGGACATCAGGGATAAAATTGTAGACCTGCACAAGGCTGGGATTGGCTACAGGACAATAGGCAAGCAGCTTGGTGAGAAGGCAACAACTGTTGGCGCAATTATTAGAAAATGGAAGAAGTTCAAGATGACGGTCAATCACCCTCGGTCTGGGGCTCCATGCAAGATCTCACCTCGTGGGGCATCAATGATCATGAGGAAGGTGAGGGATCAGTCCAGAACTACACGGCAGGACCTGGTCAATGACCTGAAGAGAGCTGGGACCACAGTCTCAAAGAAAACTATTAGTAACACACTACGCCGTCATGGATTAAAATCCTGCAGCGCACGCAAGGTCCCCCTGCTCAAGCCAGCGCATGTCCAGGCCCGTCTGAAGTTTGCCAATGACCATCTGGATGATCCAGAGGAGGAATGGGAGAAGGTCATGTGGTCTTATGAGACAAAAATAGAGCTTTTTGATCTAAACTCCACTCGCCGTGTTTGGAGGAAGAAGAAGGATGAGTACAACCTCAAGAACTCCATCCAAACTGTGAAGCATGGAGGTGGAAACATCATTCTTTGGGGATGCTTTTCTGCAAAGGGGACAGGACGACTGCACCGTATTGAGGGGAGGATGGATGGGGCCATGTATCGCAAGATATTGGCCAACAACCTCCTTCCCTCAGTAAGAGCATTGAAGATGGGTCGTGGCTGGGTCTTCCAGCATGACAATGACCCGAAACACACAGCCAGGGCAACTAAGGAGTGGCTCCGTAAGAAGCATCTCAAGGTCCTGGGGTGGCCTAGCCAGTCTCCAGACCTGAACCCAATAGAACATCTTTGGAGGGAGCTGAATGTCTGTATTGCCCAGCGACAGCCCCGAAACCTGAAGGATCTGGAGAAGGTCTGTATGGAGGAGTGGGCCAAAATCCCTGCTGCAGTGTGTGCAAACCTGGTCAAGACCTACAGGAAACGTATGATCTCTGTAATTGCAAACAAAGGTTTCTGTACCAAATATTAAGTTCTGCTTTTCTGATGTATCAAATACTTATGTCATGCAATAAAATGCAAATTAATTACTTAAAAGTCATACAATGTGATTTTCTGTATTTTTTTTCTGGTTTTAGATTCCGTCTCTCACAGTTGAAGTGTACCTATGATAACAATTACAGACCTCTACATGCTTTGTAAGTAGGAAAACCTGCAAAATCGGCAGTATATCAAATACTTGTTCTCCACACTGTATGTGTGAAATTAGTTTTGATTTAGAATGGACCATTATCATGCACCAGTCTTGAAACAGGTGCAAGGGAAATAAAACATGTCATCTATGCACTTAAATAGCGAATGGAGGATGCATTTCCCGTGGTTCATTTTCATACCAGCCAGGTAGGCTATACTCCTGTTGTAAAGATAAGCAATGTGCTTAATATTAGGAAAGTTGAGAAATAAATATAGTAGGCCTAGCCTATAGAAAGCTGATGGGATCCTCCTCTTTTTAATAGAGGCCATCACTCTGTTTTCTCGCGCAATTGCATAGCCTATAGAAATGTTGCTCAACATGAGCTCATGGGCTCTCATGAAGTGTTTGATTAGATTTTCGCTCTACATTTGCATTGATGTCAGAGTGATTAGAGGGACAATAGAGTGCTGAGTATCAGGCAGTTAGCAAGTTCAAATCAAATCAAATCAAATTTTATTGGCCACATGCGCCGAATACAACAGGTGCAGACATTACAGTGAAATGCTTACTTACAGCCCTTAACCAACAGTGCATTTATTTTTAATAAATAATAAAACAACAAAAAAGTGTTGAGAAAAAAAGAGCAGAAGTAAAATAAAATAACAGTAGGGAGGCTATATATACAGGGGGGTACCGGTACAGAGTCAATGTGCGGGGGCACCGGCTAGTTGAGGTAGTTGAAGTAATATGTACATGTGGGTAGAGTTAAAGTGACTATGCATAAATAATTAACACAGTAGCAGTAGCGTAAAAAGATGGGGTGGGGGGGCAGTACAAATAGTCCGGGTAGCCATGATTAGCTGTTCAGGAGTCTTATGGCTTGGGGGTAGAAGCTGTTGAGAAGTCTTTTGGACCAAGACTTGGCATTCCGGTACCGCTTGCCGTGCGGTAGCAGAGAGAACAGTCTATGACTAGGGTGGCTGGAGTCTTTGACAATTTTGAGGGCCTTCCTCTGACACCGCCTGGTATAGAGGATGGATGGCAGGAAGCTTGGCCCCAGTGATGTACTTGGCCGTACGCACTACCCTCTGTAGTGCCTTGCGGTCGGAGGCCAAGCAGTTGCCATACCAGGTGGTGATGCAACCAGTCAGGATGCTCTCGATGGTGTAGCTGTAGAATTATTTGAGGATCTGAGGACCCATGCCAAATCTTTTCAGTCTCCTGAGGGGTAATAGGCTTTGTCGTGCCCTCTTCACAACTGTCTTGGTGTGTTTGGACCATGATAGTTCGTTGGTGATGTGGACACCAAGGAACTTGCAGCTCTCAACCTGTTCCACTACAGCCTCGTCGATGAGAATGGGGGTGTGCTCAGTCCTCTTTTTTTTTTCCTGTAGTCCACAATCATCTCCTTTGTCTTGGTCACGTTGAGGGAGAGGTTGTTATCCTGGCACCAAACGGCCAGGTCTCTGACCTCCTCCCTATAGGCTGTCTCATCGTTGTCGGTGATCAGGCCTACCACTGTTGTGTCGTCGGCAAACTTAATGATGGTGTTGGAATCGTGCCTGGCCATGCAGTCATGGGTGAACAGGGAGTACAGGAGGGGACTGAGCACGCACCCCTGAGGAGCCACCGTGTTGAGGATCAGTGTGGCAGATGTGTTGTTACCTACCCTTACCACCTGGGGGCGGCCCGTCAGGAAGTCCAGGATCCAGTTGCAGAGGGAGGTGTTTAGTCCCAGGATCCTTAGCTTAGTGATGAGCTTTGAGGGCACTATGGTGTTGAATGCTGAGCTGTAGTCAATGAATAGCATTCTCACGTAGGTGTTCCTCTTGTCCAGGTGGGAAAGGGCAGTGTGGAGTGCAATAGAGATTGCATCATCTGTGGATCTGTTGGGGCGGTATGCAAATTTGAGTGGGTCTAGTGTTTCTGGGATAATGGTGTTGATGTGAGCCATGACCAGCCTTTCAAAGCACTTCATGGCTACAGACGTCAGTGCTACGGGTCGGTAGTCATTTAGGCAGGTTATCTTAGAGTCCTTGGGCACGGGGACTATGGTGGTCTGCTTGAAACATGTTGGTATTACAGACTCAGTCAGGGACATGTTCAAAATGTCAGTGAAGACACTTGCCAGTTGGTCAGCACATGCTCGGAGTACACGTCCTGGTAATTCGTCTGGCCCTGCGGCCTTGTGAATGTTGACCTGCTTAAAAGTCTTACTCACATCGGCTACGGAGAGCGTGATCACATAGTCATCCAGAACAGCTGGTGCTCTCATGCATGCTTCAGTGTTGCTTGCCTTGAAGCGAGCATAGAAGTGGTTTAGCGCGTCTGGAAGTCTTGTGTCACTGGGCAGCTCGCAGCTGTGCTTCCCTTTGTAGTCTGTAATAGTTTTCAAGCCCTGCCACATCCGACGAGCATCAGAGCCGGTGTAGTACGATTCAATCTTAGTCCTGTATTGACTCTTTGCCTGTTTGATGGTTCGTTGGAGGGCATAGCAGGATTTCTTATAAGCGTCCGTGTTAGAGTCCCGCTCATTGAAACTTGGTAGGCTACTAATGACCATCAGCAGCATCAGAGCTTGGAGAAGCCTAATTACCATGACTAAACGATCACGTGGCATTTGACTGCCTTCATGACTCGTGACCGCCGGTGTGGCAGTAATATGGTCAACGCAACAGCCGTATCTATATGTACATATCTACCTCAATTACCTCGTACCCCTGCACACCGTCTTGGTACTGGTAGCCCGTGTATATACTGTAGCCAAGTTATCGTCATTGTGTATTTATTCCTCATGTTATTATTTTTCTATCTTTTTCTCTCTGCATTGTTGGGGGGGGGGGGGGGGGGGTGTAAGTAAGCATGTCACTGTTAGTTTATGAAGCATGTGACAAATAAAACTTGAATCGAAGACAGGTTTGGAGGTCAATTCCATTTAAATTCAGTTCATTAAAAAAATGCTAAATAAACGCTAAACAGTTTAATTCCTGATTCACTTCCTCATTACCCACCATCCTCTGCAGTCTTCAGTTCCTCCATCAACTTCTCTGCCTCCTTCCTCAGTAGCTGTTTGCTTGCAGTTTTGGCTGTCTCCTCATCCAGCAAAGCCTGAGCAGACAGCACTTTCTTATATTAGTTATTTTATTGTGAGGTAAAATGTTTTATGAATGAACGAATGGTTTATTTGTCCGTTAGGAAAACAATTTCGTTCATCACATGCTGGCATAATGGTGCAATAAAGTGCACACGAACATGAAACACGTCAATTACATCATCTGACAAAAAAATGCCATTCACAACTCCCAGGCTAGCTACAGTTTGTTAAACATTTGTAACTGTGTGTTTTGAGTCTTCCACAAGAGATGAATATTGACTCTCTACATATGAAGTCAGATAATGCCCGTCCCAGGCCCTCTTTCTGACTCTGGTGTTCACCTGTTTCAGAAGCAGGTTCTCCTCCTGGTACTTCTTGGCTGCCTGATTGGCGCTCTCCGCCTGTATTTGCAGGCTGGTCCCTGTTACCGTAGCGATGGCCACCTGGTTTATCAGAGTCACCACACGCCGCATCACACTACAGGGACAAGAAGTGATAAATGAGTGACACACTAACCCGAACTAACCCTAGCCTCAACCATAACTAGGGTTAAACAATTCTGGTAACATTCCAAAAAGTCCCTGGTTTTCCAGAAATCCCGGTTGGAAGATTCCTGGAATCAGGATGGATTAAGCAGGAAATCCAGGAATTTCTGGAAAACCTGTGACTTTTGGGAAATGTTGCAACCCTAACCATAATCCTACCCACAACCCTAACCAAACCCTAACCCCAACCCTAACCACAACCCTAACCACAAAACTAACCATAATCCTAACCACAACCCTAACCATAATCCTAACCATAATCCTAACCATAATCCTAACTTAATGTTCACGTCTCAGTTCAACCCTAACTAGCCTCAACCACAACCCTAACCCCAAGAAGTTGTTGCATGTCATCTAGAGGTTCCTCTGGGATAGAATAGAGGTGGACTCACAGCCAGAGGAACAGGGAGAAGCCAGAGATGTAGAGGTTCCTCTGGGCTCTGAACAGCTTCATGTGGAGATGGTCAAACAGGTTGGGGTTCAGCTTGGCGTCTCCCATGTGCTCCGCACTGGAGTACTTCCTCACCTCCCTCAGAGCATCTTAGGAGGGAGATACAGGGAACAGTTGAACTACTGTCGATGCAGTAGCTACACTCTTAGAAAAAAGGGTTCCAAAATGGTTCTCCCATGGGGACAGTGTATGGAGCATAGAGGACTGACTACTCGTATAACAACAGGCTAGAGTTAATAAGCTTGCCCTTTTCCATGGGCTCTGCGCTGGAGTACTGCCTCACCTCTCTCAGAGCATCTTAGGGTGGAAACAGGTGTAACAGTGACATCTAGCAACTCAAGAGCCTACAGCAGGGATCACCACCTAGATTCAGCTGCGGGCCGATGGTCAGGGGGCCGGAAAATAATTCCAAACAATTTGTAGACTGCAAATTGACCGCATGAAGCCCAAACGGATATAATATTTGACTAAAACATAAAAATGTAAAACCTTGCTTACATTTGTATAGAGCACGTACTGTATATCTCTCTATTATGTATGGGAATACTTTGGAACACGTTTCCAAAATTGCTGGTCTTTTTATGTCCACAAAAAAAAAAAAAAACGTTTGGGCCTAAATAAAATCACCAGCGGGCTGCCAGTTGGGGAAACCTGGACTACAGGACTCATGGTAACACCGCGTAAAGCCAGGTATAATGCTTCATAACTTGTTGATATGAGCATCTATAAGCCTTTGTAATGTCTTATAATGTGTATAATATGTCACTAGACTATGAGATAGAAACTATAGAACAAGGAGAATAACCCACGATCCTATAAAAGCTGTCATTACTTTCTGACTGTCTACAATAGATTCAGTGCTGCTCACCCAAAATAAATGCCATACCTGGGACCCAAACAATCCACTGCAAGTATGATGACTCACCACAGAAGAGAACAATGCCATACCTAGGACCCAACCAATCCACTGCAAGTATGATGACTCACCACAGAAGAGAACAATGCCATACCTGGGACCCAACCAATCCACTGCAAGTATGATGACTCACCACAGAAGAGAACAATGCCATACCTGGGACCCAACCAATCCACTGCAAGTATGATGACTCACCACAGAAGAGAACGATGCCATACCTGGGACCCAACCAATCCACTGCAAGTATGATGACTCACCAGAGAAGAGAACGATGCCATACCTGGGACCCAACCAATCCACTGCAAGTATGATGACTCACCACAGAAGAGAACGATGCCATACCTGGGACCCAACCAATCCACTGCAAGTATGATGACTCACCACAGAAGAGAACGATGCCATACCTGGGACCCAACCAATCCACTGCAAGTATGATGACTCACCACAGAAGAGAACAATGCCATGCCTGGGACCCAACCAATCCACTGCAAGTATGATGACTCACCACAGAAGAGAACGATGCCATACCTGGGACCCAACCAATCCACTGCAAGTATGATGACTCACCAACCAATCCACTGCAAGTATGATGACTCACCACAGAAGAGAACGATGAGTATGAGGATCATGGTAAAGAAACCCCTATTCCAATACGGAGCCAACCAGTTCCACATACTCAGGTTGAACAGTGATCGCCATCTGCAAAAAGAGAATGAGCAGTTACAGAAAACAAAGGAATTAGAAGTCAAAGTCACTTGGTTCTCTGTAGATATCTGAGTGAGAATATCATACCCCCCCCCCCCCCCCCCTCTCGGTAACTTTTTCACTCATCGTTATTCCCTGATTCATTCAGGATTATCCATAGTCATGGTAGCGTCCACATTAATATAGAACGGTTAAGAAACATGTTCTATTCACAATAAAAGTGACTCCAAAATGACACAATACATTATTTACCATTCATTTCTATTGGGCACAAAATAATCTGAAACACAACCAAAACGAACTGCAAATGCATCCAACAAGTTTGTAAAGTCACAAGCTTGAAGTAGTCATTGAATGCTAGGAATATGAGACCAAATACTAATCCTTTGACTACTTTATTTATAAGAATATTTAGGGGTATCAATAAATTTGACCCCTAACGTTTTGAAAATAAAAGCATTACTTGTTGAACAACATATATTTCTCTGAGCAATTGTATTAGTATAACATAATATAATTACAACATTTTTTTGCATACAATATAGCTCTGTATTTGAATTGTATATACAGTGCCTTGCAAAAGCATTAATCCCCCTTGGTGTTTTTCCTATGTTGTTGCATTACAACCTGTAATTTAAATTGATTTTAATTTGGATTTAATGTAATGGACATACACAAAATAAAACAAATAAAACAAATCATTAACGGAAAAGTGGTGCGTGCATATGTATTCAACCCCTTTGCTATGAAGCCCCTAAATAAGATCTGGTGCAACCAATTACCTTCAGAAGTCACATAATTAGTTAAATAAAGTCCACCTGTGTGCAATCTAAGTGTCACATGATCTGTCACATGATCTCAGTATATATACACCTGTTCTGAAAGGCCCCAGAGTCTGCAACACCACTAAGCAAGGGGCAACACCAAGCAAGCAGCAGCATGAAGACCAAGGAGCTCTCCAAACAGGTCAGGGACAAAGTTGTGGCGAAGTACAGATCAGGGTTGGGTTACAAAAAAAGATCAGAAACTTTGAACATCCCACGGAGCACCATTAAATGCATTATTAAAAAATGGAAAGAATATGGCACCACAACAAGCCTGCCAAGAGAGGGCCGCCCACCAAAAGTCATGGACCAGGCAAGGAGGGCATTAATCAGAGAGGCAACAAAGAGACCAAAGATAACCCTGAAGGAGCTGTAAAGCTCCACAGCAGAGATTGGAGTATCTGTCCATAGGACCACTTTAAGCCATACACTCCACAGAGATGGGCTTTACGGAAGAGTGGCCAGAAAAAAGCCTTACTTAAAGAAAAAAATAAGCAAACACGTTTGGTGTTTGCCAAAAGCCATGTGGGAGACTCCCCAAACATATGGAAGAAGGTACTCTGGTCAGATGAGACTAAAATTGAGCTTTTTGGCACAAACCCAACACCTCTCATCACCCCGAGAACACCATCCCCACAATGAAGGATGGTGGTGACAGCATCATGCTGTGGGGATGTTTTCATTGGCAGGGACTGGGAAACTGGTCAGAATTGAAGGAATGATGGATGGCACTAAATACAGGGAAATTATTGGGGGAAACCTGTTTCAGTCTTCCAGAGATTTGAGACTGGGACGGAGGTTTACCTTCCAGCAGGACAATGACCCTAAGCATACTGCTAAAGCAACACTCGAGTGGTTTAATGGGAAACATTTAAATGTCGGAATGGCCTAGTCAAAGCCCAGACCTCAATCCAATTGATAATCTGTGGTATGACTTAAAAATTGCTGTACACCTGCGGAACCCATCTAACTTGAAGGAGCTGGAGCAGTTTTGCCTTGAAGAATGGGCAAAAATCCCATTGGCTAGATGTGCCAAACTTATAGAGACATACCCCAAGAGACTTGCAGCTGTAATTGCTGCAAAAGGGGGGGGTGAATGCTGACTTTGGGGGGGTGAATAGTTACGCACACTCAAGTTAGTTATTTTTGTCTTATTTTTTGTTTGTTTCACAATAAAACATATTTTGCATCTTCAAAGTGGTAAGCATGTTGTGTAAATCAAATGATACAAATCCCCCAAAAATCCCTTTTAATTCAAGGTTGTAAGGCAACAAAATAGGCAAAATGCCAAGGGGGGTGAATATTTTCGCAAGCCACTGTATATACATATATATATATATATATATATATATATATATATATATATATACAGTTGAAGTTGGAAGTTTACATACACTTAGGTTGAAGTCATTAAAACTTGTTTTTCAACCACTCCACAAATTTCTTGTTAACAAATTATAGTTTTGGCAAGTCGGTTAGGACATCTACTTTGTGCATGACACAAGTCATTTTTCCAACAATTGTTTACAGACAGATTATTTCACTTATAATTTACTGTATCACAATTCCATTGGGTCAGAAGTTTACATACACTAAGTTGACTGTGCCTTTAAACAGCTTGTAAAATTCCAGAAAATGATGTCATGGCTTTAGAAGCTTCTGATAGGCTAATTGACATCCAAAGGTGCACCTGTGGATGTATTTCAAGGCCTACCATCAAACTCAGTGCCTCTTTGCTTGACATCATGGAAAAATCAAAAGAAACAGCCAAGACCTCAGAAAAAAGATTGTAGACCTCCACAAGTCTGGTTCATCCTTGGGAGCAATTTCAAAATGCCTGAAGGTACCACGTTCATCGGTACAAACAATAGTACGCAAGTATAAACACCATGGGACCACGCAGCTGTCATACCGCTCAGGAAAGAGACGCGTTCTGTCTCCTAGAGATGAACGTACTTTGGTGCAAAAAGTGTAAATCAATCCCAGAACAACAGCAAAGGACCTTGTGAAGATGCTGGAGGAAACAGGTACAAAAGTATCTATATCCACAGTAAAACGAGTCCTATATCGACATAACCTGAAAGGCTCCAAAACCGCCATAAATATATCGCCACTGCTCCAAAACCGCCATAAAAAAAGCCAGACTACGGTTTGCAACTGCACATGGGGACAAAGATCGTATTTTTTGGAGAAATGTCCTCTGGTCTAATGAAACAAAAATAGAACTGTTTGGCCATAATGACCATCGTTATGTTTGGAGGAAAAATGGTGTTGCTTGCAAGCCGAGGAACACCATCCCAACCGTGAAGCACAGGGCTGTGTAAGGGCTATTTGAACAAGAAGGAGAGTGATGGAGTGCTTCATCAGATGGCCTGGCCTCCACAATCACCCAAACTTCAACCCATTTGAGATGGTTTGTTATGAGTAGGACCGCAGAGTGAAGGAAAATTGGCTAACAAGTGCTCAGCATATGTGGGAACTCCTTCAAGACTTTTGGAAAAGCATTCCTCATGAAGCTGGTAGAGAGAATGCCAAGAGTGTGCAAAGCTGTCATCAAGGCAAAGGGTGGCTACTTCGAAGAATCTAAAATCTAAAATATATTTTAATTTATTTAACACGTTTTTGGTTACTACATGATTCCATGTGTTATTTCATTTGATGCCTTCACTATTATTCTACAATGCATATGTGAGGATGCTGTTCATCGACTACAGCTCGGCCTTCAATACCATAGTGCCCTTTAAGTTCATTACAACGCTCACGGCCCTGGGTCTGAACTCCTCCCTATGCAACTGGGTCCTGGACTTCCTGACGGGCCTCCCAGGTGGTGAAGCTAGGCAACATAACCTCCTCGACACTGATCCTCAACACGGGGGCCCCACAAGGGTGCATCCTCAGTCCCCTCCTGTATTCCCTGTGTACCCATGACTGCGTGGCTTCACACAGTTCCAACTCCATCATCAAGTTCACTGACGACACGACACTAGTAGGCCTGATTACCAACAACGACGAGACGGCCTACAGGGAGGAGGTAGGCACTCTGACGGTGTGATGCCAGGTAAACAACTTCTCTCTCAACGTTAGCAAAACAAAGGAGCTGATTGTGGACTTCAGGAGGAACCAAGCTGGAGACGCCCCCCATCGTCATCAACAGGGCCGCCGTGGAGACGGTGTACACATCTCAGAGAAGCTAAACTGGTCTAACATCACGGACTCTGCAGTGAAGAAGGCACGACAGCGACTCGTCAACCTCAAGATGCTGAAGGAATTCGGCCTGTCCCTGAGGGCCCTCACAGGGTTCTACAGGAGAGTATACTGTCGGGCTGCATCACAGCCTGGTACGGCAACTCCACCGCCGCGGACCGCAAGGCTCTTCAGAGGAGGATACGTGCAGCTACCTGCTCATCCCGCAAACGGTCACTTACCTTACCTCCCCCTAGGGACATCCCCCACCCCCCTCAATGGTCACTTACCTTACATGTTGTTCCCCCTACGGACATTTTACACCCAACCCCCCCAACTGACTTTTACTCTGCCCCCACCCCGACAACATTCATCACTGTTGCAGTTGTTAATATGTATATTATTATTTTATTTTATTATAATTTTTTTTGTTTTTATTTCACTTGGTCCCCACACCCCCTCAATAGTCATGCTCCTCCCCCTATGGTCATTCACCCCACCCCCTCAATAGTCATGCTCCTCCCCCTATGGTCATTCACCCCACCCCCTCAACAGTCTTTACTTTGCCTCCGCCCAAATGGACATTTATTTATTCATCACGGATACAGTTGTTATTATGTATTTAGTGCTATGTCTATTATTGTTTTTTTATTACCATTTTAATTATTTTATTTCACTTAGTCCTTCATGTTGGAGCTCGGAGCCTAAGATTTTCACTGTACCCTGCAATCACACATGCAACCCCTGTACATGTGACTATTAAACACTCTGAATCTGAATCTTCAATTCAAACCACAGGTTTTCAATAGGGTTCAAGTCCGGAGACTGAGTTGGGCATTGCAAAATATTGCTTTGCGGTTATTTAAAAATGTCTTTGTAGATTTTGATGTTTGCTTGGGATCATTGTCTTGCTGGAAGATCCACTTGCACCCAAGTTTCAGCATCCTGACAGAGGCAACCAGGTTTTTGTCAAAAAATTTCCTGGTACTTGGTAGAGTTCATGATGCCAATCGAAGCAAAACAGCCCCATAACATCAAAGATCCACGACCATACAGTATTTTTACAGAGGTTATTTTCTGCATATCCATCCCTCTTAAGAGGCCAAACCCAAACTGGTTTGTGTGGCCAAAGAGCTCTATTTTCGTCTCATCTGACCATAGCACCCAGTACCAATCTAAGTGACAATGCCGTTCAGCAAACATCAGGCATTTACATTTGTTGGTTGCCCTCAATTAAGGCTTTTTTTTATGGCAACCAAATAGCCTATTGGCATGAAGGTTACGTCTAATTGTAGATTTCGAGACTTGGTGACCCCAAGATGCGATCATGTTCTGTAATTCTCCAACTGTGGCCCTTGGACTTAATTTTTTTTTTGCCTCCAGAACCATCTTCCTAACTGTGTGAGGGGACCAGATACCCTTGGGTTCTCTACCAGGCAGGTTTTGCTTATCTTATCAAGGGTGTCAATACTTTTTTGGGGGGATGTGACTGTAAATGTTACAGTGTTGGCCAAAATGCCACAAGAGAAGGGTTAACTCTTCAGCCTGGTTACATGCTAGGATATGATTCCCCACAGTACCTCTTGGCAGATATAAAAGGCAGACAAAATATCAGGATGACAGCTATCTCCACATAAAGGAAGAAAGCCACCACAGTCCACTGGAGAGTCATCTTATTACTGGGGAGTCCACTGTGGAGAAAACAACAACACTGTAAATGCACATATAAAATACACAACACAATACCCAGCTGGCAAAACTGGGCTACATTTGTTGTTCTTCTGTACGAAACAACACAAGTCTCCTGAATCTGCGTTTGTGCCATATGGTTCTGACGGAACACGGCTTTGAGGGATGATGGGCCAACAAGACATTGACTATTCACTTCTTATCAATCTATATTAGGTAACAGTGGCGTGATGATTACAAGTTGTTACAGGGGGGATTACATATGATTATTCATGTGTTACCTGAATCTGGTGTACTTTTGTTTTGTTTAGTGTTTACTCTTTTGACCATTTCCTATTTCCTATCACCGAGTCCATGTTGAAAATATGAATGGAATTTGATCCGAACGCAAACTATCCAAACCTTTACAAGTTCCTTTAAAAAGTGAATCAACTGGGTGACTTTCCCTGATCTGACCAGCAGAGAAACTCTTGACATGTTAATTAGCTACATAACAGTGTGGGCACTGTGGAGATATCGTAATAATGTATACTGAAACTTTGGTGCTGAGGCACCATAAATAGTCTATAACTAGTCCGACTGCTCTACGGCATGAGTGGCATACTGTTTAACATGCATTTACAAATACAATGCAGCCAAATGCTATTTATATCTAAAGTTATTTTCTAACTTCTCCGCAGTTGACCTAAAGATCATTTGTCAAATCAACAGTCCATTCTCTTGCTTTCTATACACTACATGAGAACCGCGTCGACACACCCAAACAAGCAGAAATAGAGTTAGAATCTTACCCGACAAATACGGTAGATTAGAAGTAGACACAGGAAGGCACATACCCCCACCCCCTCCCCTGAACTCCTCCCCCCCCCCCCCCCCCCCCCCCCCCCCACCCTGCACAACAGCTGTTCATGCTCAGCACCCTGGGCCCTGACGTCACCGGAGAACAACTTGAACAAGACCCCTATGTCCATAAATAAAGCCGTGACCATGCAGTGTTCTAAGCTGAGAGTAAACCCCCTGTCGTTGTATTGAAGAGGAACAATAAATAAGGTTGAACTTGAACTTACATAGAAATAAAGGAACCGTTCCTTTATGTTTTAATGTGTTTCATACTATCAAAGCAATGCCATTTAGACTGTGGACTTAGCGCCTAGGCCTCTGATATTCCATGTTATAGAAACATGAGCCATTTCACTGCACATAAAGCTATTGCAATGTCGTCTTGGCTTATTGTTCTACCTAATGTATTTTATTACATTCTTTAGCCTAACCTTGCTGCTGACGCCTTGTCTCAACCTAAACACTGAGGTACCTAACACCTCAACTATCTTTGGTGATCACCAATTACTGGGTCAATGAAAGTATCTTGAATATGTAGAACTTTTTCCAAACTTCCCTATCAATTTGTTTATGAATATTGTACAGTGCCTTCAGAAACTATTCACACCCCTTGACATTTTCCACATTTTGTTGTGTTACAAAGTGGGATTAAAACGGATTTAATTGCTATTTTTTGTCAACGATCCACACAAAATACTTTGTAACATCAAAGTGGAAGAAAAATTCTAACATTTTAAAAAATGAATAGAAAATAAAACACTGATATATATTTATTAGATCAGTATTCAACCCCCTGAGTCAATACATGTTAGAATCACCTTTGGCAGAGATTTCAGCTGTGAGTCTTTAAGACTGTCTAAGAGCTTTGCACACCTCTAAGAGCTTACAATTATTCTTAAAAAATATATACAAAATGCTAGACAGCCATTTTCAAGTCTTGCCATAGATTTTCAAGCCGATTTAAGTCAAAACTGTAAGTGCACCACTCAGGAACATTCAATGTCGTCTTGGTAAACAACTCCAGTGTATATTTGGACTTGTGTTTTAGGTAATTGTCCAGCTGAAATGTGAATTTGTCTCCCAGTGTCTGTTGGAAAGCAGACTGAACCAAGTTTCCCTCTAGGATTTTGCCTGTGCTTAGCTCTATTCCGTTAATTTTAATCCTAAAAACACTCCTAGTCCTTGCCGATGACAAGCATACCAGTAACATGATGCAGCCACCACCATGCTTGAAAATATAAAGACTGGTACTCAGTGATATGTTGTGTTGGATTTGCCCCAAACATAACGTTTTTAATTTGTTAATTTGTTTGCCACAGTTTATGCAGTATTACTTTAATGCCTTATTGCAATCAGGATAAGTGTTTTGGAATATTTGTATTCTGTACAGGCTTCCTTCTTTTCACTCTGTCATTTATGTTAGTATTCTGGAGTAACTACAATGTTGTTGATCCATCCTCAGTTTTCTCCTATCACAGTCATTAAACTCTGTAACTGTTTTAAAATCACCATTGGCCTCATGGTGACATCCCTGAGCAGCTTCCTTCCTCACCGGCAACTGAGTTAGGAAGGGCGTCTGTATCTTTGTTGTGACTGGGTGTATTGATACACCATCCAAAGTGTAATTAACAACTTCACTATGATTTTTTTTTACCCATCTACCAACAGGTGCCCTTCTTTGCGAAGCATTGGAAAACCTCCCTGGTCTTTGTGGTTGAATCTGTGTTTGAGATTCACTGCTTGACTGAGGGACCTTACAGATAATTGTATGTGTGGGGTACAGAGATGAGGTAGTCATTAAAATATCATGTTAAACACTAGTATTGCACACAGAGTGAGTCCATGCAACTTATTAAGCACATGTTTTACTCCTGAACTTATTTAGACTTGACATAACAAAGGGGTTGAATACTAATTTACTCAAGACATTTCAGCTTTTCATTTTTTATGAATTGGTAGACATTTCTAAAAACACAATTCCACGTTGATATTATGGGTTATTGTGTGTAGATCAGTGACACAAAATCTCAATATAATCCATTTTAAATTCAGGCTGTATCACAACAAAATACTTTCTGAAGGGACTGTAGACATTACATTAGACATTAGGCCAATCTCTGTAAGATCTACACTGGGGACAAAATGTTGCAAAGGCATTTTGTAAATTTCCCAGCAGAGGGCGCTATCGTCTAACTTTAGACTGGATAAAAAGCTATCCATCCCAATCCTCATTGTCAAGTGAAATGGAAAATTGCAACCAATAATTGAAATGCTCCTCGTTCCCCCACCTTAGCTCCAGAGTTTAATGACAATACCTTTAAGTGGCATCATGTATTTTGAGCATGTATGGTGTCTCCCTACTGTCCTTCAACCAATTACAAGAAAGATTTGGATTATCCAAGGGCCGATTTCTTTAAGTTCTTACAACTCAGAAATCTTATTCAATTGCTTCAACAGAATCTGGATGAACCAAAGGCATCTAGCATAGAATAAATACTGAAAGAAGCTGCTACGCCAAATACGTTTATTGCCAAGTTATATGAAGGGTTGATTGAAACTCTAGCTGCTGGTTCAGGACCTATAAGGACAACATGGGAAACTGATCTAAAGCAAGACATTTAGGAGAACCGTTGGTTACAGATTTTTGAAAATGTTCGTACCTGCTCCTACAACCTAAGACATAAACTACTGCAATTTAATACAGTTCATAGAACTTACTACACTCCTGCCAGAATGCATGAATGCATGTAATGCACCCAGAAATATCACATCTCTGTTGGAGATGCAAAAAGCCCAAAGGAACCCTATTACATATGCTGTGGTCCTGTGACAAACTGACACCATGTTGGTGTTTTATTTTCATATTTAACCTTTATTTAACCAGGTAAGCCAGTTGAGAATAAGTTCTCATTTACAACTGTGACCTGGCCAAGATATAGCAAAGCAGTGCGATAAAAACAACAACACAGAGTTACATATGGGGTAAAACAAAACATAAAGTCAAAAATACAACAGAAAATATATATACAGTGTGTTCAAATGTAGCAAGTTATGGAGGTAAGGCAATAAATAGGCCATAGTACAAAATAATTACAATTAGTATTAACACTGGAATGATAGATGTGCAAGAGATGATGTGCAAATAGAGATACTGGGGTGTAAATGAGCAAAATAAATAACAATATGGGGATGAGGTAGTTGGGTGGGCTAATTTCAGATGGGCTGTGTACAGGTGCAGTGATCGGTAAGGTGCTCTGACAACTGATGCTTAAAGTTAGTGAGGGAGATAAGAGTCTCCAGCTTCAGAGATTTTTGCAATTCGTTCCAGTCATTGGCAGCAGAGAACTGGAAGGAACGGCGGCCAAAGGAGGTGTTGGCTTTGGGGATGACAAGTGAGGTATACCTGCTGGAGCGCATACTACGGGTGGGTGTTGCTATGGTGACCAATGAGCTAAGATAAGGCGGGGATTTGCCTAGCAGTGATTTATAGATGGCCTGGAGCCAGTGGGTTTGGCGACGAATATGTAGTGAGGACCAGCCAACAAGAGCGTACATGTCACAATGGTGGGTAGTATATATGTGGCTTTGGTGACAAAACGGATGGCACTGTGATAGACTACATCCAATTAGCTGAGTAGAGTGTTGGAGGCTATTTTGTAAATGACATCGCCGAAGTCAAGGATCGGTAGGATAGTCAGTTTTACGAGGGCATGTTTGGCAGCATGAGTGAAGGAGACTTTGTTGCGAAATAGGAAGCCGATTCTAGATGTAACTTTGGATTGGAGATGCTTAATGTGAGTCTGGAAGGAGATTTCACAGTCTAACCAGACACCTAGGTATTTGTAGTTGTCCACATACTCTAGGTCAGACCCGTCGAGAGTAGTGATTCTAGTCGGGAGGGCGGGTGCCAGCAGCGTTCGATTGAAGAGCATGCATTTAGTTTTACTAGTGTTAAGTGTTGTATGGCATTGAAGCTTGTTTGGAGGTTTGTTAACACAGTGTCCAATGAAGGGCCAGATGTATACAAAATGGTGTCGTCTGCGTAGAGGTGGATCTGAGAGTCACCAGCAGCAAGAGCGACATCATTGATATACACGGAAAAAAGAGTCGGCCCAAGAATTGAACCCTGTGGCACCCCCATAGAGACTGCCATAGGTCCAGACAACAGGCCATCCAATTTGACATATTGAACTCTATCTGAGAAGTAGTTGGTGAACCAGGCGAGGCAGTCATGTGAGAAACCAAGGCTATTTAGTCTGCCAATAAGAATGCAGTGGTTGACAGAGTCGAAAGCCTTGGCCAGGTCGATGAAGACGGCTGCACAGTACTGTCAATTATCGATCGCGGTTATAATATCGTTTAGGACCTTGAGCGTGGCTGAGGTGCACCCATGACCAGCTCGGAAACCGGATTGCATAGCGGAGAAGGTACGGTGGTTTTCGAAATGGTCGGTGATCTGTTTGTTAAATTGGCTTTCAAACATTTTCGAAAGGCAGGGCAGGATGGATATAGGTCTGTAACAGTTTGGATCTAGAGTGTCACCCCCTTTGAAGAGGGGGATGACCGCGGCAGCTTTCCAATCTCTGGGGATCTCAGACATTATGAAAGAGAGGTTGAACAGGCTATTAATAGGGGATGCGACAATTTCGGCTGCTAATTTTAGAAAGAAAGGGTCCAGATTGTCTAGCCCAGCTGATTTGTAGGGGTCCAGATTTTTCAGCTCTTTCAGAACATCAGCTGTCTGAATTTGTGTATAGGAGAAGCGGGGGGGGGGGGTTGGGGGGGGGGCATGGGCAAGTTGCAGTGGAGGGTGCAGAGCTGATGGCCGGGGTAGTGGTAGCCAGGTGGAAAGCATGGCCAGCCGTAGCAAAATGCTTGTTGAAATTATCAATTATTGTAGATTTATTGGTGGTGATAGTGTTTCCTAGCCTCAGTGCAGTTGGCAGCTGGGAGGAGGTGCTCTTATTCTCCATGGACTTTACAGTGTCCCAAAACTTTTTGGAGTTAGTGCTACAGGATGCAAATTTCTGTTTGAAAAAGCTAGCCTTTGCTTTCCTAACTGCTTGTGTATATTGGTTCCTAACTTCCCTCAAAAGTTGCATATCGCGGGGGCTATTCGATGCTAATGCAGTATGCCACAGGATGTTTTTGTGCTGGTCAAGGGCAGTAAAGTCTGATGAGAACCAGGGGCTATATCTGTTCTTAGTTCTGTATTTCTTGAATGGGGCATGTTTATTTAAGATTGAGAGGAAATTACTTTTAAAGAACAACCAGGCATCCTCTACTGACGGAATAATAATATAATGATATGACATTTAGCAGACGCTTTTATCCAAAGCGACTTACAGTCATGCGTGCATACATTTTTACGTATAGGTGGTCCCGGGGATCGAAACCACTACCCTGGCGTTACAAGCTCCGTGCTCTACCACCTGAGCTACAGAGGACCAGGAATGAGATCGATATCCATCCAGGATACCTGGGCCAGGTCAATTAGGAAGGCCTGCTCGCTAAAGTGTTTTAAGGAGCGTTTGACAGTGATGAGGGGTGGTCGTTTGACCGCGGACCCGTCACGGACGCATGCAATAAGGCAGTGATTGCTGAGATCCTGGTTGAAGACAGCGGAGGTGTATTTAGAGGGTAAGTTAGTCAGGATGATATCTATGAGGGTGCCCATGTTTACGGATATAGGGTTGTACCTGGTAGGTTCGTTGATAATTTGTGTGAGATTGAGGGCATCTAGTTTGGATTGGAGGATGGCCGGGGTGTTAAGCATATCCCAATTTAGGTCACCAAGCAGTATGAACTCTGAGGATAAATGTCACGTTCGTTGAGTACAGGATTGGACCAAGGTGCAGCGTGGAATGCATACATGTTTATTCACTAAGTTAACACACAGCAAACAAAACAACAAAAGCAACGTAACGTGAAGCTCACAATGGCGAACACACACAAGCCAAACAAGAGTCAAGATCCCACAACATAGGTAGGCAAAATGGCTACCTAAGTATGATCCCCAATCAGAGACAACGATCGACAGCTGCGTCTGATTGGGAACCACACCCGGCCAACATAGATATACACATACTAGATCATACACATAGATATGCACATACATAGATACTCACACCCTGACCAAACCAACTAGCGAACTCCATGTCAGGGCGTGACAGTACCCCCCCCCCCCCCCCCCCCCCCCCAAAGGTGCGGACTCCGCCCGCAAAACCTAACTTAACAGGGGAGGGTCCGGGAGGGCATCTAGCCTCGGTGGCGGCTCCGGGCTCCGGGGGTGATGTCCTCTCCCTTACTGCCTCCCCGTTGCACCCCTGGTCCGGTCTGGACCTCGGCGCGATGCTTCCCCTCTCAGTCCTCCCCCGATGCACCAAGCCCTGTCTGGACCCTGGTGTGGGAGACCCCGACCCTGGAGAGGGGCCGACGTCTGGGCTTGGGCTTGGACCGGCAATCCCCCTGCGAAGCACCAAGCCTTGTCTGGACCCTGGTGTGGGAGGCCCCGACCCTGGAGAGGGGTTGACGTCTGGTTCTGGAGTGGAGCCACTAACCGGAGCTGAACTGGACCCCGGTGGAGCGGACTGCTCTGGCTCTGGACTGGCGCAGCTGACCGAGGCTGGACTAGGCACCGGTAGAGCGGACTACTCTGGCACTGGAGTGGAGCCGCTGACCGGAGCTGAACTGGACCCCGGTGGAGCGGACTGCTCTGGCTCTGGACTGGAGCAGCTGACCAGAGCTGGACTGGGCCCCGGTGGAGCGGACTGCTCTGGCACTGGAGTGGAGCAGCTGACCGGAGCTGGACTAGGCACCGGTGGAGCGGACGGTGGAGTATTCATCCCCCTTGGCATTTTTCCTATTTTGTTGCATTACAACCTGTAATATAAATTGATTTTTATTTGGATTTCATGTAATGGAAATACACAAAATAGTCCAAATTGGTGAAGTCGAATGAAAAAAATAACTTGTTTCAAAAAATTCTAAATAATAATTAACGGAAAAGTGGTGCATGCATACAGTGAGGGAAAAAAGTAGTTGATCCCCTGCTGATTTTGTACGTTTGCCTACTGACAAAGAAATGATCAGTCTTTAATTTATATGGTACATTTATTTGAACAGTGAGAGACAGAATAACAACAAAAAAATCCAGAAAAACGCATGTCAAAATTTTTATAAATTGATTAGCATTTTAATGAGGGAAATAAGTATTTGACCCCCTCTCATTCAGAAAGATTTCTGGCTCCCAGCTGTCTTTTATACAGGTAACGAGCTGAGATTAGGAGCACACTCTTAAAGGGAGTGCTTCTAATCTCAGTTTGTTACCTGTATAAAAGACACCTGTCCACAGAAGCAATCAATCAATCAATCAGATTCCAAACTCTCCACCATGGCCAAGACCAAAGAGCTCTCCAAGGATGTCAGGGACAAGATTGTAGACCTACACAAGGCTGGAATGGGCTACAAGACCATCGCCAAACAGCTTGGTGAGAAGGTGACAACAGTTGGTGCGATTATTCGCAAATGGAAGAAACACAAAATAACTGTCAATCTCCCTTGGCCTGGGGCTCCATGCAAGATCTCACCTCGTGGAGTTGCAATGATCATGAGAACAGTGAGGAATCAGCCCAGAACTACACGGGAGGATCTTGTCAATGATCTCAAGGCAGCTGGGACCATAGTCACCACGAAAACAATTGGTAACACACTACGCCGTGAAGGACTG
>NC_139996.1:6169547-6178977 GCF_964263955.1 Coregonus lavaretus
TGGCACCCTATTCCCTGTATACTGCACTGGGAATAGGATGCAAATTGAAACCATTGAGGTCAGCTTCACTATTATTGCTTTCAAATTGCCACTCGATGATGTCATTGAGGTCACACTTGCTAGAGGTCACACTATTTCATCTGCTAGCTTTTGATCTCAACTGTCCATTTCTCCATGGCCATAGACTACGTCTTAAATGGCACCCTATTCCCTATATAGTGCGCTACTTTTGACCAGAGCCGATGGGGCTACAGCCATGGTCACAAAGTTATTTTTTATTTTCATCAAGTTTAATCTAAATCACATAGGGTCCCTTTCTTCTCCATATTAGAGGTATCATGAGGAGGGAGACATTTTGAAATTGTCCATGAAAAACTATCTGTCGGGCTTGGGCTGTGCAGTCTGGCAATTGACTTTCTTCTCTCTCCTTGATAGCAGAATTACAGTTGAATGTTGGCTGACCTAATGCAATAGAGACACCATACGGGTCTGGGTAATACAATCTCCCTGAATCTGTGGCTGGATAGAGAGTGAGATATCAGATCAGAACTAGAGGAGGTAGGTTTGTAAAGAAAGCAGAATGAGAGTGTATGAGAGAGTGAGTGAGAGAGCGAGAGAGAGAGAGAGAGAGAGAGAGAGAGAGAGAGAGAGAGAGAGAGAGAGAGAGAGAGAGAGAGAGAGAGAGAGAGAGAGAGAGAGAACAACAACACAATTAGACCCAACCAAATCATGAGAAAACAAAAAGAGAATTACTTGACATATTGGAAAGAACAAACAAAAAAACAGAGGAAACTAGAATGCTATTTGGCCCTAAACAGAGAGTACACAGTGGCAGAATACCTGACCACTGTGACTGACCAAAACTTAAGGAAAGCTTTGACTATGTACAGACTCAGTGAGCATAGCCTTGCTATTGAGAAAGGCCGCCGTAGGCAGACCTGGCTCTCAAGAGAAGACAGGCTATGTGCACACTGCCCACAAAATGAGGTGGAAACTGAGCTGCACTTCCTAACCTCCTGCCAAATGTATGACCATATTAGAGACACATATTTCCTTTAGATTACAGCGATCCTCAAAGAATTTGAAAACAAACCCAATTTTGATAAACTCCCTTATCTACTGGGTGAAATACCACAGTGTGCCATCACAGCTGCTAGATTTGTGACCTGTTGCCACAAGAAAAGGGCAACCAGTGAAGAACAAACACCATTGTAAATACAACCCATATTTATGTTTATTTATTTTCCCATTTGTACTTTAACTATTTGCACATTGTTACAACACTGTATACAGTGGGGGGGGGGAGTATTTAGTCAGCCACCAATTGTGCAAGTTCTCCCACTTAAAAAGATGAGAGAGGCCTGTAATTTTCATCATAGGTACACGTCAACTATGAAAATAAATGAAAATAAGTATTTGGTCACCTACAAACAAGCAATATTTCTGGCTCTCACAGACCTGTAACTTCTTCTTTAAGTGGCTCCTCTGTCCTCCACTCGTTACCTGTATTAATGGCACCTGTTTGAACTTGTTATCAATATAAAAAACACCTGTCCACAACCTCAAACAGTCACACTCCAAACTCCACTATGGCCAAGACCAAAGAGCTGTCAAAGGACACCAGAAACAAAATTGTAGACCTGCACCAGGCTGGGAAGACTGAATCTGCAATAGGTAAGCAGCTTGGTTTGAAGAAATCAACTGTGGGAGGAATTATTAGGAAATGGAAGACATACAAGACCACTGATAATCTCCCTCGATCTGGGGCTCCACGCAAGATCTCACCCCGTGGGGTCAAAATGATCACAAGAACGGTGAGCAAAAATCCCAGAACCACACGGGGGGACCTAGTGAATGACCTGCAGAGAGCTGGGACCAAAGTAACAAAGCCTACCATCAGTAACACACTACGCCGCCAGGGACTCAAATCCTGCAGTGCCAGACGTGTCCCCCTGCTTAAGCCAGTACATGTCCAGGCCCGTCTGAAGTTTGCTAGAGTGCATTTGGATGATCCAGAAGAGGATTGGGAGAATGTCATATGGTCAGATGAAACCAAAATAGAACTTTTTGGTAAAAACTCAACTCGTCGTGTTTGGAGGACAAAGAATGCTGAGTTGCATCCAAAGAACACCATACCTACTGTGAAGCATGGGGGTGGAAACATCATGCTTTGGGGCTGTTTTTCTGCAAAGGGACCAGGACGACTGATCCGTGTAAAGCAGGGGTGTCAAACGTACGGCCCGCAGGCCGGATCAGGCCCGCAAACGGGTTTAATCCGGCCCGCGAGATGATCAAAAAAAAAAAAAAAAAAAAAATTAAAAAAAATTTAACCCGCTGCAATTTTTCAATAAAATAAACTGCTGTTCCAATTGCGTCCACTGGATGGCGCAATAGCAATTGTGTTAAGCAAGCAAACTGTTTATACCGGGGCAGAGCAAGTAGGTCAAGCACGTGCAGCCAATGAGCTACTTTGTTTTGCCCGCGATATTTATTACGGCTTCTACTTTTAATATTATGTGCTTTGGCACCCTCATTGCCCCAATATGTCTCTGTCAAAAAAGATAAAAGTGGACGCAGAGTGCAGAGTGTTCCAAGAAAAATGGTCATCCCATTTAATCACGGAATTGAATGGGAAAGCTGTATGTTTGGTGTGTTCAGAGCATGTTGCAGTGCTGAAAGAATATAACCTTCGTCGCCACTATGTGAGTCTTCATGCCGACAAATATGACAACTTTCAAGGACAGCGGAGATGAGAGAAGGTGAATGAACTGTTGGCGGGTCTGAAGAAACAGCAGTCTGTGTTTACTCACAGCCGAGACATCAGTGACGCTGCAGTGAAAGCTAGCTACCTCATTACTAATGAAATCGCAGTGGCTTCAAAACCATTTAGTGAGGGTGAATTTGTAAAAACATGCATGATGAAGGCAGCGGAGATTGTGTGCCCTGAAAAGCGGCAGGCTTTTGCAAATATCAGCCTGACAAGAAACACAGTTGCAGACAGGATTTCCGATCTTTCAGTGGATTTGGACAGCCAGTTGAAGCAAAAAGTAAAGTCATTTATTGCGTTTTCGGTTGCAATTGATGAAAGCACGGACATTACAGATGTTGCACAACTGGCCATTTTTTCATCCGCGGAGTTGATGACACATTGACCGTCACCGAGGAGTTCGTGGAGTTGGTGCCGATGACAGATACAACGACAGCAGCTGATATTTTTACCGCACTCGTCGGCGCGCTGGACAGGGTCGGAGTGGACTGGTCCCGCGCTGTCAGCCTGGCTACAGATGGTGCGCCCTCAATGATCGGGAAAAAAGCAGGCGTTGTGACAAAGTTCAGAGAGAAAGTGCAATCTGCAAATGGAGGACGTGATTTTTTGACTTTTCACTGTATTTTGCACCAGGAGGCTTTGTGTTGCAAGTCATTAAAGATGGATAACGTCATGAAGGTGGTCATCCAAACTGTTAATTTCATCCGATCCAGAAGCCTGAATCACCGTCAGTTTGACAGCCTTCTCAGAGAGAAAGACCACATCTATGGCCTGCCATACCACACTGAGGTAAGATGGTTAAGCCGAGGTGCTCTGCTGAGGCGTTTCTTTGATTTACGAGAAGAAATTGAACAGTTCATGGAAGAAACGGGCAAACCAGTGTTAGAATTTCATTCCGCAGAATGGATGCCGGACCTTGCATTTATGGTGGATGTTACAGAGCACCTGAATAACTTGAACAAACAGCTGCAAGGGCGCAACAAAGTTGTCACGCAGTATTATGACAGCATACGTTCTTTCAAGTTGAAGCTGTCATTGTGGGAGACGCAACTTGCCGGTGGTGATGCAGCTCACTTCCCCTGTCTGAAAAATGTGTGCGCGACCCAACATGTGGCAGACATGAAGCGGTTCAAAGATAAAATAACGGGACTGTTACGGGAGTTTGAGCAACGCTTTCAGATTTATGTTTATATGTTTTTATGTTGATGTGCTATTGTTTTTAATTGATTTTATTTTATTTGTATATTTAACCTATTCTTGACTCTGTGGTTCTTGCACTTGTTTGGGGAACAGGATTTCATTATTTTTATCTACATTTCTGCCTGAGAAATGACACCCTGATATAGTTCTGTGATCTGTGATATACTTCTGTGAATCACTGAGGCATTGTGTGTTTGTGTGTTCTTTGTCCTCAGAACTTTCAAATAACTTGAGGTGTTTTATGATTAATAGTGATGTTGTGCTTTTGGACACTGTCCTCAGGCTCCAGCTTTATGTTTATATGTTTTTATGTTGATGTGCTATTGTTTTTAATTGATTTTATTTTATTTGTATATTTAACCTATTCTTGACTCCGTGGTTCTTGCACTTGTTTGGGGAACAGGATTTTATTATTTTTATCTACATTTCTGCCTGAGAAATGACACCCTGATATAGTTCTGTGATCTGTGAAACAGTTATGTTAATCACTGAGGCATTGTGTGTTTGTGTGTTCTTTTTCTTTAGAATTTTCAAATAAACTTTACGTGTTTTATGATTAATAGTGATGTTGTGCTTGTACTATTTTGGACACACTGTCCTCAGGCTCCAGCTTTATGTTGTATGTTGATCGTATTAAAACAAAGAAAACAATCTGAAGTTGTTGTTTTTAAGTTATATATACCATGATTTTTCCGGTCCGGCCCACTTGGGAATAGATTTTCCTCCATGTGGCCCCTGAGCTAAAATGAGTTTGACACCCCTGGTGTAAAGGAAAGAATGAATGGGGACATGTATCGTGAGATTTTGAGTGAAAACCTCCTTCCATCAGCAAGGGCATTGAAGATGAAACGTGGCTGGATCTTTCAGCATGACAATGATCCCAAACACACCGCCCGGGCAACGAAGGAGTGGCTTCGTAAGAAGCATTTCAAGGTCCTGGAGTGGCCTAGCCAGTCTCCAGATCTCAACCCCATAGAAAATCTTTGGAGGGAGTTGAAAGTCTGTGTTGCCCAGCGACAGCCCCAAAACATCACTGCTCTAGAGGAGATCTGCATGGAGGAATGGGCCAAAATACCAGCAACAGTGTGTGAAAACCTTGAAGACTTACAGAAAACGTTTGACCTGTGTCATTGCCAGCAAAGGGTATATAACAAAGTATTGAGAAACTTTTGTTATTGACCAAATACTTATTTTCCACCATAATTTGCAAATAAATTCATTAAAAATCCTACAATGTGATTTTCTGGAGAAAAAAAATATCATTTTGTCTGTCATAGTTGACGTGTACCTATGATGGAAATTACAGGCCTCTCTCATCTTTTTAAGTGGGAGAACTTCCACAATTGGTGGCTGACTAAATACTTTTTTCCCCCACTGTATATACATAATATGACATTTGAAATGTCTTTATTCTTTTGAAACTTCTGAGTGTAATGTTTACTGTTAATATTTATTGTTTATTTCACTTTTGTTTACTATCTACTTCACTTGCTTTGGTAATGTTACAGTTTTTCTCAATTGTTAAAACACTAAAACCCATTGGCTGAACAAAGTTCTCAGTTGCCTGGACTCATTTAGCTAATTATGCAGTCTGTTGTCAATACCTTTGTCACGATCGTCTAATGAGGGAGACCAAAGCGCAGCGCGTTGAGCGAACATGACTTTATTTAATCAAAGCCTAACACGAAAACCACAAAACAAATGACGATACGTGAAGTCCACAGTGACAATGACTGTACAGGAACAAAAACCCACAACACCCAAAGGAAAACATACAGATTAAATATGGCTCCCAATCAGAGACAACCAGCCCACAGCTGACACTCGTTGCCCCTGATTGGGAGTCATTATCTCAAACATAGAAATGAACCCAACAGAAATACCAACATAGAAATACACCCAATGAATGAACACACCCTGGCTCAATATACAGAGTCCCGGAGCCAGAGCGTGACAGTACCCCCCCCTAAAGGCGCGGACTGCGACCGCGCCTCAATAAGGGCCAAACAAGGGAGGGCTGGGTGGGCATACCTCCTCGGCGGTGGCTCTGGCTCCGGCCTTGATCCCCACCTCCTTTCCAACCCCCCAAAGTACCCCTGGTCCTGTCTAGCCCCGTTGGCCGGAGCCGGACTGACGACACGCGCCCCTGGCTTGGTGCGTGGAGGACGAACAGGCCTTACCAGGCTGACGACGCACACCGTAGGCCTGGCGCGTGGAGCAGGGACAGGCCGGACCGGGCTGACGAAGCGCACCCCTGACTTGGTGCGGAGAGCAGGAACGGGCCGGACAGGGCTGACGACGCACACCACTGGCTTGGTGCGGGAAGCTTGGATGGGCCGGACTGGGCTGGCGACGCGCACCACAGACTTGGTGCGGAGAGCAGGAACGGGCCGGACAGGGCTGACGAAACGCACCACAGACTTGGTGCGGGGAGCAGGAACGGGCCGGACAGGGCTGACGAAACGCACCACAGACTTGGTGCGGGGAGCAGGACTGGGCCGGACAGGGCTGACGATGCACACCGTAGACTTGGTGCGTGGAGCAGGAACAGGCCGGGCAGGGCTGTCGACGCACACCGTAGACTTGGTGCGTGGAGCAGGGACAGGCCGGACCGGGCTATGGAGACGGATAGGAGACCTGGAGTGAAGAGCTGCCACAACCCGTCCTGGCTGAATGCCTACCTTCACACACTCTGTGTGAGGCATCAGCACAGGACGTACAGGGCTGTGTACCCGTACTGGCATAACAGCACGTGACACTGGCGCAGGATATCCGGGACCGAGGAGAGGCACTGGAGGCCGCGAGCGCTGAGCCGGCACACTCCGTCCTGGCTGCATGCCCACCTTCGCACAACACGTGCGGGGTGCTCGCACAGGACGTACCGGACTATGCCGGACCACTCGCGGCACAGTGCGCATCTCCGCACTCCGCGGAACCTGCCCAGTCTCATGCTGCCATGCCTGAGTACGGGGAGTTGGCTCTGCTCTCCATCCAGGCTCCGCCAACCTGCCTTCTGGCCCCCAAACCCCGGTGGCCTTCTCTCCTCTTCTCCTATTACGCCCTGTGGCAGCCTCCTGCTGCCCAGTCGCCCATGCCGTGTGCCCCCCCCTAAAAAATCCTTGGGGGTGCCTCTCGTCCGTCCGACGATGGCACTGCTGACGCCGCTGCTCCTCTCCTGCCTGGTTCTCCCCCTTCATAGCCCTCCGGTACCGGACGGCCTCCTCCTCGGTGATCTGCCCCCAACCGAGGAGGACATCCACCAGAGTCACCTCCTGCGTGTGTTCCTGGACACGCTGCTTGGTCGTTGTATGGTGGGTTTTTCTGTCACGATCGTCTAATGAGGGAGACCAAAGCGCAGCGCGTTGAGCGAACATGACTTTATTTAATCAAAGCCTAACACGAAAACCACAAAACAAATGACGATACGTGAAGTCCACAGTGACAATGACTGTACAGGAACAAAAACCCACAACACCCAAAGGAAAACATACAGATTAAATATGGCTCCCAATCAGAGACAACCAGCCCACAGCTGACACTCGTTGCCCCTGATTGGGAGTCATTATCTCAAACATAGAAATGAACCCAACAGAAATACCAACATAGAAATACACCCAATGAATGAACACACCCTGGCTCAATATACAGAGTCCCGGAGCCAGAGCGTGACAACCTTAAACCATTTCACATGGTAAAACACAATTTGCAGATCTCCCTTAGACTTTTCAGCAAAACTCTAAACACATTCTCATTCTCAAAACACATTCTGCACTCTAATGCACATGTCATCCATACTGGTAAACACAAGTGGCAACAATCAAATACAAATAGAGAACAAATGTCATTGATTGAACACAACCACTCAAAATTGATTTAACCTGTTTCAAATGATGTGACACAACCAATATCAGCCAGTTCAGAGAGCAAACAGGTTGTTGAAGGTGGGAAGGAGAAAGTCTGAGAATGGATAGAAGAAACAATGTGAGAGGACGAGGACGAGGACGTATGCGAGGTGGGCGACGAGGAGGAAGAGGAGGAGGAGGGCAAGAAAGCGGAAGAGGAGGACGAGGAGGAAGAGGAAGACAATGAGTGGAAATATCTGATGAAATTCGAGCAACAGTCATAGACCATGTTCTTGTCCATGGACTGACAATGAGGGAAGCAGGACTTAGAGTGCAACCCAATTTGAGCTGATTTTCTGTGTCCACCATATTAAGGACATTCAGAGAAGAGAACAGGTACAGTATACTACTGTATTTTTGTAATTGCACATTTACTGTACTACACTATATTCAGCTGTTTCAATAGACATGCAGGTGGAAGGACAGCTATATTCACTCGGGAGCAAGAGGCCGTTATAGTTGGCATGGTCCTTCAAGATAATGCAATACGACTCAGAGAAAACCAGGAATGAGTGATACAAGACAACACACACTTCCAGGGAATCGACAGTGTGAGCATTTCCACAATTGACCGTGTCCTCCATCGTAACAGAATGCGAATGAAACAAGTATACAGAGTACCTTTTGAGCGCAAATCACCAAGGGTGAAAGAACTGCGAGCTCAGTATGTGCAAGTAAGTGTACAATCAGAAACATTTACTGTAATCCAGATTGTCTACAGTACTAACACATACTATGTGAATGACATTACTCTTCAGTACATACAATGTATGTGAATCAGAAGTGCATACAGTAGGCCTAATTGTACTCTACAGTATAGCACTGTCTCTGTACGACTTACAAAATCCTACATATAGTATATTGTATTTCTACACAGACAATATTTGTCTTGGAATCCTTGGACAGACCCCATGAGTTAATCTTTGTCGATGAAGCAGGCTTCAATCTAACAAAGAGGAGAAGGAGAGGCCGAAACATGATTGGACAGCGGGCCGTTGTTGAAGTCCCTGGTCAATGAGGTGGCGATGTCACAATCTGTGCTGCTATCAGCAACCATGGTGTTCTACATCACCATGTTACACTCGGGCCGTATAACACCCAGCACCTTCTAAGATGTATTGCCAATCTAAGATATATTTTATTTGAGCAGCAGGTTCAAGAGCAGCAGGGTCAAGAGCTAAATGAGAATCCCATTCCCACCTATGTGATAGTGTGGGACAATGTCAGTTTCCACCGAGCTGCTCAGATAAGGGAATGGTTTAACATCAATGGGCAGTTTATGAACTTGTACCTCCTCCATACTCGCCTTTCCTGAGTCCGATTGAGGAGTTTTTCTCCTCTTGGAGATGGAAGGTGTATGATAGACAACCCTACACCAGAGTAAATCTGCTGCAAGCCCTGGATTTAGCCTGTGGTGATATAGGTGAGGAATCATGTCAGGGCTGGATACGGCACACAAGAGGCTTCTTCCCCCGTTGCCTCAGGAGGGACAATATTGCTTGTGATGTCGACGAAGTGCTCTGGCCTGACCCAGCCCAAAGACAAGAAGAAGCACATTGAT
>NC_139996.1:6179177-6194177 GCF_964263955.1 Coregonus lavaretus
GCTCATGAATATGAAGTTGATTGTCTGGTCTATCTAACGTGTTTCTAGCTGGCCTTGTGTCTGCAGGAGACAGGGAACTGTCTGTCGAAGGGAATTGGTGCCTTTACCTGTCACCTCTCTACTTCTCCTCAGCAGCAGACTGATCAAATACTGATCAGAATTAAAAGGTTGGCCTGGTGGTGAAATTGCTTTTTGGTTTGCAGAGGAGAAGACTTGAGTTGAAAAGGAGTGACGTTAATTCCCTGAGGCTTGAGGTAATACCAGACCTATTTATTCAAAGTGGGAAACAATCATGCTGATGATTGATTTGTTTGGGGTGATTGGTAAAAAGGTGAAGGTAATAATGAGATAGATATAAAGTATAATTTCGATATTTACTCCTGGACAAGTTGCAGTCGCACCACGGTATTGTCCACAACAAATGCCACAATGCTCTAGTTTTAGTGGTGTTATCATAGTGGTGAGTAGCGGTGAGGAATATCTCCTCATCTGGCATACTGGGGGGTGACCTGAGGCAGAGTGGCTATGTCTCTGAGTGATTTATGGTAACAGACCACTTTACACTTTAACTGGTCTCATCCACCAGCTAGCGTGCATTAGCAATGAGCCTGGGGATGAGGTTACCCTTTTACTGACCCCACATTCGTTTAGCAGTTCAACACAATAGATGACCACCAAATCTACCATGGGCATGTGTGGATGCAACAATCGCTTACCAGTCATATCAGAGGGCAATCAATACAAATGATTGAGTTTTTTTGAGCACATACACCATCAGTAAAAAGTTTTACTTTATTTTTACTTTTTTCTACATTGTAGAATAATAGTGAAGACATCAAAACTATGAAATATCATCCTGTGGAATCATGTAGTAACCAAAAAAGTGTTAAACAAATCAAAATATATTTTATAGTTGAGATTCTTCAAAATAGCCACCCTTTGCCTTGATGACAGCTTTGCACACTTGGCATTCTCTCAACCAGCTTCATAAGGTAGTCACCTGGAATGCATTTCAATTAACAGGTGTGCCTTCTTAAAAGTTAATTTGTGGAATTTCTTTCCTTCATAATGCGTTTGAGCCAATCAGTTGTGTCGTGACAAGGTGTGTGTGTGAGGTGTGTATCTCAAATAAGCAAAGAGAAACGTCAGTCCATCATTACTTGAAGACATGAAGGTCAGTCAATACGAAAAGAAACTGGCTCTCATGAGGACCGCCACAGGAATGGAAGACCCAGTGTTACCTCTGATGCAGAGGATAAGTTCATTAGAGTTACCAGCCTCAGAAATTGCAGCCCAAATAAATGCTTCACAGAGTTCAAGTAACAGACACATCTCAACATCAACTGTTCAGAGGGGACTGTGTGAGTCAGGCCTTCATGGTCGGATTTTTGCAACCAATAATAAGAAGAGACTTGCTTGGGCCAAGAAACACGAGCAATGGGCATTAGACCAGTGGATATGTGTACTTTGGGGTGGAGTCCAAATTGGAGATTTTTGGTTCCAACCGCTGTGTCTTTGTGTGGGTGAACGGATGATCTCCGTATCTCCGTATTTCCCACCGTAAAGCATGGAGGAGGAGGTGTTATGGTGTGTGGGTGCTTTGCTGGTGACGCTGTCTGTGATTTATTTAGAATTCAAGGCACACTTAACCAGCATGGCTACCACAGCCTTCTGCAGTGATACGCCATCCCATCTGGTTTGGGCTTAGTGGGACTATCATTTGTTTTCAACAGGACAATGACCCAAGACACACATCCAGGCTGTGTAAGGGCTATTTGACCAAGAAGGAGAGTGATGGAGTGCTGCATCAGATTACCTGGCCTCCACAATCACCCGATCTCAACCCAATTGAGATAGTTTGGGATGAGTTGTACCGCAGAGTGAAGGAAAAACAGCCAACAAGTGCTCAGCATATGTGGGAACTCCTTCAAGACTGTTGGAAAAGCATTCCAGTTTAAGCTGGTTGAGAGAATGACAAAAGTGTGCAAAGCTGTCATCAAAGCAAAGGGTGGCTATTTGAAGAATCTCAAATATAAAATATATTTGGATTTGTTTAACACTTTTTGGGTTACTACATGATTCCATATGTGTTATTTCATAGTTTTGATGTCTTCACTATTATTCTACCATGTAGAAAATTGTAAAAGTAAAGAAAAACCCTTGAATGAGTAGGTTTTCTAAAACTTTTGACCTTTAGAGTAAATTTAGTCATTTGTTATAAAAAAAGGCTTGCACCATTTGTCAATATTTGTAAAATCAGTATCCACTCAGCAAAGAAACAAATAAGCATTTGGGATGTTTAATGGTAACTAAGGGCTCTATTCAATCTGTATCGCTGAAGCATTACAGATTGCACAATAGAAATGTAAAGGTACTTTCCAATTGAGCTGACATATGCAGCGTTTACTGTGAATGCAGTCTCCGCTAACTCGGGAACATTGCTTTTAAATTTCAATCACGTATTGAATAGAGCCCTCTACTATTCTTGATAACCAGTTTTTAGAGTTTGGTTGGGACTCTAATATAATGTCTAGGAAGGATTGGGGCTCTTTAATAGCACAATCTGTGATATTTATAGCAAATATCAAATAATACTCAGCCAGGCCACCCGTGATACAAGTCAGTATTCGATGTCCATCCATGTCTGAGGATGTTGGGAGTTGACGTGGAAACTGGCCACTAGGGGGCAACAGTGAGTGCTGTTACCTTCAAGTAGGTTTGCGTTTTGCTAGGGCTTTACGGACGGGGATGGTGGACAGGTGTAATCATCTGCCTCTGACTCCAAACGCTGCAAGTTTGAATCCAGCATTAGAAGGTTGTTTTTGATATTTTTGATTTAAGCCTATCCCAAACATTAACCCTTACCTTAACCATTCGTAGTTCATGCCTAACCTTTTGGTGTTAATGCCTAAACTTATCCCTAACCTTAAAAATGTGGAGTTAACCCATAAGAGTCTAAGCCCTGTCTAAGCACTGTCTCTTTGACAACTTTTACTTTTACTTCACTACATTCCTAAAGAAAACAATGTACTTTTTACTTCATACATTTTCCCTGACACCCAAAAGTACTCGTTAAATTTTGAATGCTTAGCAGGACAGGAAAATGGTCTAATTCACACGCTTATCAAGAGAACATCCCTGGTCATCCATACTGCCTCTGATCTGGCAGACTCACTAAACACATGCTTCATTTGTAAATTATGTGTTGCAGTGTGCCCCTGGCTATCTGAGATTATTTTTTTTTACGAAAATTGTGCCGTCTAGTTTGTTTAGCATAAGGAATTTGAAATGATTTATACTTTTACTTTGATACTTAAGTATATTTAAAACCAAATACTTTTAGACTTTTACTCAAGTAGGATTTTACTGGGTGACTTTCACTTTAGTGATTTTCTATTAAAGTATGTTTACTTTTACTCAAGTATGACAATTGGGTACTTTTTCCACCAGTGGGTTCTACTAAGCTATATGGAATTGTTTTAAGAAGGTCATATCAAGGATCATTTTGCTATTTGATTTAGAATTGTAAGACCCCTTGAAGTATCCCAAAAATATATATATTTTTTTTAAATATTTGAATAATTTTTGGGGGAGCCTTACTGCTATTAGCCCATACAAATACATTGAATAACGGATTCACTACATGGAACAACAGACTGTTTTTTCAACTGGTGCCGGGGACCTTCAGACGAGTCCTGTGAGGCCTGTGGGCGTCCTAGAGCAAAACATGTACATGTTCGTGAGAGTCTCACCTTTCCACAGAGGGGTCATATTAGTGTGTAGCCCAAACTGTTCGGACGCTACAGACAGAAGTTGGCAGATCGGCTGTACCGACTTCAGACGAGTCCTAAGAGTATTATATCATATAATACTTAACCAGGTCACCCGTGATACAAGTCAGTATTCAACGTCCATGTCTGAGGATGTTGGGAGATTATGTGGAAACCGACCACTGGGGCAACAATGAGCGCTGTTACCTTCAAGTAGGTTTCGGGTTTTGCTAGGGTGTTGTGGACGAGAATAGCGGATGAGCGTTAGCATCTGCCTCTGATTCCAAAGGCTGCAAGTTTGAGTCCAGCGTTAGAAAGCTGTTAATGCCTAAATTTAACCTTAAACACATCAAAATTTGACGTTTACAACAACTTCAAAATCGGACATTTGAGAAGCATGGATGAACATCTATCTAATTCTGACATGAGACTGTGAGAGCTGGTCGCTTCAGATTTAAAGCAAACCAAATGGTGAGGCTACTGTTTTTACCCAAATAAGGACTGGACCTTTAAAGTGCCTCCATCTACTTCAGGTACATGTTGTGTCTCCCAGGAGGCCCTCGTCAATTTCCCTCTCGTCTGCCACTGTCCCTGGCACAGTCCCATCTCCACTTTCAATCACACTCCCATCCTGTCCACAGGCAGGGTGCAGGGAGGAGAGCCCAGAGCGAAGAGACATCATTCACCGTTTGTTTACAACCATAGGTCATAAAGAAACCTGGCTTGCATCAATATTCCCAAAACAACTCTCTCAGTCCTCTCCACGGAGCTGCAAAATACTCTACAACACTCAGCAGCAACAGCAGTCTCTCTCTCTCTCTCTCTCTCGCTCTCTCTCTCTCGCTCTCTCTCTCTCTCTCTCTCTTTCTCTCTCTCTCTCTCTTCCCCCCCTCTCTCTCTCCTTCTCTCTCTCTCTCTCTCTCTCTCTCTCTCTCTCTCCTTCTCTCTATCTTTCTCTCTCTCCCCCTCTCTCTCTCCTTCTCTCTATCTTTCTCTCTCTCCCACTCTCTCTCACTCTCATTCTCTCTCTTTCTCTCAGCATGTGACTGTGGTTAGGTTGTGTAATTGCCTTGGGCAGCCAACAGATCTATGAATTTCTATGAATCTATACAATCTCGTCTAAAGTGCTCTTCATACCTGTACTGTACCGTGCTGAGATTGATCATTACAGTGGCAAATTGTGTGTGTGTGTCTGTGCGTGCGCGTGTACATGAACGTGTGTGCGTGCATGTATGTGTCCTGTAACCTATTGCGCATGCAGTACGTCTATTTGTAATCCTTGACCAGTGCATTGTAATACCAGGCAGATCGCTCAAGAGTGACATTGAAATTGGACGTCTATCCATGTCCTGAAGTCGTCAGGAAATGCCTTCAAAACTGGCTACTAGGGTTTTTTGCTAGGGCGATTTGGATGGCGGTGGCGGATGAGCGTAATCCCATGACTTTTGGATTTTGCTAGGGGGCCTGCTCATTGTAGATAGGGGTGGATTATGGGTGTAATCCCATGACTCTGGATAAGAAGGTTGTGTGTTTGACAATTGCTTATTTACTTTGTTTTGCTTTAATTCTATCCCAAACCTTAACCTTTAACCTTCTAAATTTGACATTTGTAGAAACGAAACAATGCTGAGCAGGATAAATCAACCCAGGGTGTCAAAAACACTTTGAAATGTGATTTTTGGAGCAACTTCTAAATTTGATGTTTGGAGAAATGTGGATAAACTTCTAATTCTGCAGTGAGACTGTGGCAGCTTGTTGCGTAATACAGCCTGTTCTAGATTAACGACTAAGAATGGGATTTTTATGCTAATACACATTGTAACCCTGCAAGGACATTTAGTATTAGATGTGCTCAATTCATTATCACCTCTCAAAAAAAGGCTAAACATAATATGTTGACAGGGTTTTATTTTAGAGAACAAGAAGACTGAGAGGAAATCTTCAACAATCCTATCAATAAATTACTCATACTTATTCTTGGTGAGAGGGCTGTCTAGCATATCTCTCTCTCTCGCTCGCTCGCTCCTGCTCTCTCTCTCCTTCTCTCTCTCTCTCTCTCTCTCTCTCTCTCTCTCTCTCTCTCTCTCTCTCTCTCTCTCTCTCTCTCTCTCTCTCTCTCTGTCACCTCTTCCTTCTCTCTAAAACCCTCCATCATTTCGCCAAAAAAAGACAATTGTACATTTTCCATTTGGCTCAAAGTCAGCTTTTTCAAATGATGCAGACATTGTTTCCATTGTGTTTTATTCGAGATATCCAATAGTTTAATGAGAATGGAGTGGTGTGGTGCATTCTGGCTTACCCCTGATGTAGGGGTTCACTGCTATAAACAATCCCCCATCGTATCAAAATGGACACAACAAAGACCACCACAAACCTTCTGTCCATCCTCTCTCCCAATTCTCCCGTTCCAGCCCACTTTTTTTCCCCCTCCCTCCCTCCCTCCCTCCCTCCCTCCCTCCCTCCCTCCCTCCCTCCCTCCCACTCTCTTCCCTCCCTCACTCCCTCCCTCCCTCCCTCTCTCCCTCCCACTCTCTTCCCTCCCTCTCTCCAGCCCTCCCACTCCCTCCCTCCCTCCCTCCCTCCCTCCCTCCCTCCCTCCCTCCCTCCCTCCCTCCCTCCCACTCTCTTCCCTCCCTCCCTCCCTCCCTCCCACTCTCTTTCCTCCCTCCCTCCCTCCCTCCCTCCCTCCCTCTCACTCTCTTCCCTCTCTCCATCCCTCCCACGCTCTTCCCTCTCTCCCTCCCTCCCACTCTCTTTCCTCCCTCCCTCCCTCCCTCCCTCACACTCTCTTTCCTCCCTCTCTCCCTCCCACTCTCTTCCCTCCATCCCTCCCTCCCACTCTTTTCCCTCCCTCCCTCCAGCCCTCCCACTCTCTTCCCTCCCTCTCTCCCTCCCACTCTCTTCCCTCCCTCCCTCCCTCCCACTCTCTTCCCTCCCTCCCTCCCTCCCTCCCACTCTCTTCCCTCCCTCTCTCTCACTCTCTTTCCTCCCTCCCTCCCTCCCTCCCTCCCACTCTCTTCCCTCCCTCCCTCCCTCCCTCCCTCCATCCAACACTCTATCCTCCCTTCCTCCCTCCCTCCCACTCTCTTCCCTCCCTCCCTCCCTCCCACTCTCTTCCATCCCTCCATCCCTCCCCCCACTCTTTTCCCTCCCTCCCTCCCTCCCTCCCTCCCTCCCACTCTCTTCCCTCCCTCTCTCTCTCCCACTCTCTTCCCTCCCTCCCTACCTCCCTCCCACTCTCTTCCCTCTCTCCATCCCTCCCACTCTCTTCCCTCCCTCCCTCCCTCCCTCCCACTCTCTTCCCTCCCTCTCTCTCTCCCACTCTCTTCCCTCCCTCCCTACCTCCCTCCCACTCTCTTTCCTCACTCCATCCCTCCCACTCTTTACGCTACAAGCTTGGCACACCTGTATTTGGGGAGTGGGAGAGAGAGAGGGATGGATGGGGAGCGTCAGGTTGGATGGGGAGCGTCGCTGCACAGCTATTTTCAGGTCTCTCCAGAGATGTTTGATCAGATTCAAGTCTGGGCTCTGGATGGGCCACTCAAGGATATTCAGAGACTTGTCCCAAAGCCACTCCTGCGCTGTCTTGGCTGTGTGCTTAGGGTCATTGTCCTGTTAGAAGACAAACCTTCACCCCAGTCTGAGGTCCTGAGCACTCTGGAGCAGGTTTTCATCAAGGATCTCTCTGTACTTTGCTCCGTTCATCTTTGCCTCAGTCCTGACTAGTCTCCCAGTCCCTTCCGCTGAAAAACATCACCACAGCATGATGCTGCCACAACCATGCTTCACCGTAGGGATGGTGCCAGGTTTCCTCCAGACGTGACTCTTGGCATTCATGGTCTGAGAGTCTTTAGGTGCCTTTTGGCAAACTCCAAGCGGGCTGTCATGTGCCTTTTACTGAGGAGTGGTTTCCGTCTGGCCACTCTACCATAAAGGCCTGATTGGTGGAGTGCTGCAGAGATGGTTGTCCTTCTGGAAGGTTCTCCCATCTCCACAGAGGAAGTCTGGAGCTCTGTCAGAGTGACCATTGGGTTCTTGGTCACCTCCCTGACCAAAGCCCTTCTCCCCAGATTGCTCAGTCTGGCTGGGCGGCCAGCTCTAGGAAGAGTCTTGGTGGTTCCAAACTTCTTCCATTTAAGAATGATGAAGGCCACAATGTTCTTGGAGACCTTTAATGCTGCAGACATTTTTTGGTACCCTTCCCCAGATCTGTGCCTCGACACAATCCTGTCTCAGAGCTCTACGGACAATTCCTTTGACCTCATGGCTTGGTTTTTGCTCTGACATGCACTGTCAACTATGGGACCTTATTAACATTTACATTTACGTCATTTAGCAGACGCTCTTATCCAGAGCGACTTACAAATTGGTGCATTCACCTTATATTGGCAGGTGTGTGCATTTCCAAATCATGTCCAATCAATTGAATATACCACAGGTGGACTCCAATCAAGTTGTAGAAACATCTCAAGGATGATCAATGGAAACAGGAGTTCAATTTCGATTCTCATAGTAAAGGGTCTGAATACTTATGTAAATAAGGGATTTCTGTTTTATATATGTAATAAATTAGCTACAATTTCTAAAAACCTGTGTGTAGATTGATGAGGAACATTTTTAATTGAATCCATTTTAGAATACAAAATGTGGAAAAAGTCAAGGGGTCTGAACATTTTTTGAAAGCACTGTATTTGTATTTTGTGATGTTGTTTGCTGTGGTCTCGTACCCAGGTCTCACTTGTTAAAGAGATCTAATTCTCAGTCTCCCTAATTAAATGATGGATATATACAAATAAAACCATTAAGTGAACACAACATTTATTATAAACATACCATGTATACAATGCCTACTTGTTCAATATAGAATATGTATTTATTGTATACTGTACATGTCTGTATGTATGTATATCATATATATCATGTACATTGCCACAGTTACCAAAAGCCATGCAATATCTACAGCTTTTATCTATGAAACCTCTAATGTACTTTGTTTTCAATAAATAGTAATAAATTATCCACCTCTGATATTTGTACATTTACAGTAAATACACATACAGGTAACTGCCAAAATTAAAGGAAACACTTGAGTAAATGAGGGATACAACGTATATTGAAAGCAGGTGCTTCCACACAGGTGTGGTTCCTGAGTTAATTAAGCAATTAACATCCCATCATGCTTAGGGTGATGTGTAAAAATGCCCAGTTGCCCATTATTTCAGATACAAGGGCTAGAAGAAGAGATCTCATTGACTTCGAAAGATGGGTCTCAAAGGAGCATAGGGGATTTAAAGGGTTTGTGTGTGTGTGTGTGTGTGTGTGTGTGTGTGTGTGTGTGTGTGTGTGTGTGTGTGTGTGTGTGTGTGTGTGTGTATGTGTGTGTGTGTGTGTGTGCGTCTCAGTCCCCAGATCTCAACCCAATTGAACATTTATGCGAGACTCTGGAGCGGTGCCTGAGACAGCGTTTTCCACCACCATCAACAAAACACAGAACTATGGAATTTCCCGTGGAAGAATGTTGTTGCATCCCTCCAATAGACTTCCAGACACTTGTAGAATCTATGCCAAGGTGCATGGAAGCTGTTCTGGCTTGTGGTGGCCCAACGCCCTATTAAGACTCTTTATGTTGGTGTTTCCTTTATCTTGGCAGCTACCTGTATATTTACATTGCTGCTTTGGAATGTGTTTCCCTTGTTTTTATCCCAACCTGATGAACCTAATAATGTGTCCTTTCTTCGAATCAGTGGCAGCTGGTGTCATTTTGCACATGCAAGCCATTTGTTTGATGTGTTTGATACCCTTCCATTTATTCAATTTCAGCCATTACAATGAACCTGTCCTCCAATTTCTCCCTCCACCAGCCTCCACTGTTTTGAGTGTAAAAGATTGCACTAGAGGACAAAACAGACTGTGCCGATCAACGGTTGAAAGCAGCGTTTGGCCTTCCTATCTCCTCTGACCACAGAACATCAGCCCTCCTTTTCAGTTCGTTTTCTGACAATCCTACATGTTGAATCCCCACCATCCGTCGACACCCAGCAGGTGATCTACTGCACACTGTCAACGTTCCTTATTGTGTTGTCTTGCCCTTAAGCAGTTCATTCATTCCACAGAAATAGAATGACTAGATTCTATGATTCATTCCACAGCATCCTCTGAAGACACTTCTGTCTGGTCTCATTGTCCAGGACTTAAACCCAGGTCAAGCGACTGTCAACCCAACACCTTAGCCATTACGCCAAGAGATCCAGTTTTCTTTCTGGATCAAAATGGGGCTTAGGTGGTGGGCATGGTGGGGGCATGGTGGGGGCATGGCCATTTTACACATTTTGGCAGAGATAAAATGTGCAGTTTTACATCACATTTCCTGCAATTCTACACATTCTGCCATGGCTTATGCTATCTGAGTGACTCAAACATTATAACAAAATCAATGGGGGCCCCATGCCATGACAAAAATACTCCTGAATGCATCATTTTTGGAATTTTTGATTCTCCCTGACTTTCTAGTTTTTATTTTAGTGATTGTTAGTTCTCAAAGATGATCTTATTTAAAAAATATATAGGTCTATTATCTTTTCTACGTACTTTATATCTGGTTTAACTCATTTAAGTTTACACTGAAAACATTTTTCCATCCCGAAGATTATTTGTTTGGATATAGACGGTCTGAAAAAACACTTACGCGGCCCGCCCAATACTTTTCTATGCAGACAAACCCCTGAGATCCGGACCTCTTGACAAGGTCGCTAAGTATTCACTCAGTCATTCCACAGCATCCTCTGAAGACTGCAGACATTTTTGCCTGGCCTCGGCGTCCTCGTTGATGGTGACCTTCTTGTTCCTTTTGGGGTCAATCCAGGAATTACGTACGACCGTGTTGTTGGGCAGCGGGTCGGCTTCTATGATGCTCACCACCCTCTTCTTCATCTTACTCTTCAGAACCTTAAGGCAAGGTCAAATAACAGAAGATAACAGAAGATAAGATAATATCAGATAAGGTAAGATAAGATAACAGAAGATAAGATAAGATACAATAACAGAAGATAAGATAACAGAAGATAAGATAACAGAAGATAAGATAATATCAGATAACAGAAGAATAACAGAAGATAAGATATCAGAAAATCAAAAAATCAAAAATATATGTATTTATTAATCCCTAAAGGGGACATTTGATTGAACCAGCCAATAGATAAACAATATATACACCAAACAAATACACAATAAAAACACAAAAAAATACACACACTACACACTACACACTACACACTAAAGTGTGTGTGTGCATGTGTGTGTGTGTATGTGGCAGAAGTGGGTTGGCAAACCTTCTGGAACTTCTGCCTGGTGAAGGCGTAGAGAAGCGGATGGAAGATGGTCGTCCCGTACGCCATGACCAGGAAGCCCAATCGCAGCTTGACCGTGAAGTTGCTGGGGCCTACGGTCAAGATGACCGTGTTGAGGGCGGTTATGGGAGTCCAGCAGAGCAGGAAGGTCGACACGATGAGCAGCGACATCCTGAAGACGCGCTTCTGGCGTTCTCGTCGCTCCCGGTGGCGTTTAACCGCCCGTCTCAACGCAATGATGAGGGAGACGGAGGTCCGCATGCCCATCGTGGGGAGAGCACGGCCGCTGAGTTCGGACGGGTCCATGGCCCCGTCCGTCGCCTGTGACGTCATAGCCGTCATGGAGGGACGTTTTTTCCTTCTGGCCTTCTTCTTCTGCGACGCCGTGTGAAAGCGTGTCCCGATGCGGATGTTGAGTGCCTGGAGGATCTTGGAGTAGGTGATGAGCATCACAACAGCCGTGAAGAAGAAGATGGGGATCTGGGCCAGCAGGTGGTAGTAAAGTCCTAACTCTGTGTAGTACTGGTTGGTGTTGGCTACAGCCACTAGAGTCTGGTTGAGCTCCGCCTGGCCTGGGGCGAAGAACCCCACCTCGATGAAAGGCACCAGGAAACTGAGGAACGACAGCACCCAAATGGTGGCCAGCAGAGCCAGGGCGCGGCCCATGGTTAGGACTCTGTTCGCCGGTTTCACAGAGATGTCGTACCGGTCCAGGGTGATGGCGAGGACGTTGGCTGCCGTGCCGACACTAGCGAACGACACACAGGCCTCGTGGAAGCAACAAACCAAGGCTGTATCCCCCTCCAGAGACAACAATAACACCACCATGGTCAGGGGGATACAGCAGACACACACTAACACATCCAGGACGTGGAGGTTCATGGTGACGATGTTGGAGACTGAGGAGATCAGGTTGGACTTCATGCAGTACAGGGCCAGCACGGTGAGGTTGGAGCTCAGGCCCAGCATGATCTCCAGCATCAGGAAGCCGGTCAGGGACACCTGAGTGAATTAATGAATTAATACTTTATAGTCCCATAGGGGAATTTGTCTGGCAACAATGCAGGCATCCTTGTTAAAACACAATGGGATGGTTTGGACTAAAAAGCTATTTCAATAAAGATTCTCCATTGATCATGATTTTTATTCCAGGACTATGCTTAATCTGTCTCCGGTAAACCATCCCAATATCACAAGACATACAACACTTCACTCATGTACAACACATATCACATGACCTACTTCAGACAGACATACAGTATATACTGTAGGTGTACCTGGAAGGAGATGGGGTAAGGGTATGTGTAGGGCGTGGCTGGAGACATGGTTCTGCTGATGGGCTCGGCTGCGTTGTCGGTGACGGTGACGTTGACGGTGACGTTGCTCATGGTGCCATCTTCTCTCTCCAGAGGGGGAAGGATATGCATTATCCTGTAGGAAGGGGAGGGAGAGGGGGAGAGAGAGAGAGGGATAGAGAGAGAGAGGGAGAGAGAGAGAGGGGAAGAGAGAGAGAGAGGGGGGGAATGTTTGTGAGGAGACAGCATGCGGTCTGATTAGAAGCTACACATCACAATGCAGAAGCTCATCTGAATCTCAAACACTACAACTGGGACATCAGATTGTTCCTATGGTGCAGAATGAATGAATCCTTTTATGCATGAAATCCTGGCCGTGGTAAAACTGCCAGTTGTCAAATAATAAGGAAACATTTTCTGGGTTTAAATGAAAAACAAAAATGCTGAGAGCGTGCCAGAGATTTTAAAAGCAGAATAACTTTCCCCCCAATGTCTTGTAGATGAGATTGTTCTAGTTTCTGCAGAGCATTGATAATAAAATACACTGAGTATGACATAGACTGACCAGGTGAATCCAGGTGAAGCTATGATCTCTTATTGATGTCACTTGTTAAATCCACTTCAATAAGTGTAGATGAAGGGGAGGAGACAGGTTAACCCCTGTAAGTCTAAGCCGTTGGTAGGGAGATGGGGATGGCGGGGTCTAAACTGACATGTGGGTCATTTCACTCTTTGATTTGGAATGTTACGACCCCTTTAGGTATATATATATATATATATATATATATATATATATATATATATATATATATATATATACACAGTGGGGAGAACAAGTATTTGATACACTGCCGATTTTGCAGGTTTTCCTACTTACAAAGCATGTAGAGGTCTGTAATTTTTATCATAGGTACACTTCAACTGTGAGAGACGGAATCTAAAACAAAAATCCAGAAAATCACATTGTATGATTTTTAAGTAAGTAATTTCCATTTTATTGCATGACATAAGTATTTGATCACCTACCAACCAGTAAGAATTCTGGCTCTCACAGACCTGATAGTTTTTCTTTAAGAAGCCCTACTGTTCTCCACCCATTACCTGTATTAACTGTATAAAAGACACCTGTCCACACACTCAATCAAACAGACTCCAACCTCTCCACAATGGCCAAGACCAGACAGCTGTGTAAGGACATCAGGGATAAAATTGTAGACCTGCACAAGGCTGGGATGGGCTACAGGACAATAGGCAAGCAGCTTGGTGAGAAGGCAACAACTGCTGGCGCAATTATTAGAAAATAGAAGAAGTTCAAGATGACGGTCAATCACCCTCGGTCTGGGGCTCCATGCAAGATCTCACCTCGTGGGGCATCAATGATCATGAGGAAGGTGAGGGATCAGACCAGAACTACACGGCAGGACCTGGTCAATGACCTGAAGAGAGCTGGGACCACAGTCTCAAAGAAAACCATTAGTAACACACTACGCCGTCATGGATTAAAATCATGCAGAGCACGCAAGGTCCCCCTGCTCAAGCCAGCGCATGTCCAGGCCCGTCTGAAGTTTGCCAATGACCATCTGGATAATCCAGAGGAGGAATGGGAGAAGGTCATGTGGTCTGATGAGACAAAAATAGAGCTTTCTGGTCTAAACTCCACTCGCCGTGTTTGGAGGAAGAAGAAGGATGAGTACAACCCCAAGAACACCATCCCAACAGTGAAGCATGGAGGTGGAAACATCATTCTTTGGGGATGCTTTTCTGCAAAGGGGACAGGACGACTGCACTGTATTGAGGGGAGGATGGATGGGGCCATGTATCGTGAGATCTTGGCCAACAACCTCCTTCCCTCAGTAATGGCATTGAAGATGGGTCGTGGCTGGGTCTTCCAGCATGACAATGACCCGAAACACACAGCCAGGGCAACTAAGGAGTGGCTCCGTAAGAAGCATCTCAAGGTCCTGGAGTGGCCTAGCCAGTCTCCAGACCTGAACCCAATAGAAAATCTTTGGAGGGATTTGAAAGTCAGTATTGCCCAGCGACAGCCCCGAAACCTGAAGGATCTGGAGAAGGTCTGTATGGAGGAGTGGGCCAAAATCCCTGCTGCAGTGTGTGCAAACCTGGTCAAGATGTACAGGAAACGTATGATCTCTGTAATTGCAAACAAAGGTTTCTGTACCAAATATTAAGTTCTGCTTTTCTGATGTATCAAATACTTATGTCATGCAATAAAATGCAAATTAATAACTTAAAAATCATAGAATATAATTTTCTGGATTTTTGTTTTAGATTCCGTCTCTCACAGTTGAAGTGTACCTATGATAAAAATTACAGACCTCTACATGCTTTGTAAGTAGGAAAACCTGCAAAATCGGCAGTGTATCAAATACTTGTTCTCCCCACTGTATATATATATTTTTTAGCAATTATATGATAAAATATTGTATTTGGCCTTTACCCCTATAGTCCAGAGAAACGCATTAAATAACACAATCATAAATGGCAAAAAATAAATCATAAATCATAAGGAATAATGTTTTGAAGTGTCTGGAGATTTAAGAACGCTCAGGAAATATTGTTTTAATTTTT
>NC_139996.1:6199177-6246502 GCF_964263955.1 Coregonus lavaretus
TGGATGTGTGCCACGATGAGGATCCCCAGTACTGCAGAGCAGAGAGGGTGGAAAGAGAAAACACACCTGGATATATCCCACTCTCTCTCTCTCTCTCTCGCTCTCTCTCTCTCTCTCTCTCTCTCTCTCTCTCTCTCTCTCTCTCTCTCGCTCTCTCTCGCTCTCTCGCTCTCTCTCTCTCTCTCTCTCTCTCTCTCTCTCTCTCTCTCTCTCTCTCTCTCTCTCTCTCTCTCTCTCTCTCTCTTTCTCTCTCTCTCTCGCTCTCTCTCTCTCTCTCTCTCTCTCTCTCTATCTCTATGGCGTTTGTTTTGGTGATGGTGGGAGTGTTGATGACTGGATCACAGATAAACTTTCGGAGCCTCCGGATCTCCTGTTCATGAACTCACGGTAGTATTCCCAGACGTGTCAGAAGCCACAGCCACTGCTACAGAAGCCGCCGCACAAAACACCAAAATAAAGATGCTTCCTCTTCCTCTACAGTGGGTCTGAACGCACTGAATGCCGGCCTATAAATTCAAAATAATTTAATGCAACTGACAAATCCTTTAGAATCCAACTGTAGACTGTAGAATCCAACTGTAGACTGTAGAATCCAAATCCTCAGTTGAAGAAGACATACAGTAACTCATTTAGTCCACTTGTTTAGTCCAGCGCACTCACTAAATAATCACAAAAAATCCTATGTTCCTCCATTTCAGAGAGCCTTTAGATCCATCGGTTTCTATTCCAAACAGTGGGTGGTTTTCAGCCAAGCAAAAACAATACATTCCCATATTTGTGCCATTTATTTATGTATTTGTGCATTAGAGGCAGGTTGGAATTTATTGTCATGAATCTTGCCCTGGAGGCATCTCTGCACAGTGGTCACTAGCTGACACAACCACAAAATCATAAAATGTTTCAACTAACCCTAACCTTAACCCTAACCTTAACCACACTGCTAACCCTGATGCCTATCCTTAACTTTAAATTAAGACCAAAAAGCACATTTGTATTTGCAGGAATTTTTATGATATAGCCAATTTCGACTGGCCCATCTAGTGGAAATCGCTCAGTTCTGCCTCCAGGGCAAGACTCATAAAAATGAACGTCAACCTGCGCATTAGTTAGGGCCAGCAGTGTGAGAGTGGCCGTAGCCCCGTTGGGGGTCAAAGAGTGCAAGCCAGCCAGCCAGGCAGGTAGACAGGGTCCTGGGTCTGGTCCTCCCTGGTCGTCCCCTGGGGAGATACTAATGGAACAGGACTTTAACTCAGCAGCAGATATTTCACCTCATCTGTCTTACCAATGGCTGATTGGAATGAGCCCTGCAGCCTTCTCAGCAGCCTTCTCAGCAGCCTTCTTCTCAGCAGCCTTCTTCTCAGCAGCCGCCTTCTCAGCAGCCTTCTTCTCAGCAGCCGCCTTCTCAGCAACCTTCATTCAATTCTAAATCAGGTCCATAACAGCTCCTATCTGTCTTTCTGACGCGCCAAGCACTTTGAACTCCTGGTACCACGGTGCTGTATGTGAAATTGTATGATTGTCTGGTGTGTGTGTGTGTGTGTATGTGGGTATGTGTGTGTATGTGTATGTGTATGTATGTGTGTGTGTGTGTGTGTGTGTGTGTGTGTGTGTGTGTGTGTGTGTGTGTGTGTGTATGCGGGTGCGTGTGCGATTCAGTGGTAGAAGGTCGTGGTCATGAAGAGGGGGATGACAGAGTCCATTAGAGGATGCCCCACCTCCGTGATTTATACCAGGATAAAAATCCTCAACATGGATTGGTCAAGAGGATAACAGTCCTTGAAAGGGACTGGTCAAGAGGATAACAGACCTGGACAGGGATTGGTCAAGAGGATAACAGTCCTGGGAAGGGATTGGATAAGACGATACGAGATTGTATGAGACGACCACACAGACCAAACCATCCTCAGTCTGTCCTTCAGTCACATCACCATCCTATTCACCATCCTGGAGGAGATGGAAAGAGAGAGAGAGAGAGAGAGAGAGAGAGAGAGAGAGAGAGAGAGAGAGAGAGAGAGAGAGAGAGAGAGAGAGAGAGAGAGAGTTTTTAACTGTGCTGTTTCACAAAAGTTCTGAACCTCTAGTTCCAAGATAGCGTAGCAGTGCGGTCGTGTTCTCTTGTGTGTCCATGTAAATAGCCTGTTTTTTTTATTTTATTTTTTATTTTACGTATATATTTCCCTATCACACTTTTCATCCTTCTACTAAATATACTTTCCTGCAACCCGCCTCACTCAATGTAGAACGGATTCTATTATTTACTCACCTTTATCTAGAATCTCCAGTTGAAACTAGCCAGCCAGCTAACTAGCTAACTAGCTACTTGCTATTAGCCACCGTTAGCGGTTTTCACCCAGAACATCTGATTTTCTGCCGGAATAACTGAATCACTGGACCTTAACACCGGATCTAGCTAGCCGCAACCGAATGGATGTTGCTGTAGGCTAATCACCACTGCCCCCGTAGCACCAGTTAGCCTTGAGCCTTGAGCTAGCCCCAGCTATCTACCTCTCTGTCTACCGGACGGGAGTAGCCAGCTAACCAGCTAACTAGCTACTTGCTATTAGCCACCGTTAGTGGCTTTTTCTCCATTGTCCGTGGCCTGCACTACCTACCAGCCAGCTCTAGCCTGGACTATTATCAGCCAGTCTGCACTGTCTGCACAGCGAGTTATCGACCCAGAACCTATCAGATTTTCTGCCGGAATCACTGAATCACTGGACCTTTAACACTGGATAATCGCAACTAGCTAGCTGCAACCATATGAACGTTGTTGTTGGCTAATTAGCCTTGAGCTAGCCTTGAGTCAAGCACATCTCCCGTCTATCTACCTCTCTGTCAACCGGACGGGACCTCCTAGAGTCGACATGGAGCCCCGCCGATCCATCACGACTGGTCTGCCCAACGTAATTGTCTGTGGTTTCAACAGGCTTCCCTTTGCGAAGACCACGAAGATCCATCTACTAGCCCCGGCCTGCTAGCACACGCAAACTACAACCGTGCTTCCTGCTCGCTGTGCTGAAGCACCAATTTGAACTGCTCTCGGACTCACATATTGCTGTTCACTGGACCTTATGATCACTCAGCTGCACAGCTGATGCCTGCTGGACTGTTCCTTTACACGGTACCCTGTCCTGTTTATTCTGTTTAGCCTCAGCCCAAACTTTATCGCCATTACCAGTTGTTGTCTTAGCTCTCTCTAATAACACCTGTGATTGCTTTATGCCTCTCTCCCATGTCAATATGCCTTGCCTATTGCTGTTCCAGTTAGTTCTTATTATACAATTTCACTGTTGAACCCCAAGTCCCTCTCAAACTGCCTCAAATAGTTATTTTGTTCCACCCCCCATACACGCCGAGACCGGCTCAATCGGTGCCTCCAGTGATGCTATCTCTTTCATTGTTACCCAACGCTTAGGTTTACCTCCACTGTACTCATATCCTTCCATATCCTTGTCTGAACATAATGCCCTGAATCTTTTCTACAACGCCCGGAAATTTGCCCCAGTTATTCTCTGTACCCAACGCACTAGAAGACCAGTTCTTAAAGCCTTTAGCCGTATCCTTATTCTAGTCCTCCTCTGTTCCTCTGGTGATGTAGAGGCTAACCCAGGCCCTGCAGCCCCCAGTATCACTCCTACTCCCCAGGAGCAATCATTTGTTGACTTCTGTAACCGTAAAAGCCTTGGTTTTCTGCATGTTAACATCAGAAGTCTACTTCCTAAGTTTGAGTTATTCACTGCGTTAGCACACTCCGCCAACCCTGATGTTCTAGCAGTGTCTGAATCCTGGCTTAGGAAGGCCACCAAAAATTCTGAAATTTCCATCCCCAACGACAACATTTTCCGTCTAGATAGAACTGCCAAAGGGGGTGGAGTTGCAATCTACTGTAGAGAGAGCCTGCATAACTCTATCATACTATCCAGGTCTGTGCCCAAACAGTTTGAGCTTCTACTTCTAAAAATCCACCTTTACATGAATAAGTCTCTCACTGTTGCCGCTTGCTACAGACCCCCCTCAGCCCCCAGCTGTGCCCTGGACACCATATGTGAATTGATTGCCCCCCATTTATCCTCAGAGTTCGTACTGCTTGGTGACCTAAATTGGGATATGCTTAACACCCCGGCCATCCTACAATCCAAGCTAGATGCCCTCAATCTCACTCAAATTATCAACGAACCTACCAGGAACAACCCTAAATCCGTAAACATGGGTACCCTCATAGATATCATCCTGACTAACTTACCCTCTAAATACACCTCCGCTGTCTTCAACCAGGATCTCAGCGATCACTGCCTTATTGCCTGCGTCCGTAACAGGTCCGCGGTCAAACGACCACCCCTCATCACTGTCAAACGCTCCCTAAAACACTTTAGCGAGCAGGCCGTCCTAATTGACCTGGCCCAGGTATCCTGGATGGATATAGATCTCATTCCGTCAGTAGAGGATGCCTGGTTGTTCTTTAAAAGTAATTTCCTCTCAATCTTAAATAAACATGCCCCATTCAAAAAATACAGAACTAAGAACAGATATAGCCCCTGGTTCTCCTCAGACTTGACTGCCCTTGACCAGCACAAAAACATCCTGTGGCATACTGCATTAGCATCAAATAGCCCCCGCGATATGCAACTTTTCAGGGAAGTCAGGAACCAATATACACAAGCAGTTAGGAAAGCAAAGGCTAGCTTTTTCAAAAAGAAATGTGCATCCTGTAGCACTAACTCCAAAAAGTTTTGGGACACTGTAAAGTTCATGGAGAATAAGAGCACCTCCTCCCAGCTGCCCACTGCACTGAGGCTAGGAAACACTTTCACCACCGATAAATCTACAATAATCGAGAATTTCAACAAGCATTTTGGTACGGTTGGCCATGCTTTCCACCTGGATACCACTACCCCGGCCACCAGCTCTACACCCTCCGCTGCAACTTGCCCATGCCCCCCCCCCCCCCGCTTCTCCTTCACACAAATTCAGACAGCTGATGTTCTGAAAGAGCTGCAAAATCTGGACCCCTACAAATCAGCTGGGCTAGACAATCTGGACCCTTTCTTTCTAAAACTTGCTGCCGAAATTGTCGCAACCCCTATTACTAGCCTGTTCAACCTCTCTTTCATAACGTCTGAGATCCCCAGAGATTGGAAAGCTGCCGCGGTCATCCCCCTCTTCAAAGGGGGTGACACTCTAGATCCAAACTGTTACAGACCTTTATCCATCCTGCCCTGCCTTTCGAAAGTTTTTGAAAGCCAAGTTAACAAACAGATCACCAACCATTTCGAATCCCACCGTACCTTCTCCGCTCTGCAATCCGGTTTCCGAGCTGGTCATGGGTGCACCTCAGCCACGCTCAAAGTCCTAAACGATATTATAACCGCGATCGATAATAGACAGTACTGTGCAGCCGTCTTCATCGACCTGGCCAAGGCTTTCGACTCTGTCAACCACCGCATTCTTATTGGCATACTAAATAGCCTTGGTTTCTCAAATGACTGCCTCGCCTGTTTCACCAACTACTTCTCAGATAGAGTTCAATGTGTCAAATCGGAGGGCCTGTTGTCTGGACCTATGGCAGTCTCTATGGGGGTGCCACAGGGTTCAACTCTTGGGCCGACTCTTTTCTCCGTGTATATCAATGATGTCGCTCTTGCTGCTGGTGACTCTCAGATCCACCTCTATGCAGACGACACCATTTTGTATACATCTGGCCCTTCATTAGACACTGAGTTAACAAACCTCCAAACGAGCTTCAATGCCATACAACACTCCTTCAGTAGCCTCCAACTGCTCTTAAACACTAGCAAAACTAAATGCATGCTCTTCAATCGAATGCTGATGGCACCCGCCCACCCGACTAGAATCACTACTCTCGACGGGTCTGACCTAGAGTATGTGGACAACTACAAATACCTAGGTGTCTGGTTAGACTGTAAACTCTCCTTCCTGATCACATTAAGAATCTCCAATCCAAAGTTAAATCTAGAATCTGCTTCCTATTTCGCAACAAAGCCTCCTTCACTCATGCTGCCAAACATGCCCTCGTAAAACTGACTATCCTACTGATCCTTGACTTCGGCGATGTCATTTACAAAATAGCCTCCAACACACTACTCAGCTAATTGGATGTAGTCTATCACAGTGCCATCCGTTTTGTCACCAAAGCCCCATATACCACCCACCACTGTGTCTTGTTGGCTGGTCCTCACTACATATTCTTCGCCAAACCCGCTGGCTCCAGGCCATCTATAAATCACTGCTAGGCAAATCCCCGCCTTATCTTAGCTCATTGGTCACCATAGCAACACCCACCCGTAGTATGCGCTCCAGCAGGTATATCTCACTGGTCATCCCCAAAGCCAACACCTCCTTTGGCCGCCATTCCTTCCAGTTCTCCGCTGCCAATGACTGGAACGAATTGCAAAAATCTCTGAAGCTGGAGACTCTTATCTCCCTCACACACTTTAAGCATCAGTTGTCAGAGCACCTTACCGATCACTGCACCTCTGAAATTAGCCCACCCAACTACCTCATCCCCATATTGTTATTTATTTTGCTAATTTGCACCCCAGTATCTCTTTTTGCACATCATCTCTTGCACATCTATCACTCCAGTGTTAATACTAATTGTAATTATTTTGCACTATAGCCTATTTATTACCTTACCTCCATAACTTGCTCCATTTGCACACACTGTATATATATTTTCTGTTGTATTTTTTACTTTATGTTTTGTTTCACCCCATATGTAACTCTGTGTTGTTGTTTTTATCGCACTGCTTTGCTTTATCTTGGCCAGGTCGCAGTTGTAAATGAGAACTTGTTCTCAACTGGCATACCTGGTTAAATAAAGGGGAAATAAAATAAAATAAAAAAATATACATTATACAGACACTGTATATTTTACATTTGTTTTCTTGTTGTTATTAGTCCCACCCTTGAGCTCCATTCAACTCCTCCCATCTATCTCATAATACCATTCATATTTTATTTATATTTGCGATATATTTTTTAACTGTGCTGTGATGCTTCACAAAAGTTCTGAACCTTTCTATTCTCATAGTTTCTACAGATTGTAAATTAAAGATAAACATTTTTGCTAAAAGTATTATTATATTATTGATTGATTGACTATGACTTTTCAGATCACACAGTAGCACTATCTGCAGTGTTAGCTCCAGGTAAATGTTGCAATTCTTCAGCCATTCCTGGACCTGTGATCAAAAACAAGCTACATATGGACAGTACCAAAATAAATGATCTAATGACTCTGTCTCTTCGCAACTAAATCTGCAGAGCTGTGAAGGTTGTATCCCCCATATATATAACATTCTATTGGTTGCAAGAATTTTGTATAATAATTTAAATTGAAAAATGCAGTTTTAAATACGGTGTTGTTTTGCGTATCAGTTCATAAACCATGTGCCATGGAATCGGTACGTCGAAAATCTCTTGTCTTGTCAATTTGTTGGTCCTTAAATGAAACTGGTATTTCTTTTATCACAATTTTCTTTAACCGATTTTGGTCTTTAATGCAGGGCCGACAGACAAGTTCCTTAATTTTTCCCCCTTCCACTTGCCTCTTCCATTTTTGCAGTAATGCTGCAATTAGTTAGTTGGCTATTCACTGCTCTGGTACCCCAATGGTGGAACAAGCTCCCCCACGACACCAGGACAGCGGAGTCACTGACCACCTTCCGGAGACACTTGAAACCCTACCTCTTTAAGGAATACCTGGAATAGTATAACAGTAATCCTTCTACACCCCCCTCCCCCAGTGATGGTTGTCCCACTGGCTATCCTAAATTGAATGCACCAATTTGTAAGTCGCTCTGGATAAGAGCGTCTGCTAAATGACTTAAATGTAAATGTAAATGTTGTAATTTTGGGTAGAGCAGACATTTCCATATATTTTTGTTAGCTGCATATGTGACTTAAATCCAAGAGTCCTATTTATGATGTCATTTACCTTTTTTAAACATTTTATCAAAATATATATATTTTTTAATTAATTAGTATATTTGAGTTTAACCACAATATTTGTTGTATTATTTGTTCTGTCTTTTCTGGTGGATTAAACTGAAATTGCAACCAACTTTCTATGGCTAGTTTTTAAAATAACGATATTTTATATATCCAGGCTCTGTCGCAGCCGGCCGCGACCGGGAGACTCATGGGCGGCGCACAATTGGCCCAGCGTCGTCCAGGGTAGGGGAGGGAATGGCCGGCAGGGATGTAGCTCAGTTGATAGAGCATGGTGTTTGCAACGCCAGGGTTGTGGGTTCGATTCCCACGGGGGGCCAGTATAAAAAAAATATGTATTCACTAACTGTAAGTCGCTCTGGATAAGAGCGTCTGCTAAATGACTAAAATGTAATGTAAATGTATTTTGGAGATTCTTTCGTTTTCAAATAACCGAAAATGAGAGGTTGTAATATAATATATAATTCGCCATTTAGCAGATGCTTTTATCCAAAGCGACTTACAGTCATGTGTGCATACATGTTTACGTATGGGTGGTCCCGGGGTGGGTGGTCGAACCCACTACCCTGGCGTTACAAGCGCCATGCTCTACCAATTGAGCTACAGAGGACCACGTAATCTGAAAAAAAATGGAAAAAGGCCATTCTTGAACATGGGGTGAGACATTCTTACTAATTTTCTAGAGAACCAGTTCGGGTTTAACTAAAAGTATATACTATAAATACTATAATGCAGTCCTTCCCATAAATACCATAATAACAGAATCCTTAACCGTCTGATCAGGAAAAGGACAGGAGGAAGAAACACACAAGCAGATTAGATCCTCTAGTCATAATACATTTGACACACGCACGCACTCGCACACATACATACATACACTCACTCACACACACACAGACACACACACATACACACTCGCACACACACGCACTCACAGACACACACACACTCGCACAATAATGCACACGCACACACACACACACACACACACACACACACACACACACACACACACACACACACACACACGCAAGTACGCACGCATACGCACGCACACACACACACTTTCCTGACTTGTGCTTCCTTCTATTCAGATGTTTGACTCATTGCCTGTAGCTGAGAGATCCGTCATGACTGTTTATAATTCAATTAATGTTATGATTCACTAATTACTGGATAAAGGGAGAATTATGAAGGTGGGAGGGTTCAAGGGAAGTATTATGAGGGTATGACTGGTATCAATGCTTGCAGCAGTAATATTGTTAAGCTCCAATAGTAACAGTAATACTGTTAAGCTCCAATAGTAACAGTAATACTGTTAAGCTCCAATAGTAACAGTAATATTGTTAAGCTCCAATAGTAACAGTAATATTGTTAAGCTCCAATAGTAACAGTAATATTGTTAAGCTCCAATAGTAACAGTAATATTGTTAAGCTCCAATAGTAACAAAAATACTGTTAAGCTCCAATAGTAACAGTAATATTGTTAAGCTCCAATAGTAACAGTAATATTGTTAAGCTCCAATAGTAACAGTAATATTGTTAAGCTCCAATAGTAACAGTAATATTGTTAAGCTCCAATAGTAACAGTAATATTGTTAAGCTCCAATAGTAACAGTAATATTGTTAAGCTCCAATAGTAACAGTAATATTGTTAAGCTCCAATAGTAACAGTAATATTGATAAGCCCCAATAGATAATAACACCCAGTACCGCACAAAGCAGAAATCCCAAGATGGCAATAAGACTTTATATGTAACCTCTCCATGTTAATTCACACACACTGTGAGCACCATGAGGTGGTTGTTACTAGACAAAATGACTGTCATTCTTAGCAATCCACTATATACCCTTGGAGGGCTTTTCACTGTGCATGTCCCAACGGTATGCTGAGAATCACAAACTACAGTCTACCGGAGCCCTGTACTTAGAGAGTTTCTGCATTGTGATATATTTACATTACACTACAAAATTCCATGGCTTCCATGTTAGTGCCCCATTGACATTACATAGGGAATATGCTTTGTAACTGAATGTCTAGAATTAGAACAATGTTCCAAATTCTAAAAGTTGGACCAACTCTTCAAATACATGGCTCTACAGTCTACCATACAATAACTGTCTCGAAAAAAAACAACACTCTGAAACGGAGGGAAATCGCATCTATTGCCTACATACAGGATATTGTATGAAGGTGATAGCTGGGTCTAATCCTGGATGCTGATTGGTTAAAACTAGATAGCTTTAGTTGGTTAGCTAGCAAGCAAGGCATAAGAACCTTGCCAGCCAGTATGTCGATAGAACATTTAGAACGAACAACTGGGTCGCTTCTCTGGCAACCGGACCGACAGAACGAAAGACCAGCCGGCTTGGGTAGCAACCCTAGATTTGTATCGAGACTATATCTTGTGGAAGGATGAAATAGTATGAATAAATTCATCAAAATAAAGTTTTTAATGAAAATATGTAAATCATTATTTGAATATGTTGGTAGCCTGTTGTATAAAGGTGATTGATGGAAGATTGCAGCAAAGGATGGTGGAGAAAGCACCTCTATCAACTGCCACAAAGATTCAAGCTGACCTTTAGACACTAGGTCGGCAGTTTCAACTCGCACCATCCATCTCCAACTCAATGAAAGGGGGATAAATAGTTGGAGACCCAGGAGGACCCCACTGCTGAGAGAGAGACATGAGAAAGCCCGACTGCAATTTGCCAAAACACACCTGAACATGCCAACATCCTTCTGGGAGAATGTCCTGTGGACACCATCTCTATGTTTACAGAAAACAAAATGAAGCCTTCAAAGAAAAGAACACCTTCCCTACTGTCAAACACGGAGGAGGTTCAGTGATGTTTTGGGGTTGCTTTGCTGCCTCTGACACCGGGTGCCTTGAACGTGTACATGGCATCATGAAATCAGGAGAATACCAAGGCATTTTGGAGTGCAATGTCAGACCTAGTGTCAGAAAGCTGGGTCTCCGTCGAAGGTCATGGGTCTTCCAGCAGGACAATGACCCCAAACACACTTCAAAAAGCACCCAGGAATGGTTCAAGACAAAACGTTGGACTGTTCTGAAGTGGCCAGCAATGAGTCTAGATCTAAATCCCATTGAAAACGTGGATAGATCTGAAAACAGCAGTTGGGAGAAGGAACCCTTAAAATCTGGGAGAACTTGAGCAGTTTGCACAAGAGGAGTGGGCCAAACTGCCAATACAGAGGTGCAGGAAGCTCATCGATGGCTATAGGAAGCGCTTGATTGCAGTTATTTTGACCAAAGGATGTGCTACCAAATATTAAGTCTAGGTTGTCAATAATTTTGTCAATGCCATTTCTGTTTATTTTCTGATTTAAATGGATATACTAAATTCAAAAACAAAGGTTCTGTAATATTAACAGTGAAATAAAGAATTGTGGAGACCAAATACTTTGGTCAATTTCAACTTACTTTTAGGGAAAATTGTGAGTTACTTGAAAAAAGTGCAACGGTGCCAATATTTTTGGCCACGAATGTAAGTAGACATTAGACAAGTAAAACATTAAAGATAACCGCTTCAGTAAAGATAGCAGAGTAGCGTGTTGATCCTGCAGTGTAGCGTGTTGATCCTGCAGTGTAGCGTATTGATCCTGCAGTGTAGCGTGTTGATCCTGCAGTGTAGCGTGTTGATCCTGTAGTGTAGAGTACTGATCCTGCAGTGTAATGTATTGATCCTGCATTGTAGCGTATTGATCCTGCAGTGTAATGTATTGATCCTGCAGTGTAGTGTATTGATCCTGCAGTGTAGAGTATTGATCCTGCAGTGTAGTGTATTGATCCTGCAGTGTTTTGATGGTGTCCGACATTTGATATACTGTCTTGCGTCAGACAGTGCAGTATGCAAACACACTTACAAAAAAAACACATAGAAATTCAAACACATCTTGGATCTTTTAGAAATTGTAGACTACATGCTAAAAACATTTTAGAAATGGGAGACTCTTATTTCACTGTGTAATTCAATAAAGCAATTCACAATTAAAACACCTGCTAGTTGCCAGTATTTTCTTAGTGTTAGAGAGGTATTTGGTATCGAATTACCCAAGCTATCACAAGCACTTTCCTGCAACACACTCTCTAGATGGAACCATTGACTAGTGCCCTGTCCAATCAAAGCAGAAACAAAAGGCTACTCACCAGGCTGAGTTAACACACAGACGCTACTGAGCTGGTCTACTGACCATACTGTCCCGTACTTGGTCCAGTACTGTAGTCTTAGTCCAGTGCTGTAGCCTTGGTCCTGTACTATAGTCTAAATCCAGTACTGTAGTCTTGGTCCAGTACTATAGTCTAAATCCAGTACTGTAGTCTTGGTCCAGTACTGTAGTCTTGGTCCAGTACTGTAGTCTTGGTCCAGTACTGTAGTCTTGGTCCAGTACTGTAGTCTTGGTCCAGTACTGTAGTCTAAGTCCAGTACTATAGCAATCCTACAAGCTCCAAAGGATCTGAGCTCCTAGATTCCAACACACGACTTCTCCCCACTTCCAGGCAGCAGTAAACCCAGGATCAGAAGGGGGTAAGTGTCCCAGGCAGCAGTGAACCCAGGATCAGAAGGGGGTAAGTGTCCCAGGCAGCAGTGAACCCAGGATCAGAAGGGGGTGAGTGTCCCAGGCAGCAGTAAACCCAGGATCAGAAGGGGGTGAGTGTCCCAGGCAGGAAGGTTTTTCTAAAATACTTCTTCTCCTCTCGTCTCGTGTCTGTCTGTCTCTCTCTTGACAGCAGAGAAAAAATTACCACAGAAAAAATCCTGCTGCTTTATTTTCCTGTGCTCTCTCTTGTCTTCCTCCTCTCTTTATCTCTGTACACACGGTGTGAACAAGCAGCTATCCACCTCACCAACTCTGTTGCATGAGCTCTCTCCAGCCTCACTGTGTGGAGTGGAGTAAAAACAGACGTGCTCCTAGTATCTCTCTCTCTCTCTCTCTCTCTCTCTCTCTCTCTCTCTCTCTCTCTCTCTCTCTCTCTCTCTCTCTCTCTCTCTCTCTCTACTTCTCTCTCTCTCTCTTTCTCTCTCTTTCTCTCTCTCTCTCTCTCTCTCTCTCGCTCTCTCTCTCTGTCCTTCTCTCCCCCCCCCTCTCTCTATCCACTGCAGAGCTTTGCAGCGCTCCCCTCCCCTGATCGGTCTTCTATAATAGGCTTAACCCTTTCCTGCCTGGAGGGGGAGCCGCTTCCTTTTGTTCTGACCCCGTCCGTGCTCCTCTCAGAGCAGCCCTGACGGGCTCTGGGACGGGGTAGTCTATTCAAAGGCCGTTTGTACCGTTAGGTATCTACAAATCAAAATCTAATTTTAATCGTAACATGCTTCGTAAACAGCAGGTGTGGACTAACAGTGGAGAGAAAAAATAAAATAGAGAAATAGTAGAGAAGTAATAATAAAAGTAACAATGGGTAACGATAACTTTAAAACAACCTATATACAAGTCGATGTGCAGGGGTCTGAGGTAATTGAGGTAGATACAGTATGCACATATAACGAGGAATAAAGGGACAGATAGTAAACAGTAGCAGCAGAGTATGTGATTAGTCCAAAAAGTTAGTGCTAAAAGGGTCAATACAGACAGTCCAGGTAGCTATTTGGTTAACTATTTAGCTAATTATTTAGCAGTCCTACGGCTTAGGTGTAGAAGCTGTTCAGGGTCCTGTTGATTCCAGACTTGGTGCATCAGCACTACTTGCCATGTGGTAGCAGAGAGAACAGTCTGTGGCTTGTGTAGCTGGCCTTCCTCTGACACCGCCTAGTGTAGAGGTCCTGGATGGCAGGGAGCTCGGCCCCAGTGATGTACTGGGCCGTACTCACTACCATCTGTAGTGCCTTGCGGTCGGATGCCAAGCAGTTGCCATATCAAACGGTGATGCAGCCAGTCAGGATTCTCTCAATGGTGCAGCTGTAGATATTTTTGAGAATCTGAGGGCCCATGGCAAATCTTTTCAGGCTCCTGAGGGGGAAGAGGCACTGTCGTGCCCTCTTCACCACTGTGTGGGTGTGCGTGGACCATGTTAATTCCTTACTAATGTGGACACCGAGGAACTTGAAGCTCTCGACCCACTCCACTACAGCCCCGTCTATGTGGATGGGGGCTTGCTTGGCCCTTCGTTTCCTGTAGTCCACAATCAGCTTCTTTGTCTTGCTGATGTTGAGGGAGAGGTTGTTTTTAAGGGCGGCAGGTAGCCTAGCAGTTAGAGAGTTGGGCCAGTAACCGCAAAGTTGCTGGTTCGAATACCTGAGCTGACAAAATGCCCTGCTTGAAACAAGTTGGTATTACAGACCCGGTCAGGGATAGGTTGAAAATGTCAGTGTAGACACTTGCCAGCTGGTCAGCGCATGTTCTGAGTACGTGTTCTGAGTACGCGGCCTGTTTAAAGGTCTTACACATCGGCTACCAAGAGCGAGAACACACAGTCATCCGGAACAGCTGGTGCTCTCATGCATGGTTCAGTGTTACCTGCCTAGAAACGAGCACAGAAGGCATTTAGCTTGTCTGGTAGGCATATGTCGCTGGGCAGCTCGCTCACGGGTTTCCCTTTGTAATCCGTGATAGTTTGCAAGCCCTGCCACATCCCTGCCATGTTGTGTGGGAAAAATCTAAAAATGCCCTGGTCAAAGTTGTGCACTATAAAGGGAATAGGGTGCCATTTGGGACGTACCCTTGGTAAACACTCTAGAGCAAAAGAGTGCTTTCTCAAACTTCAGAGGAGTTCAGAAGAGAATGTATTTAATATTTTATAGACATTAATATTTCAGCCTGCTGATCTTTTAGTACTCTTTTAGATCTTAGATCTTTTAGATATTTTCTGCCATTTATTTCTCCCTCCTTGTGTATGTGTGTGTGTGTGTGTGTGTGTGCAAGCGTGTGTACGTGTGCATTTGTGTTTGCATGTGTGTTCCTACTTGCATGTTTCTGTGTGTTTTCCAAACTGTTCCCAGCCAGCCCTTATCAAATAATTTTGCAGCTGATTCTACTGATTCTATTGATTCTAATGATTGTATTGATTCTAATGATTCTAATGATTTTACAGATTCTAATGATTCTACTGATTCTAATGATTCTATTGATTCTAATGATTCTATTGATTCTACTGATTCTGCTGATTCTATTGATTCTATTGATTCTATTGATTCAACTGATTCTACTTCAGCGGTGGGTGGCGGGTGCTTTCTTTCATATTCATGTTTTGCTGCACATCAAGAGATCTGCCTTAGCATCAGACCCATAGGCTCCTACAGAACCACTTTTATCTCAATGCTGCAGCATGCATACTGCGCCACACACATACTCAAGCAGGCGCAGTCATACGCATGCACGTACATGTGTGTCTGATCTATTTTAATCCCTCGCCGTCCACTTCACACCAGAACCCCAATAGAATAGAGCATCATGTGGAACTGTGGATTTTAGATAGAAAGGAGATATCTTAAAGGGAAATTAATGCATTGCAGACCGTTGGCCATCTGTAATTTGCTATTGATGTAGTGGGGTAATATATACTATATATACAAAAGTTTGTGGACACCTCTTCAAACTAGTGGATTCGGCTATTTCAGTCACACCCGTTGCTGACAGGTGTATAGCATCGAGCACACAGCCATGCAATCTCCATAGACAAACATTGTCAGTAGAATGGCCTTACTGAAGAGCTCAGTGACTTTCAATGTGGCACCATTACAGGATGCCACCTTTCCAGCAAGTCAGTTCGTCTAATTTCTGCCCTGCTAGAGCTGCCCCCGGTCAACTGTAAGTGATGTTATTGTGAAGTGGAAACGTCTAGGAGCAACAATGGCTCAGCCAAGAAGAGGTAGGCCATACAAGCTCACAGAACGGGACCGCCGAGTGCTGAAGAGCTTAAAGTTCATCTGTCCTCTGTTGCAACACTCACTACCAAGTTCCAAACTGCCTCTGGAAGCAATATCAGCAGAATAACTGTTCGTCGGGAGCTTCATAAAATGGGTTTCCATGGCCGAGCCGCCACACACATGCCTAAGATCACCATGACCAATGCCAAGCGTCAGCTGTAGTGGTGTAAAGCTCGCTGCCATTGGACTCTGGAGCAGTGGAAACGCAATCTCTGGAGTGATGAATCACGCTTCACCATCTGGCAGTCCGACGGAGAACGTTACCTGCCCCAAGGCATAGTACTTGTGGAGGAGGAATAATGGTCTGGGGCTGTTTTTCATGGTTTTCAAATCACCCGCTACAGAATCAAACACCTGACAGCATGGAGTCAGCAGGAAACGGGAATATGCCTGGAGTTGTGGAGAGGGTCCGGGAGCATTCCAACATGCTAGCCAGCTTGGGCGAAGCGATGGATCGGGTTCTCCAGGTCGTCCAACGCCTGGAGAGGAGAGGACCCGACCCTTCGGCTCGAGGGGGCGAAACACCATTTCCTCCTCTGGACGGACCACCGTAACCTGGAGTACATCCGGGCAGCGAGGAGGCTGAACCCTCGCCAGGCCAGGTGGGCCCTATTCTTCACCCAGTTTGATTTCACATTGTCATACATACGGCTGTACGACATAGAGGAGAGGCCCATAGACAATACCCCCATACTCCCGGCCTCCTGTATTGTGGTGCCGGTAGTGTGGGCGGTGGACGCGGACATAGAGCGGGCGTCACAGAGCCATCTCCACATCAGTGCCCAGCTGGGCTGCGGTACGTGCCGTCTCTTGTCCGTGATCGTCTGATATATTGGGCACACACGTTCCCCTCCTCTGGTCACCCAGTTATCAGCCGTACAGTGGGCTGCCTGACCAGGAAGTACTGGTGGCCTACCTTGGCTAAGGACGTGAGGGTGTATGTCTCGTCCTGCTCAGTGTGCGCCCAAAGTAAGGCACCTAGGCACCTCCCAGGGGGTAAGTTACGTCCCTTACCAGTTCCACAATGGCCATGGTCCCACTTGTCAATTGACAATTGACTTCCTCACTGATCTTGCCCTCTCTCAGGGTAACACCACCATCCTGGTCATTGTGGACCACCTTTCTAAAGCCTGCCGCCTCCTTCCTCTGCACGGTCTCCCCACGGCCCTGCAAACCACAGAAGCCCTGTTTACTCACGTCTTCCGGCACTACGAGGTACCAGAGGACATAGTGTCTGATCAGGGTCCCCAGTTTACATCCAGGGTCTGGAAGGCGTTCATGGAGCGTCTGGGGGTCTCGGTCAGCCTGACCTCTGGGTTTCACCCCGAGTCTAATGGGCAGGTGGAATGGGTGAATCAGGATGTGGGTAGGTTCCTGCGGTCCTACTGCCAGGACCGGCCGGGGGAGTGGTCGGTGTTATTGCCACTGGCCGAATATGCCCAGAACTCTCTCCGCCACTCCTCCACTAACCTATCTCCATTTCAATGTGTTTTAGGTTATCAGCTGGTCCTGGCACCGTGGCATCAGAGCCAGACCGAAGTTCCTGCGGTGGATGACTGGTTTCAGCGCGCAGAGGAGACGTGGAACGCTGCCCACGTCCACCTCCAGCGCGCCGTGCGTCGCCAGAAGGCCAACGCTGACCACCACCGTAGTGAGGCCCCGGTCTTTGTACCGGGTGATCGGGTCTGGTTCTTGACCCGGAATCTTCCCCTCCGCCTGCCCTGCCGGAAGCTGAGCCCGCGGTTTGTGGGGCCGTTCAAAGTCCTGAGGAGAGTAAACGAGGTTACGTATAGGTTACAAACCCTGTTTGTAAGTCGCTCTGGATAAGAGCGACTTATGATGTAAATGTAAATGTTACTACTCCCTCCTGATTACCATATTAACCCCTCGTTTCACGTGTCTCTCCTCAGGCCGGTGGTGGCTGTTCCGCTCCAGGAGTCTGAGGTGCGGGAGGTCCCTCCGCCCCCTCTGGACATTGAGGGGGCCCCGGCGTACTCTGCCTTCAGTACCTCGTGGAGTGGGAGGGGTACGGTCCGGAGTAGCGGTGCTGGGTCCCGGTGAGGGATGTCCTCTATCTTTCCACCGTCGCCATCCACCTCTCCCTGCTCCGCGTCCTCCTGGCCGTCCCCAAGGGGGGGGCGGGGGGGGTACTGTCACGATGTTCGGGCAGCCTTAGGCATTCATCGTCACCGGCCTTCTAGCCACTGCCGCTCCTCATCTCATCATTCCATTTGTTTTGTCTTGTTTATTACACACACCTGGTTCATATCCCCTCAGTACCTGTATAAGTATTCCCTCTGCCCCCCTTGTCTTTGTGTGTGATTGTTTATTGTGGAGGTTACTATACCTCGGTGGAGCTATATTGTATTGTGTATCGCCGGGGTATTCACCCGTGTGCCTTGTTTTCCCCAGGGCGCACTCATTGCGCGTACCATTGTATTGCTGAATAAACCATTTCTTCTGTGATTTACCCTCCTGCGCCTGACTCCGTCCAAAATCACCCGCTACACCAGCCCCCGTATGAAATGTTAATGCATCATCTAAGATAGCATGAAAACCATTAGCTGTAAAATGTCATCCAGATGGAATACGCACACAGTATTGTTTGACACCTCGTTGGTAAATTATCTTCTGTTAATATGACACACAGTTGATGGAGGAGAGTAACTGGATATACTCATCCCCACAGTGGAATAAGACCTGGGTTCAATACTATTCAAAATCATTTCAAACACTTTATCTGGGCTTGATTCAGCTTACGTGGTGTAACGGAACCAAATTAGTAGTCCCAAACCCTGTCCATCTGGCACTCCAGACAGGCTAGAGCAAACTCAAAAAATACTTTAAAGACTTAGAATTGTATTTGAACCCAGATCTGAAGGGAATCCAGTGGGGAAAGTACCTAGACACTGAACTAATAGGAATATAGGGAGTAAGGTACATGTTTACACTAGTTGTACTGTAGCTAAAGTAGCTTTATATTGCATTGAGAAAACGAATTGATTTCACCCTGCACAGATGTTATTTTGTATGTGATTTACACTCATGGGGTAGCAGACTAGACTGGTGTTCTCTCTCTCTGGCCATGGTGGCCCACCAGATCCTCCTACACGACAAACTAATAACACCATGTCCTGAGCCTTGTGTATCCACCCGTTTCATTATGTAAAGAGTTATACTGTAGCCGCGTAGAGCAAACAGACGCTATCATTTGTAAGTCGCTCTGGATAAGAGCGTCTGCTAAATGACGTAAAAAAATTAATAAAAAATAAGCACTTAGATATGAATAAGTGTGCCCATGCAGCTTAGCTTTAATACAACAGCGGTTGGTACATACAGGGTAACTTTGGAATATAGTATAGTAGAATATAATATATGTCACTTAGCAAATGCTTTTATCCAAAGCCAATTACAGTACAGTAAGTGCATATATTTTTTCATTTGCGGATGTAATCCCTACAGGAATTGAACCAACTACCTTGTCTGTTGCCATTTTAACCGACTAAGTCACACAGGACCACATACTGTATACTTTAGGCCTATAGAGTATTTCATGTTCCATGGTATGATAGGAGCCAATGATTTATAGGCCTCTACAGTGCTGCTGCAGCTGGAGGTTGGTGAAATAAAGCAGGGACCCTGGTCAGATAGTTAACACTGACCGTGGGGATCTGTGTGTGTGTGTGTGTGTGTGTGTGTGTGTGTGTGTGTGGTGTGTGTGCGTGTCACCCTGCAGCTTTCATAGAATTTGGGGGACTTCCTGTCACAGTAGAAGCATCTGTTTACGTTAGTCATTAGCTGCCGAGTCAAAGAGCGTCGCTCGAGGCGTGGGAATGTGGGGAGCACAAAGCAGGGGGGGATGTGGGGAGCACAAGGCAGGGGGGGTATGTGGGGAGCACAAGGCAGGGGGGGAATGTGGGGAGCACAAAGCAGGGGGGAATGTGGGGAGCACAAGGCAGGGGGGGGATGTGGGGAGCACAAGGCAGGGGGGGAATGTGGGGAGCACAAGGCAGGGGGGGAATGTGGGGAGCACAAGGCGGGGGGGGGGGAATTGTGGGGAGCACAAGGCAGGGGGGTAATGTGGGGAGCACAAGGCAGGTGGGGAGTGTGGGGAGCACAAGGCAGGGGGGGAATGTGGGGAGCACAAGGCAGGGGGGAATGTGGGGAGCACAAGGCAGGGGGGGAATGTGGGGAGGCAGGGGGGGAAATGTGGGGAGCACAAGGCAGGAGGGGGAATGTGGGGAGCACAAGGCAGGGGGGGAATGTGGGGAGGCGGGGGGTGGAATGTGGGGAGCACAAGGCAGGGGGGGAATGTGGGGAGCACAAAGCAGGGGGGGAATGTGGGGAGCACAAGGCAGGGGGGGGTAATGTGGGGAGCACAAGGCAGGGGGGGGGGGAGCACAAGGCGGGGGGGGGAATGTGGGGAGCACAAGGCGGGGGGAATGTGGGGAGCACAAGGCGGGGGGGGAGTGTGGGGAGCACAAGGCAGGGGGGGGATGTGGGGAGCACAAGGCAGGGGGGGAATGTGGGGAGCACAAGGCAGGGGGGGAATGTGGGGAGCACAAGGCAGGGGGGGATGTGGGGAGCACAAGGCAGGGGGGGAATGTGGGGAGCACAAGGCAGGGGGGGAATGTGGGGAGCACAAGGCAGGGGGGGAATGTGGGGAGCACAAGGCAGGGGGGGAATGTGGGGAGCACAAGGCAGGGGGGGAATGTGGGGAGCACAAGGCAGGGGGGGGGGAATTGTGGGGAGCACAAGGCAGGGGGGTAATGTGGGGAGCACAAGGCAGGGGGGGAGTGTGGGGAGCACAAGGCAGGGGGGGAATGTGGGGAGCACAAGGCAGGGGGGAATGTGGGGAGCACAAGGCAGGGGGGGGATGTGGGGAGCACAAGGCAGGGGGGGATTGTGGGGAGCACAAGGCATTGGGGGATGTGGGGAGGCAGGGGGGGAAATGTGGGGAGCACAAGGCAGGAGGGGGAATGTGGGGAGCACAAGGCAGGGGGGGAATGTGGGGAGGCGGGGGGGGGCATGTGGGGAGCACAAGGCAGGGGGGGAATGTGGGGAGCACAAGGCAGGGGGGGAATGTGGGGAGCACAAGGCAGGGGGGTAATGTGGGGAGCACAAGGCAGGGGGGGAATGTGGGTAGCACAAGGCAGGGGGGGGGAATTGTGGGGAGCACAAGGCAGGGGGGTAATGTGGGGAGCACAAGGCAGGGGGGGAGTGTGGGGAGCACAAGGCAGGGGGGGAATGTGGGGAGCACAAGGCAGGGGGGAATGTGGGGAGCACAAGGCAGGGGGGGAATGTGGGGAGCACAAGGCAGGGGGGGATTGTGGGGAGCACAAGGCAGTGGGGGATGTGGGGAGGCAGGGGGGGGAAATGTGGGGAGCACAAGGCAGGAGGGGGAATGTGGGGAGCACAAGGCGAATGTGGGGAGGCGGGGGGGGCATGTGGGGAGCACAAGGCAGGGGGGGAATGTGGGGAGGCAGGGGGGGGGTGTGGGGAGCACAAAGCAGGGGGGGGATGTGGGGAGCACAAGGTAGCAGGGGGGGTGGTGGGGAGCACAAGGCAGGGGGGGAATGTGGGGAGCACAAGGCAGGGGGGGGGGAGCACAAGGCAGGGGGGGGGGAATGTGGGGAGCACAAGGCGGGGGGGAAATGTGGGGAGCACAAGGCAGGGGTGAGGAATGTGGGGAGCACAAGGCAGGGGGGGGAAATGCGGAACATAAGGGAGGGGAACAAATGGGGAACATAAGGCGGGGGGGAAATGGGGAACATAAGGGAGGGGAACAAATGGGGAACATAAGGGAGGGGAACAAATGGGGAACATAAGGGAGGGGAACAAATGGGGAACATAAGGGAGGGGAACAAATGGGGAACACAAGGCAGGGGAACAAATGGGGAACATAAGGCAAGGAAATGAATGGGGAACACAAGGCAGGGGAATGAATGGGGAACACAAGGCAGGGGAATGAATGAGGAACACAAGGCAGGGGAACGAATGGGGAACAGAAGGCAGGGGAACGAATGGGGAACAGAAGGCAGGGGAACGAATGGGGAACAGAAGGCAGGGGAACGAATGGGGAACAGAAGGCAGGGGAACGAATGAGGAACACAAGGCAGGGGAACGAATGGGGAACAGAAGGCAGGGGAACGAATGGGGAACAGAAGGCAGGGGAACGAATGGAGAACAGAAGGCAGGGGAACGAATGGGGAACAGAAGGCAGGGGAACGAATGAGGAACACAAGGCAGGGGAACGAATGGGGAACAGAAGGCAGGGGAACGAATGGGGAACAGAAGGCAGGGGGACGAATGGAGAACAGAAGGCAGGGGAACGAATGGGGAACACAGGGGGATGTCCTCACACAGAGGACGATGAGCAGGTAGGTGGGGGAAGTAGTGGACCTCTGGGGAAGCATGTACTGTAAAGTAGAGAACCCCCAGCACTCAGGCATGCATACGCACACCTTTGAAAGCACACATAAACACACACACAAACTGAAGTGATTGCATGCATGCACATGTACACACGAGCGTGTGTTGCCACTAGGTTAGGGCTGCCATCCTGTCTCTACTGGTATAATCCTCCAGTCCAGTTGGCTTTCCAGACCCACTGACCACCGACTCCAACTAAACACACACACAAGCATGTATACACACACACATACAGTACATACAGTAAATACATACATACATGCACACATGTACACACACACACACACACACAAATACACACATGCACACACACACACACTCTCTAGACACACAGCCATCAGAGCACTCAAACCTCAGCAGATCAGTTTCACAGTCAAGCTAATGTAATAAAACCCAAAGGGATCTGTCCCAAATGGCACCCTATTCCCTATGTAGTACACTACTCCCCATTGGGCTCTGGTCAGAAGTAGTGCACTATATTGGGAGTGGGGTACTATTTGGGACGCACACAGTAACGGTTCATGTTAACTGTAAGATATTCTACTGTTATTGCCAAAGATAGTAACCTAACCTCCATCCAACCCAACATTTCATGACGCAGCTTTCCGGTTTGTTTACGACTGAAATAACCTGGACAGTTATTGGGTCAGTGGACTCTAAACTTTGCGTCCCCAAATATGTATCAGGACAAATAAACAGCTTAGTTCCATGGACGCTGTCAGTGAAAGGCCACATCCATCCCCCTAGCCCCTGTGTCTCTGTGTTATCACTTCAGGCTATAGGCCCAGCCTGCCATCCGGTCTCTGGTATGTGTGCGTGTGTGTGTTTTGCCACTAGGTTAGGGCTGCCATCCTGTCTCTACTGGTATAATCCTCTGGTCCAGTCGGCTTTCCAGACCCACTGACCACCGACTCCAAGTAAACACACACACAAGCACGTATACACACAGACACAAACACACACACACACGCACACGCACACACACACACGCACGCACACACACAGCTTTATCCATGTGTTTAGTAGCCAGGGGGATACAATGGATGAGGAATTCCCTTCTCAGGAGAAATTCCCTGCCAAAGACTACAAAGACAGACACACATACACATTAGGATCACACAGCCAAGCGCATACAATGGAACTGTTAATGTTGCACTGTAACATTTATGGCTGTTTTGTGGCAGTTTCCAAACAACATGAGATTACTGGGCCTAACGTGGCATTCTTCTCTGCTAAGATGTATTGTTTTAGTAGAGGGAAAGCCCTTTTGTCAAGGGATCATCTCTTTACAATCCTCAAACTGGGTCATTCCTTTCTTACGACACTGGAATGTTCTTTGGGTCTCTGAAAATCATCACGGTAACTTTTTTCGTTGTCTTGTTGTTTGAGATGCCGCCATTTTGTTCTGATTGAACTGTATGAATACAAGGGCAGTTAGGCCACACACACAGGCAGTGAAATGCCCAATTTCTCAGTTTCTGTTATGGTTTTATTTGGGTTAGTACACAGCCATGTTGCCCTTTTAAACAAAGCCCAGCTAAAATGGCTTCCAGGGACGTGTGCTCATCAATCATGACATAATTGAACACTGAGCATTGTAGTCGGAAACACTGAGCCTTGTGGTTGGAACACTCTGGCCTCCAGTCCAACACGTTGTCCTCTCGTTTAATGCTGTTTATTTTTCAGAATCACCTTTGAATTCTGAATTCTAGAGTCTATTTGATTCTGTGAAAATCACCAAGGTAGCCAAGGCTTTGTGAGATGCCACCATGTTGTATTCAACTGGGCCCGGTTTCCCGACAGTGATGGAACTTAGGCTTACAAGTGTTTTAACAGTGCATCTTTCGAAGATGTAACATGCGTTTCCCAAAACACCACACAGAGAGAACGGTCGCTAAGTGAGTCGTTGGAGCAGGTGTGGATACTGATAGGATCTAAATAGATCGATTTTTGTATTATGTTAAATTAGATGTCCACGGGGGCGCAGAAATTGTAGGCTAAGGGTTAATTGCAAAGACGGATAAACCATGTGATTCTACAGTATCTTTAGAACATTTTATCAAATCAAATGTATTTTTACATCAGCAGATGTCACAAAGTGCTTATACAGAAACCCAGCCTAAAACCCCAAACAGCACACAATGCAGATGTAATAGCAGATATCTTCTGGGCAAAAACACATTTAGCAACGCATTTAGCCGTTCTACGAGTGCTCTGAGGCAGGCGTTAGATTCCGAGCGTTTTCAAGTGCAACGTTAATAACGATGGTTTTGGGAAACAGCTTGGAGATTAAACGATGCTCCTACGAATCTTCTAACGATGAACTTAGCCTTAAGATGCTTTTGGGAAACCAGGCCCTTTTTGAATAGGAAAGGCCAGGCCACACACAGGCAACAGAATGGTCAAGTTCTGTTATTGTTTTGTTTGGTTAAGTAACAAGGCCACGGACGTCTGCTCATCAACGTACAGCAAGCTTTTGGTTGTGGTTGGAACACTGAGCATTGTGGTTGGAACACTCTGGCCTCCAGTCCAACACTTTGGCCTCTGTTGCTAAATTATGTTTATTTTTCCCCCTCAGGATCTCCTTTGAATTCTGAATTCTGAGTCTTTAGGGCGTGTAGACAAGCATGTGAACATCAACAGGAGGCCCTCTGATGGGGAGATGTTCCCCTACGCAAGCTCACACCACACACATGTGCACACACATGCTCAAAAGATAAAGGTCCTCAAACTGAAATATGAAGGTTTTCATCCTGACCCTGTATAAATTGAAGTCGTGAGACGACCATCACACAAGAGCCCTAAAACGCTGACATATGTGTTTGTTGCAGATCAGCTACTCTATCCGTCACTATTTCCCATGTTCTCAGACCCTCGCTAGGCATTTTACTGGATTACATTCGATACTTGGTGCCATCAAACCCCTGCAACTTATCCAGAACGCTGCCGCCCACCTGGTTTTCAACCTTCCGAAGTTCTCCCATGTCACCCTGCTCCTCCGTATACTCCATTGGCCTCCAGTCAAAGCTCACATCCACTACAAGACCATGGTGCTTGCCTATGGAGCAGCTAGGGGAACTGCCCCACCCTACCTTCAGGTTATGCTCAAACCCTACACCCCAACCCGAGCCCTCCGTTCTGCCACATCTGGTTTATTGGCCATCCCACCCCTATGGGGGTCTGCTCTCGCTCATCCCAGTCAAAGCTCTTCTCTGTCCTGGCTCCCCAATGGTGGAACCAGAAACACCCTAAAGTCAGGATAGCGGAATCCCAATGAATCTTCCAAAAACGTCTGAAGTCCTATCTCTTCAAAGAGTATCCCCCTCACCCCAAAACAATGTGGATATGTTCCCACCGTGAAGCATGGAGGAGGTGTGAAGGTGTGGGGGTGTTTTGCTGGGGACACTGTCTGTGATTTATTTAGAATTCAAGGCACACTTAACCAGCATGGCTACCACAGCATTCTGCAGTGATATGCCATCCCATCTGGTTTGGGCTTAGTGGGACAATAATTTGTTTTTCAACAGCACAATGACCCAACACACCTCCAGGCTGTGTAAGGGCTATTTGACCAAGGAGGAGAGTGATGGAGTGCTGCATCAGATGACCTGGCCTCCATAATCCCCTGACCTCAACCAATTGAGATGGTTTGGGATGAGTTGGACTGCAGAGTGAAGTAAAAGCAGCCAACAAGTGCTCAGCATATGTGGGAACTCCTTCAAGACTGTTGGAAAACCATTCCAGGTGAAGCTGGTTGAGAGAATGCCAATAGTGTGCAAAGCTGTCATCAAGGCAAACGGTGGCTACTTTGAAGAATCTCAAATATATTTGTTTAACACTTTTCTGGTTACTACATGATTCCATATGTGTTATTTTATAGTTTTGATATCTTCACTATTATTCTACAACGTAAAAAATAGTAAAAATAAAGAAAAACCCTTGAATGAGTAGTTGTGTCCAAACTTTTGACTGGTACCGTGTATCACAGGAGGCACCTTTAATTGAGGCGGGCTCATAGTAATGGCTGGAACGGAATTATGGTATGGTATCGGACTCATTAAACGCATGGTTTTAGTTGTTCGTCTTTAAGCTACCGTCAAATCCATTAAACGAAATAAAATGTTATTTGTCACATGCTTTGTAAACAGGTGTAGACAAATAACATGGCAATATACAGGGAGCACGAGTACCGAGTCCATGTGCAAGGGTACGAGGTAATTGAGGTAGCTACAGTGCATTCAGAAAGTATTCAGACCCCTTGCTTTTTCCACCTTTTGTTACGATACAGCCTTATTCTAAAATTGATGAAATTTCCAAACAATGAAATCTCCAAACAATACCACATAATGACAAAGCAAAAACAGTTTTTTTGAATTTTTGGGAAATTGATTAGAAATTAAAAACGGAAATATCACACTTATATAAGTATTCAGATCCTTTACTCAGTACTTTGTTGAAGCACATTTGGCAGCGATTACAGCCTCGAGTCTTGTCTTGGGTATGACACGACAAGCGTCATACCCAAGACATACCTGTATTTGGGAAGTTTCTCCCATTCTTCTTTGCAGATCCTCTCAAGCTCTGTCAGGTTAGATGAGGAGCGTCGCTGCACATCTTTTTTCAGGTCTCTCCAGAGATGTTCGATCGGGTTTAAGTCCGGGCTCTGGCTGGGCCACTCAAGGACATTCAGAGACTTTTCCCAAGACACTCCAGCGATGTCTTGGCTGTGTGCTTAGGGTCGGTGTCCTGTTGGAAGGTGAACATTTGCCCCAGTCTGAGGTCCTGAGCGCTTTGGAGCAGGACGCTTGTCATTCAGGCCAAAGAATTCAATCTTGGTTTCATCAGACCAGATAATCTTGTTGGTCTGAGAGTCCTTTAGGTGCCTTTTGGCAAACTCCAAGCGGGCTGGCATGTGCCTTTTACTGAGGAGTGGCTTGCGTCTGGCCACTATACCATAAAGACCTGATTGGTGGAGTGCTGCAGAGATGGTTGTCCTTCTGGAAGGTTATCCCATCTCCACAGAGGAACTCTGGAGATCTGTCAGAGTGACCATTGGGTTTTTGGTCACTTCCCTGACCAAGGAAGTCTTGGTCCTTCCAAACTTCTTCCGTCTAAGAATGATGGAGAACACTGTGTTCTTGGGGAACTTCAACGCTGCATACAGGTTTTGTTACCCTTCCCCAGATCTGTGCCTTGACACAATCCTGTCTCGGAGCTCTACGGACAATTCCTTCGACCTCATGGCTTGGTTTTTGCTCTGACATGCACTGTCAACTGTGGGACCTTATATAGACAGGTGTGTGCCTTTCCAAATCATGTCCAATCATTTTAATCTACCACAGGTGGACTCCAGTCAAGTTGTAGAAACATCTCAAGGACGATCAATGGAAACAGGATGCACCTGAGCTCAATTTCAAGTTTCATAGCAAAGGGTCTGAATACTTATGTAAATAAGGTATTTCTGTTCTGCATTTGTAATACATTTGCAAACATTTCTAGAAACCTGTTTTTGATTTGTCGTTATGGGGTATTGTGTGTAGATTGATAAGGACACTTTTTTATTTAATCCATTTTAGAATAAGGCTGTAACGTAACAAAATGTGGAAAAAGTCAAGGGGTCTGAATACTTTCCGAATACACTACCGTTCAAAAGTTTGGGGTCACTTAGAATTGTCCTTGTTTTCGAAAGGAAAGCAATTTTTTACATCAAATTGATCAGAAATACAGTGTAGACATTGTTAATGTTGTAAATGGCTATTGTAGCTGGAAACGGCTGATTTTTAATGGAATATCTACATAGGCGTACAGAGACCCATTATCAGCAACCATCAGTCCTGTGTTCCAATGGCACATTATGTTTGCTAATCCAATTTTATCATTTTAAAAGGCTAATTGATCATTAGAAAACCCTTTTGCAATTATGTTAGCACAGCTGAAAACTGTTGTGCTGGTTAAAGAAGCAATAAAACTGGCCTTCTTGAGACTAGTTGAGTATCTGGAGCATCAGCAATTGTGGGTTCGATTACAGGCTCAAAATGGCAAGAAACAAATAACTTTCTTCTGAAACTCGTCAGTCTATTCTTGTTCTGAGAAATGAAGTCTATTCCATGTGAGAAATTGTCAAGAAACAGCTCTTTGTAAATATTATGGTCTGCAGCTTATTATGAGGTATTGTAACTCAGCAACAACTCAAGACTTCCTTAACATTAGAGAGCACAAAACCAGCTGTTGTTCACAGAGACATGTCTCCATGTTCCCTCTATCTCTGAGGGTGTGTATTTTCACGGGAGAGTAGCCTCTCACTATATTGATTCATCTGGCTGGTGACTGTTGCTCCTTTTTAAAGCTGCAATATGTAATTTTTTGTGTGACCAAATTCACATAGAAATCGGAGTTATAGATCTGTCATTATTATTATATTTTACAGTCTTCTCCCATCACTGCAACTCCCGTACGGACTCAGGAGAGGCGAATATCGATAGCCATGCGTCCTCCGAAACACGATCGTGCCAAGCCGCACTGCTTCTTGACCCGGAAGCCAGCCGCACCAATGTGTCGGAGGAAACACTGTATAACTGCCGACTGTGTCAGCATGCATGCGCCCAGCCCACCACAAGAGTATCTAGAGTGCAATGGTACAAGGACATCCCGGCCGGCCAAACCCTCCCCTAACCCGGACGACATTGGCCAATTTTGCATCCCCTCATGTGTCTCCCAGTCACGGCCGGCTGCGACACAGACCGGGATCGAACCCAGATCTGTAGTGATGCCTCAAGCACTGCAGTGCCTTAGACCGCTGCGCCACTCGGGAGGCCTAGATCTGTCATTCTCATATAAAGCAAGTCTAAGAAGCGGTAGGTCTGTTCTGTGCGCAGTATTTATTTTCTTCCCGTTCTGAAGTTTCGTTTTTGCGTATTTTACTTTGAGTAGAATAGAGTAGAGTAGAGTGTAGAGTAGAGTAGAGTATTGTAGAGTAGAGAATATAGAGTAGAGTAGAGTAGAGACTATAGTAGAGTAGAGAGTTGAGTAGAGACTAGAGTAGAGTAGAGTAGAGTAGAGTAGAGTAGAGTAGAGTAGAGTAGAGTAGAGTAGAGCAGAGCAGAGCAGAGCAGAGTAGAGACTAGAGTAGAGATTAGTAGAATAGAGTAGAGTAGAGTGTAGAGTATAGTATAATAAAGTAGAGTAGAGAGTAGAGTAGAGTATTGTATAGTATTGTATAGTATAATAAAGTAGAGTAGAGAGTAGAGTAGAGTATTGTATAGTATTGTATAGTATTGTAGAGTAGAGTAGAGTAGAGTAGAGTAGAGTAGAGTAGAGTATTGTATAGTATTGTATAGTATTGTAGAGTAGAGTAGAGTAGAGATTAGAGTATTGTAGAGTAGAGACTAGAGTAGAGTAGAGCAGAGCAGAGCAGAGTAGAGTAGAGTAGAGCAGACTAGAGTAGAGTAGAGATGAGTAGAATAGAGTAGAGACTAGAGAAGAGTAGAGTAGAGTAGAGTGTTGTAGAGTAGATTAGACTAGAGTAGAATAGAGGCTAGAGACTAGAGACTAGAGACTAGAGTAGAGATTAGTAGAATAGAGTAGAGTAGAGTGGAGTAGAGTAGAGACTAGAGTAGAGTAGAATAAAGTAGAGTAGATTAGACTAGAGTAGAGTAGAGTAGAGTGGAGTAGAGTAGAGTAGAGACTAGACTAGAATAGAGACTGGAGTAGAGTAGAGACTAGAGTAGAGTAGACTAGAATAGAGAGTAGAGTAGAGTAGAGTAGAGTAGAGTAGAATAAAGTAGAGACTAAAATAGAGCAGATCAGAGTAAAGCAGAGTAGAGTAGAGTAGAGCAAAGTAGAATAAAGTAGAGACTAGACTAAAGTAGAGTAGAGCAGAGAAGAGCAGAGTTGCACAGCTTCATAGATCATTACTTTTCATCACACTGCTGGGGCTGAGGTGGGGAGACTATCTGAACACTGCTGGGGCTGAGGTGGGGAGACTATCTGAACACTGCTGGGGCTGAGGTGGGGAGACTATCAGAACACTGCTGGGGCTGAGGTGGGGAGACTATCAGAACACTGCTGGGGCTGAGGTGGGGAGACTATCAGAACACTGCTGGGGCTGAGGTGGGGAGACTATCTGAACACTGCTGGGGCTGAGGTGGGGAGACTATCTGAACACTGCTGGGGCTGAGGTGGGGAGACTATCTGAACACTGCTGGGGCTGAGGTGGGGAGACTATCTGAACACTGCTGGGGCTGAGGTGGGGAGACTATCAGAACACTGCTGGGGCTGAGGTGGGGAGACTATCAGAACACTGCTGGGGCTGAGGTGGGGAGACTATCAGAACACTGCTGGGGCTGAGGTGGGGAGACTATCTTAATACCTATCCTCAGTATTCTGTATCACATTTGCAGAGAGAATTAGAAATGTCACTTCTCAGAAGGTGCTCTGCTCTAGCCACTCACTGTGTCGCCCAATCCATATCCACAAGCAGATGTAAATGAGCTGTCAGATAAATCTGGCGCAACGCATCACTTTTCCTTTCTGAGACGTATGTTTTTGTTGTACCCTGTCGCTGCCCAAATAAACAGAGTAAATACAAATAAATAAATAGAGGAATTGTACATCCCATTTCTCTCTCCGCTTATCACTCCCTGAGCCCATAACGCCGCTGCTCTCTTAAAGGGGTACACACCCATTACACATGACGTCTCTATTTCACCATGCACATACCTACTCCTACAGACCTACAGACCTACTCCTGTACATAAACTCAGCAAAAAAAGAAACGCCCTCTCACTGTCAACTGTGTTTTTTTCAGCAAACTTAACATGTGTAAATATTTGTATGAACATAACAAGATTCAACAACTGAGACATAAACTGAACAAGTTCCACAGACGTGACTAACAGAAATTGTATAATGTGTCCCTGAACAAAGGGGGGGTCAAAATCAAAAGTAACAGTCAGTATGTGGTGTGGCCATCAGCTGCATTAAGTACTGCAGTGCATCTCAGTATGAAAATGTATGCACTCACTAACTGTAAGTCGCTCTGGATAAGAGCGTCTGCTAAATGACTAAAATTTAAAATGTAAATCTCCTCCTCATGGACTGCACCAGATTTGCCAGTTCTTGCTGTGAGATGTTACTCCACTCTTCCACCAAGGCACCTGCAAGTTCCCAGACATTTCTGGGGGGAATGGCCCTAGCCCTCACCCTCCGATCCAACAGGTCCCATACGTGCTCAATGGGATTGAGATCCGGGCTCTTCGCTGGCCATGGCAGAACACTGACATTCCTGTCTTGCAGGAAATCATACACAGAACGAGCAGTATGGCTGGTGGCATTGTCATGCTGGACGGTCAAGTCAGGATGAGCCTGCAGGAAGGGTACCACATGAGGGAGGAGGATGTCTACCCTGTAATGCACAGCGTTGAGATTGCCTGCAATGACAACAAGCTCAGTCCGATGATGCTGTGACACACCGCCCCAGACCATGACGGACCCTCCACCTCCAAATCGATCCCGCTCCAGAGTACAGGCCTCGGTGTAACGCTCATTCCTTCGATGATAAACGCGAATCCGACCATCACCCCAGGTGAGACAAAACCGCGACTCGTCAGTGAAGAGCACTTTTTGCAAGTCCTGTCTGGTCCAGCGACGGTGGGTTTGTGCCCATAGGAGACGTTGTTGCCAGTGGTGTCTGGTAAGGACCTGCCTTACACCAGGCCTACAAGCCCTCAGTCCAGCCTCTCTTAGCCTATTGCGGACAGTCTGAGAACTAATGGAGGGATTGTGCGTTCCTGGTGTAACTCGGGCAGTTGTTGTTGCCATCCTGTACCTGTCCCGCAGGTGTGATGTTCAGATGTACCGATCCTGTCCAGGTGTTGTTACATGTGGTCTGCCATTGCAAGGACGATCAGCTGTCCATCCTGTCACAGGCGTCTCACAGTACGGACATTGCAATTTATTGCCATGGCCACATCTGCAGTCCTCATGCCTCCTTGCAGCATGCCTAAGGCATGTTCACGCAGATGAGCAGAAAGGCCTCTTTAGTGTCCTAAGTTTTCATAACTGTGACCTTAACTGCCTACCATCTGTACATTTTAGTCATTTAGCAGATGCTCTTATCCAGAGCGACTTACAGTTAGTGAGTGCATACATTTTCTATCTTTTTTTCAAACTGGCCCCCCGTGGGAATCGAACCCTCAACCCTGGTGTTGCAAACGCCATGCTCTACCAACTGAGCTACACGGGACTGTAAGCTGTTAGTGTCTTAACGACCGTTCCACAGGTGCATGTTCATTAATTGTTTATGGTTCATTGAAAAAGCATGGGAAACAGTGTTCAAACCCTTTACAATGAAGATCCGTGAAGTTATTTGGGTTTTAACTAATTATGTTTGAAAGACAGGGTCCTGAAAAAGGGACGTTTCCTTTTTTTGTTGAGTTTAGATCACCACCTCTCTGAACAGAGATGCAATTTAAGCTAGCCCGCCAGCCCGAGGCTATCACTTTTCTAGACCGGGTCAGTGGAAAATGTGAATAATGTTCAGCTAGGGAAAATTGAAGTCTTTCAAATATCGTACGGCACTGATTTTGGACCCGATTATGGACCTGTGATCTACTATCCCAGCTGGCCAGGGCCCGAAATCCTTAAATCCCATCCCTGCTCTTAACAGGACACTGCTGTATCAACCCCAGTCTCCCGCACAAAGAATGGGATCTTTCACCTCAGTACCGCTCTGCTCCAGCCTCTCACTGTCGTAAAGATGGAAGGATGGGACCCTGAGAAATGGAGCAGATGCGTTGACGTCATCCACCCCCGTGCGACTGTACAAGCTGACTGTTGCATTGTGCGTGGGTGGCAACACGGTCATGGACAAACGTACCAAGCTGTTGTCCTTGTAGTCTGACATGGGGTCACACACTCATGCACGCACACTCACAGTCTGGCATGTGGTCAGGCACCATGGCACCGTCAGCACGTCTGACTCTCACTGCTGCAGTCTTCAAAATAAATTAGACCCTGCAGCTTACCTGAAATGGTGTGTGTGTGTGTGTGTGTGTGTGAGTGTGTGTGTGTGTGTGTATGTGTGTGTGTGTGTGTGTGTGTGTGTATGTGTGCGTGTGTGTGTGTGTGTGTGTGCGTGTGTGTGTGTGTGTGTGTGTGTGTGTGTGTGTGTGTGTGTGTGTGTGTGTGTGCGTGTGTGTGTGTGTGAGTGTGTGTGTGCGTGTATGTGTGTGTGGACGTGTTCAACTATACTTTCGGGGACCAGAAGTTCCTACAAGAATAGTAAACAAACAAATATTTGACCAACTGGGGTCACCCTGTTAGTCCCACAAGATCAAATTATATTTCTAGGGGGTTTAGGGTTATTTAAAATTAGGGTTAGGGTTAGAATGAGGTGAGCATTAGGAGCTAGGGTTAGTTTTAGGGTTAGGGATTGGCGCTAGGGTTAGGTTTAGGGTTTGGGTTAAGGTTAGGTTTTAGGGGTTAAGGTTAGGGTTAGGGTTAGGGTTAGGGTTAAGGTTATGGTTAGAGTTAGGGTAAGAATTAGGTTTAGGGGTTAGGGAAAATATGATTTTTATTGTGTGTGTATGTACTAGAACTTCCAATACACTGATTAATATAGGCGATGTAACCTATTGTTTACATTATGTGTGCTGAGGTATATGTTTTGGTTTGGGCTTTGGGTTGTATCAGAACATGTTCAACCATATATTATTTTAAAACAACAACTTTAAAAACATGATGTTCTGATTGTCACGGTTTCGGCCGAGGCTGCTCCTCCTCCTGGTTCGGGCAGGCTTCGGCGATCGCCGTCCCCGGAGTACTAGCTGCCACCGCTCTATGTTTCGTCATTCGATTGCTTTTGTCTGTCTGTATCACCTGTGTCCATTTGTGTGTTGATTGCGTGTCTTATAAGTTCCTTGTTTTGTTCTAGTATGATTGTGTGTTGTTAATTACTGCCACAGTGTCGGAGCTACGTCTTTGCTCCCTGTTTGTTTTGTGTTTTAGTGTTTACGCGTGTGCGTAATTCTCCCTCGCCTCTTTGTGTTTTTGAGGTCGGAGGTTTTCCTATTATACTTTGGACTATTAAATACTGTTGGACTTAACCTCAGTGTCCTGCGCCTGACTCCTCCACCACATCCACATCGGTTTAGTGACAGAACAACACACCACCATGGAGTCAGCAGGAACAGCGGCGGCACCCGAATCCCTGGAGGACCGGATCAACTACCAGGACACCATGATCCGGCAACTCGGGGCCGCCATGGAAGAGGTGTCCAACACTCTGCGCCGATTGGTGAATCGAGAGGTGCCCACGCACTCTTACAACATCCCATCACCAACGGCCAGTCCTCCTCTCTCAGCACCGGAACCCAGTGGCATTCGGCTCTCGCTCCCGAGGGCATATGACGGTTCTGCAGCCGGGTGTCAGGGATTCCTCCTGCAGGTGGAACTTTACCTTGCCACCATACACCCGGCGCCCTCGGGATACGAGAGCGTCTCTGCCCTCATCTCCTGTCTATCCGGCAAGGCGTTGGAGTGGGACAACGCCGAATGGAGGGGAATAGACGCCGCAACCATCACCTATGCGGAGTTCTCCCGCCGCTTCAGGGCTGTCTTCGATCATCCACCTGAGGGGAAAGCGGCGGGAGAGCGTCTATTCCACCTCCGACAGGGGAAGAGGAGCGCACAGGAGTTCGCACTGGAGTTCCGGACACTAGCGGCGGATGCGGGGTGGAATGAGAGGGCCCTCATCGACCACTACCGGTGTAGCCTACGAGAGGACGTTCGTCGTGAGCTGGCCTGCAGGGACACCAACCTGTCGTTCGACCAGTTGGTGGACATTTCCATCCGTCTAGACACCCTGCTGGCTACCCGCGGACGTCCCGAGTGGGGGTCGTCCATTCCACCCTCCAGCACTTCCGAGCCGATTCCCATGGAGCTCGGGGGTGCTGGTGCTAGAGAGAGGAGGAGAGGGAACCCAAGGGGGGCCATCCCCTGCACCACCTGTGGTCGTGGAGGACACACCGCGGCCAGGTGCTGGGGAGGGTCTCCTGGGAGAGGTGACAACAGGCCACGCACTGGGGAGTCATTTCAGGTGAGTAGGCGCCCCACTTACCCAGAGCTTTCTGTTGGTCACATGAGTATTCCTGTGAGATTTCCACAGGTGGCACCTCATTCCCAGCATAAGGCGCTAGTAGATTCAGGCGCAGCTGGGAACTTTATTGATCGGGCATTTTGTGGTAGGTTAGGAATTCCCCTTCGGCCGGTAGAAGCTCCATTTCCTGTCCACGCATTAGACAGCCGGCCGTTGGGGTCGGGTCTGATCAGGGATGTCACAGCACCACTGACGATGACGACGCAGGGGGGTCATGAGGAGATCATTCAGTTTTATCTGATTGACTCTCCTGCGTACCCCGTGGTGTTGGGCCTTCCCTGGTTAAGCACCCATGATCCTACCATAGCGTGGCAACAGAGGGCTCTTATGGAGTGGTCTGCCCAGTGTGTAGGGAGATGTCTAGGTGTTTCCGTAGGGGCGACCTCGGTAGAGAGTCCGAACCAAGTGCCCGCACTGCGCATTCCCCCTGAGTATGAGGATTTAGCACTCGTGTTTAGCAAATCGAGGGCAACACGGCTACCTCCTCATAGACAAGGGGACTGTGCGATAAATCTCCAGACAGGAGCAGCTCTTCCCCGGAGTCGTGTGTATCCCCTGTCTCAAGAGGAAACAGCGGCTATGGAGACTTACATAGCCGAGTCCTTGAAACAGGGATACATACGGTCCTCCACTTCCCCGGTCTCCTCGAGTTTCTTCTTTTGAAGAAGAAGGACGGGGGATTGCGCCCGTGTATTGATTACCGTAGTCTCAATCAGATCACAGTTAAATACAGTTACCCACTTCCACTGATTGCGACGATGACGGAGTCATTACGCGGAGCGCGGTTCTTCACAAAGTTGGATCTCAGGAGCGCGTACAATCTGGTGCGCATTAGGGAGGGGGATGAATGGAAAACAGCATTTAGCACCACCTCGGGTCATTACGAGTATCTCGTCATGCCATACGGGTTAATGAATGCTCCTTCAGTCTTCCAATCCTTTGTTGACGAGATTTTCCGGGACATGCATGGGCAGGGTGTAGTAGTTTACATCGACGACATCCTAGTGTATTCTTCTACACGAGCCGAGCATGTAGCCCAGGTGCGCCGAGTGTTGAGAAGACTGTTGGAGCATGACTTGTATGTCAAGGCAGAGAAATGCCTGTTCTTCCAGGAGTCCGTCTCCTTTTTGGGTTATCGGTTGTCCGCGTCTGGCGTGGAGATTGAGGTAGACCGGGTATCGGCCGTGCGTAATTGGCAAACTCCAACCACTGTAAAAGAGGTGCAGCAGTTCTTGGGTTTTGCTAATTGCTACCGGAGGTTTATTCGGGATTTTGGACAGGTTGCAGCTCCCATTACGTCCCTGCTAAAGGGGGGTCCGGTTCGTTTGCAGTGGTCGGCTGAGGCGGACAGGGCATTTGTCAAACTAAAGAACCTGTTCACCTCGGCTCCTGTGCTGGCGCATCCGGATCCCTCTTTACCATTCCAAGTAGAGGTAGACACGTCCGAGACCGGTATTGGGGCAGTTCTGTCACAACGGTCCGGCACGCCACCTAAACTCCGCCCCTGTGCGTTCTACTCCAAGAAGCTCAGCTCGGCGGAGCGTAACTATGATGTTGGGGACAGGGAGCTGTTAGCCGTAGTCCAGGCCCTAAAGGTGTGGAGGCATTGGCTTGAGGGGGCTCAACACCCTTTCCTCATTCTGACTGATCACCGTAACCTGGAGTACATCCGGGCAGCTAGGAGATTGAACCCTCGTCAGGCTAGGTGGAACATGTTCCTAACCCGGTTCGTTTTTAAGATCACATACATCCCTGGGTCCCAGAATGGTAAGGCAGACGCCCTGTCCCGGCGGTATGACACAGAGGAGAGGTCCAACGAGCCTACTTCCATATTGCCGGAGTCTTGTTTGGTGGCTCCGGTGGTATGGGAGGTCGATGCGGAAATCGAGCGGGCACTGCGTACCGACCCTACTCCCCCCGAGTGTCCTGTGGGGCGGACGTACGTTCCGCTCGAGATTCGTGATCGACTGATTTATTGGGCTCATACATCACCCTCCTCTGGACATCCAGGTATTGGCCGGACCGTGCACTGTCTTAGCATGAAATACTGGTGGCCAACGTTAGCTAGGGATGTGAGGGTTTATGTCTCCTCCTGCTCGGTGTGTGCCCAGTGTAAGGCGCCTAGACATTTGCCCAGGGGTAAGCTACATCCCCTGCCCGTTCCACAACGACCATGGTCCCACCTATCGGTGGATTTCGTAACCGATCTTCCCCCCTCCCAGGGGAATACCACCATTTTGGTCGTTGTGGATCGGTTTTCCAAGGCCTGTCGTCTCCTTCCCATGCCGGGTCTCCCTACTGCCCTACAAACCGCTGAGGCCCTATTTACCCATGTTTTCCGGCACTATGGGGTCCCCGAGGATATAGTGTCTGACCGAGGTCCCCAGTTCACCTCCAGAGTTTGGGGGGCGTTCATGGAACGGTTGGGGGTCTCGGTAAGCCTTACCTCGGGGTACCACCCAGAGAGCAATGGGCAGGTGGAACGTGTCAACCAGGATGTGGGTAGGTTTTTGAGGTCCTATTGCCGGGACCGGCCGGAGGAGTGGTCTAGGTTCATCCCCTGGGCAGAGATGGCCCAGAACTCTCTCCGCCACTCCTCCACCAATTTAACACCTTTCCAGTGTGTTTTAGGTTATCAGCCGGTCCTGGCACCATGGCACGAGAGCCAGATCGAGGCCCCTGCGGTGGACGAGTGGATTCGGCGCTCGGAGGAGACGTGGGACGCTGCCCATGTCCATCTGCAGCGTGCCATCCGTCAACAAAAGGCGAGCGCCGACCGCCACCGCAGTGAGGGACCGGTGTACGCACCGGGAGATCGAGTCTGGCTCTCGACTCGAAACCTGCCCCTCCGCCTGCCCTGCCGGAAGCTGGGTCGGCGGTTTGTGGGGCCCTTCAAAGTCCTGAGAAGATTGAACAAGGTGTGTTACAGGTTACAACTGCCTATAGAGTATAAAAATATTAACCCCTCGTTCCATGTGTCTCTTCTCAGGCCGGTGGTAGCTGGCCCACTCCAAGAAGATGAGATAGGAGAGACCCCTCCGCCCCCTTTGGACATCGAGGGGGCCCCGGCGTACAGGGTCCGGACCATCTTGGACTCGAGGCGCCGGATGAGTGGTCTCCAGTATCTCGTGGAGTGGGAGGGGTACGGTCCGGAGGAACAGTGCTGGGTGCCCAGGAGGGACATACTCGATCCATCCCTCCTGACTGAGTTTCACCATGGGCATCCCACGCGCCCGGGTCCGCGTCCTCCTGGCCGTCCCCGAGGCCGGGGTCGGCGCACGGCTGGAGCCGCGCGTCAAGGGGGGGGGTACTGTCACGGTTTCGGCCGAGGCAGCTCCTCCTCCTGGTTCGGGCAGGCTTCGGTGATCGCCGTCCCCGGAGTACTAGCTGCCACCGCTCTATGTTTCGTAATTCGATTGCTTTTGTCTGTCTGTATCACCTGTGTCCATTTGTGTGTTGATTGCGTGTCTTATAAGTTCCTTGTTTTGTTCTAGTATGATTGTGTGTTGTTGATTACTGCCACAGTGTCGGAGCTACGTCTTTGCTCCCTGTTTGTTTTGTGTTTTAGTGTTTACGCGTGTGCGTAATTCTCCCTCGCCTCTTTGTGTTTTTGAGGTCGGAGGTTTTCCTATTATTACTTTGGACTATTAAATACTGTTGGACTTAACCTCAGTGTCCTGCGCCTGACTCCTCCACCACATCCACATCGGTTTAGTGACACTGATGTATGTGTGATAGTTACGTCTGTTCCATCCTGTCTGCATCACAGCGGAGTGATGCCTGTCCTTGGCTAACCAGGAATTGGATATTACTCAGGAGCAGTGTGAAGCAAGGGGTCCCCACTGGGCAAAAACTGGTTGAATCAACATTGTTTCCACGTCATTTCAACCAAAAAACTCAATGTAATGATGTTGAATCAATGTGGAAAACTGATTGGGTTTGCAAAAAGTCATCAACATATGGGAATTTCATATTTTTTTAACCTAACGTTTAACGTAAATCCAATTACACGCTGACATTTTTTGTTGATTTCACTTTGAATTCACGTTAGTTGACAACTCAACCAAAAGTAAATCAAAACTAGACTTTGAACTGACGTGTGTACCCAGTGGGTCTCTGTTGATCATAATCATTTAGTCACCATTCTCCATTGGTCCACCAGCAGAGACAAGAAGGCCTCGGACACAAATTGGTTGTCAGCAGTAAGGAAAGGAGGAGGTAGGTTGTCATCCAAATGGTACCCATTCCTCATATAGTGCACTACTTTTGACCAGGGCCCATAGGCTGCCATTTAGGACATACCCGTACTACTGTACAACTCATATATGTAAACATGAACTGAACGGATGGTCAGTTTACTCAATCCCATCCAATTAGAAATGAAAACTCTACTCCGAAAGGACTACTTAGCAATGACTCTTGAGCAAGGCACTTAACCCTAATTGCTCCTGTAAGTCGCTCTGGATAAGAGCGTCTGCTAAATGACTAAAATGTAAATGTAAATGACTACTCTACTCTGAAAGGACTACTTAGAGATGACTACTCTACTCTGAAAGGACTACTTAGAGATGACTACTCTACTGCGAAAGGACTACTTAGAGATGACTACTCTACTCTGAAAGGACTACTTAGAGATGACTACTCTACTCTGAAAGGACTACTTAGTGATGACTACTCTACTCTGAAAGGACTACTCAGAGATGACTACTCTACTCTGAAAGGACTACTTAGAGATGACTACTCTACTCTGAAAGGACTACTTAGAGATTAAAACTCTACTCTGAAAGGACTTCTTAGAGATGACTACTCTACTCTGAAAGGACTACTTAGAGATGACAACTCTACTCTGAAAGGACTACTTAGAGATGACTACTCTACTCTGAAAGGACTACTTAGAGATGACTACTCTACTCTGAAAGGACTACATAGAGATGACTACTCTACTCTGAAAGGACTACTTAGAGATGACTACTCTACTCTGAAAGGACTACTTAGAGATGACTACTCTACTCTGAAAGGACTACTTAGAGATGACTACTTTACTCTGAAAGGACTACTTAGTGATGACTACTCTACTCTGAAAGGACTACTTAGAGATGACTACTCTACTCTGAAAGGACTACTTAGAGATGACTAATCTACTCTGAAAGGACTACTTAGAGATGACTACTCTACTCTGAAAGGACTACTCAGAGATGACTACTCTACTCTGAAAGGACTACTTAGAGATGACTACTCTACTCTGAAAGGACTACTCAGTGATGACTACTCTACTCTGAAAGGACTACTTAGAGATGACTACTCTACTCTGAAAGGACTACTTAGAGATGACTACTCTACTCTGAAAGGACTACTTAGAGATGACTACTCTACTCTGAAAGGACTACTTAGAGATGACTACTTTACTCTGAAAGGACTACTTAGTGATGACTACTCTACTCTGAAAGGACTACTTAGAGATGACTACTCTACTCTGAAAGGACTACTTAGAGATGACTACTCTACTCTGAAAGGACTACTTAGAGATGACTACTCTACTCTGAAAGGACTACTTAGAGATGACTACTGTACTCTGAAAGGACTACTTAGAGATGACTACTCTACTCTGAAAGGACTACTCAGTGATGACTACTCTACTCTGAAAGGACTACTTAGAGATGACTACTCTACTCTGAAAGGACTACTTAGAGATGACTACTCTACTCTGAAAGGACTACTTAGAGATGACTACTGTACTCTGAAAGGACTACTTAGAGATGACTACTCTACTCTGAAAGGACTACTTAGAGATGACTACTGTACTCTGAAAGGACTACTCAGAGATGACTACTCTACTCTGAAAGGACTACTTAGAGATGACTACTGTACTCTGAAAGGACTACTCAGAGATGACTACTCTACTCTGAAAGGACTACTCAGAGATGACTACTGTACTCTGAAAGGACTACTTAGAGATGACTACTCTACTCCGAAAGGACTACTTAGAGATGACTACTGTACTCTGAAAGGACTACTTAGTGATGACTACTGTACTCTGAAAGGACTACTTAGTGATGACTACTGTACTCTGAAAGGACTACTTAGAGATGACTACTGTACTCTGACAGGACTACTTAGAGATGACTACTCTACTCTGAAAGGACTACTTAGAGATGACTACTCTACTCTGAAAGGACTACTTAGAGATGACTACTCTACTCTGAAAGGACTACTTAGAGATGACTACTCTACTCTGAAAGGACTACTTAGAGATGACTACTCTACTCTGAAAGGACTACTTAGAGATGACTACTCTACTCTGAAAGGACTACTTAGAGATGACTACTCTACTCTGAAAGGACTACTTAGAGATGACTACTCTACTCTGAAAGGACTACTTAGAGATGACTACTCTACTCTGAAAGGACTACTTAGAGATGACTACTCTACTCTGAAAGGACTACTTAGAGATGTCTACTCTACTCTGAAAGGACTACTTAGAGATGACTACTCTACTCTGAAAGGACTACTTAGAGATGACTACTTTACTCTGAAAGGACTACTCAGTGATGACTACTCTACTCTGAAAGGACTACTTAGAGATGACTACTCTACTCTGAAAGGACTACTTAGAGATGACTACTGTACTCTGAAAGGACTACTTAGAGATGACTACTCTACTCTGAAAGGACTACTTAGAGATGACTACTGTACTCTGAAAGGACTACTTAGAGATGACTACTCTACTCTGAAAGGACTACTCAGAGATGACTACTGTACTCTGAAAGGACTACTTAGAGATGACTACTCTACTCTGAAAGGACTACTTAGAGATGACTACTCTACTCTGAAAGGACTACTTAGAGATGACTACTCTACTCTGAAAGGACTACTTAGTGATGACTACTCTACTCTGAAAGGACTACTTAGAGATGACTACTCTACTCTGAAAGGACTACTTAGAGATGACTACTCTACTCTGAAAGGACTACTCAGAGATGACTACTCTACTCTGAAAGGACTACTTAGAGATGACTACTCTACTCTGAAAGGACTACTTAGAGATGACTACTCTACTCTGAAAGGACTACTTAGAGATGACTACTCTACTCTGAAAGGACTACTTAGAGATGACTACTCTACTCTGAAAGGACTACTTAGAGATGACTACTCTACTCTGAAAGGACTACTTAGAGATGACTAATCTACTCTGAAAGGACTACTTAGAGATGACTACTCTACTCTGAAAGGACTACTTAGAGATGACTACTCTACTCTGAAAGGACTACTTAGAGATGACTACTCTACTCTGAAAGGACTACTTAGAGATGACTACTGTACTCTGAAAGGACTACTTAGTGATGACTACTCTACTCTGAAAGGACTACTCAGAGATGACTACTCTACTCTGAAAGGACTACTTAGAGATGACTACTGTACTCTGAAAGGACTACTTAGAGATGACTACTCTACTCTGAAAGGACTACTTAGAGATGACTACTCTACTCTGAAAGGACTACTTAGAGATGACTACTCTACTCTGAAAGGACTACTTAGAGATGACTACTCTACTCTGAAAGGACTACTTAGAGATGACTACTGTACTCTGAAAGGACTACTTAGTGATGACTACTCTACTCTGAAAGGACTACTTAGAGATGACTACTCTACTCTGAAAGGACTACTTAGAGATGACTACTGTACTCTGAAAGGACTACTTAGAGATGACTACTCTACTCTGAAAGGACTACTTAGAGATGACTACTCTACTCTGAAAGGACTACTTAGAGATGACTACTCTACTCTGAAAGGACTACTTAGAGATGACTACTCTACTCTGAAAGGACTACTTAGAGATGACTACTGTACTCTGAAAGGACTACTTAGAGATGACTACTCTACTCTGAAAGGACTACTTAGAGATGACTACTCTACTCTGAAAGGACTACTTAGAGATGACTACTCTACTCTGAAAGGACTACTTAGAGATGACTACTCTACTCTGAAAGGACTACTTAGAGATGACTACCGGTACTCTACTCTGAAAGGACTACTTAGAGATGACTACTCTTGTCCTAAATTCATCAGTAAGGAGAGAAAGTGGTGGTACAGTGAACCTGCTGATTATCTTGTCTATGTAAAGTTACTTTGGGTGTCTTGAAATTTTTTATTATAATTACTATTATAATTATGATTATTATAAGCAGAGAGGTGAGTGGTGCCCTAAAGACTGTACTGTAAAAGTAATCTCTGAATGGATGGTAGTTTACCCATGGTAGTTTACCCATGGTTGTTTACCCATGGTAGTTTACCCATGGTAGTTTACCCATGGTAGTTTACCCATGGTTGTTTACCCATGGTAGTTTACCCATGTCTCATGAGGGGAGAGTGGTACTCTATATTTACAACTCATCTCAGTAAATATGAATGGATTGTTGTTGTTGAAATGACTACTTAGACATAACGACTTGTACTAGGAAGGAAGACCGTGTAAATGCCTATTGCGTCTCCTTAATTAATTGTGTCCCCTGCTCTAGCGTCTGCACAACTCATCTCTGTAAACATGAATGTATCGGATGGACGGACATTTCAAATTGAATAGATCCAATTTAAAATGTCTACTCTGAAATGGCTACTTAAAGGAAATGGCTTCCTTGAAATGAATACTCATACCGAGAGGACAATGTAAATGCATATACAGTGTCTTCAGAAATTATTAACACCTCTTCAATTTTTCCACATTTTGTTGCGTTACAGCATGAATTTAAAATGGATTAAATTGAGATGTTTTGTCATTGGCCTACACACAATACCCCATCATCATAATGTTTTCTAAATGTTTACAAATAATGAAAAAAAATGAAAAGCTTTAATGTTTTGAGTCAATAAGTATTCAACCCCTTTGTTATGGTAAGCCTAAATAAGTCCAGGAGTTAAAATGTGCTTAACAAGTCACATAATATGTTGCAGGAACTCACTCTGTGTGCAATAATAGTGTTTAAAAGATTTGTTTTATGACTACCTCATCTGTGTACCCCACACATGCAATTATCTGTAAGGTCCATCAGTCGAGCAGTGAATTTCAAACACAGATTCAACCACAAAGACCAGGGAGTTTTTCCAATGCCTTGCGAAGAAGGGCACCTATTGGTATATGGGTAAAAAAATAAAAAAGCAGACATTGAATATCCCTTTGAGCATGGTGAAGTTATTAATTACACTTTGGATGGTGTTTCAACACACCCAGTCGCTACAAAGATACAGGCGTTCTTCCTAACTCAGTTGCTGGAGAGGAAGGAAACCTCTCAGGGATTTCACCATGAGGCCAATGGTGACTTTAAAACAGTTACAGAGTTTAATGGCTGTGATAGGAGAAAACTGACGATGGATCAACAACATTGTAGTTACTCCACAATACTAACCTAATTGACAAAGTGAAAAGAAGGAAGCCTGTACATAATACAAATATTCCAAAACATGCATCCTGTTTGCAACAAGGCACTAAAGTAATACTGCAAAAATGTGGTAAAGCAGTTAACATTTTGTCCTGAGTACAAGGTGTTATGTTTGGGGCAAATCCAATACAACACATTACTGAGTACTGTGTATACTTGTAATCGTTAAGGAGCTTTTCAGGATAACAAATAAATGGAATGGAGCTAAGCACAGGCAAAATCCTAGAGGAAAACCTGGTTCAATCTGATTTCAACCAGACACTGGGAGATGAATTCACCTTTCAGCAGTACAATAACCTAAAACACATGGTCAAATCTACATTGGAGTTGCTTACCAAGAAGACAGTGAATGTTCCTGAGTGGCCGAGTTACAGTTTAGAATTAAATCTACTTAAAAATCTATGTCAAGACCTGAAAATGGTCGTCTAGCAATGATCAACAACCAAATTCACAGACCTTGAAGAATTGGCAAATGTTGCACAATCCAGGTGTGGAAAGCTCTTAGAGACTTATCCAGTAAAACTCACAGCTGTAATCGCTGCCAAAAGTGCTTCTACAAAGTATTGACTTAGGGGTGTGAATACTTACGTAAATGAGATATTTCTGTATTTCATTTTTAATACATTTGCAAAAATGTCTAAAAACATGTTTTCGCTTTGTCATTATGGGGTATTGTGTGTAGATGAGTGAGATTTTTTAAAATTCATTTTAAATTCAGGCTAATAACACAATAAATACAATACTAATTAATTACTAATACAATAAAATGTGGAATAAGTCAAAGGGTATGAAAACTTTCTGAAGGCACTATAAGTGCCTTGTTAATCAAATGTTATGGTATTAGGGATTGTTGTCGACATCATGAACATTAAAACTATGAACATGAAAAACGACGACGAGCATCATAATTCTAAAAGAGATGGATCTTTTTTTATACACATTAAACTTCCGAGATGTGATAAGCAATAAAACGTTGGAACAAATAGGCCCTATACACGGCCTCGCTGGTGTTCAGAGTAGAATGGCTTCTTCTCCTATCATTAAACTAACAGATTAGATTTGGGTTCCACATGACAAATTAAATGTAATTTATTTTGCCGGCTGGCTGATGGTAGAGATTGGATTTCTGTTGGCCTCTCTGTAGGAAATGTACAGTGAAGCATTAGCCAAACAAATACACAACAATTTCTAAGGGTTGATCCAGACCGAGGCTGTGTACCGGTACGTTGCCTCAAATATGTTTTCAGGTTGTGAGCTCCACTAAGAAAACAGCAAAACAATTAGGTTAGTTCTCTTTTTGATAACAACAATAGCAACAACAACAACAACAAACCATTGTCAACAACAACAACAACAAAAAAATAGATGTATACATCTTAACTTCTGCTGATAATGATCTGTATACTTGGTGGTATGCTTACATGTTGAGTAGTAAAGATAAGGATGCATAGATGTTTTTGAAAATACCTCCTGTGTGGCGCAGCGGTCTAAGGCACTGCATCTCAGTGCTTGAGGCATCACTACAGACCCCCTGGTTCGATTCCAGGCTGTATCACAACCGGCTGTGATTGGGAGTCCCATAGGGCGGTGCACAATTGGCCCAGCGTCGTCCAGGTTTGGCCGGTGTAGGCCGTCATTGTAAATAAGAATTTGTTCTTAACTGACTTGCCTAGTTAAATAAAGGAAAAAATTAAAAATTAAATAAAGTATGTGATGATTGAATTGATTGATTATCTAATAAATGTGTCACCATACCAGCAAGAGATTGAATGACCAGTGAGTTTAAATCACTTATAAGAGAGTGTCAGAGAGATTGTGAATAATGTCCCCAACAGGAGAGGTGTGGTACAGGAAACACACACTACACTACGGTGCCAAACATGGTCAACAGATGGTGAACAACAGCACTACCAACGCAATATCACACTGAGGTCAGACAGAGAGAGAGGGGGGAGGGAGAGAGTGGAGGGAGGGAGGAAAAAGAGATGGAGAGGGAGGGTCTGACTGAAAAGACACTAGATAAACATTTCATTTGTTGTAGTAATCCCTAGGTGGCTGTTGCGTAATGGTGTTTGTTTTAACATGGTTCCTAATGTTCCTACACCCCACTCTCCCCATTCACTCTTCACTGTTTCCTTATTCAATACTCTCTCTTCTCTCTCCCTCCCTCTCCATTCCTCCTTTCATTCTCTCCCTCCCCCTTCACCCTCTCCCTCTCCTCTTCTGATCTGGCACTGCAGCAAGAAGGTGCGGGGTGAATCGTTGTACATGCATGGTGGGCGCACAGGGAGATGCTGGCTGTTGCTTAGCTAGGAGCTGGTTCAGTAAAGTGGACCAGAGAAACAGACGTCCTGAGAAACACAGGGAGATGCTGGCTGTTGCTTAGGTAGGAGCTGGTTCAGTAAAGTTGACCAGAGAAACAGACGTCCTGAGAAACACAGG